>NC_090921.1:9983348-10290648 GCF_040938575.1 Ambystoma mexicanum | reverse complement strand
CCGTGAGAATGGAGAACAGAAATGCACTTTTGAAAATGACAAATGGGTTTGCTTACACTAGAGGATGACTATGAAAAAGCAAATACCACAGATGGATCTTACAGTTACATGATCAGTTTAACCTGCCTGCTGAGGAAACTCGACTCCTTCAGATGAGAAAGGGGTCAGCGCAAAGATAGTTCTAACAATACTGGTTCTGAATGAAAGAGAGGATGGGTTTGTGGTAGGGCTAAGACAATCCAAAGATATGATGGGCCACAGTTCTTCCTATTAATACTCACAGGATAAATTATTGAATTGGACCGTCAGCTCTGGTCATTGGATTGGGTCAGGTCTAGGAAAGACAGCACAGGATCTGCCCTCCTAGTCTGTGAGTATTTTAATCAGCTGGATAGAGAGTGCCTCAGGCAAGCCTAGTGGTGGCAAGCAAGAGAATTTCAGGATAATGGTTCAAAAGGCCTTCACGCACCACCCAGCGCTTCACTGGTTGGAGAGAATAAATTTGAGGATTTGGGCCTTGGTGGAAATCAATAGTTCTCTATTGCTGGCAAGAGTCTTGGCCCCTGGATCTGGAAGAATATTAAAGCTGGATGTAGAATGCTGGATCAGAGTGCTTCGCCAGAAACAGGAAAGTGGCTGGGTCAGTGAGTCCCTATGTGTTGTCAGCTGTCTCTATTTATGCTTTAAAATGACATCACAAAGGGGTGTATGGGCCGGTTTAGCTAAGCTTGCCCCTGTGAGCTGGGATAGGACCAGACTTCATCTCCGCCTTGCAATTTGAGTGATTGGATCAAGGCCGGATGATGTCACATTTTATGGTTTGCTTTACAATCCTCAGAGACCTCCCTTTAGTCACTGGTCTCAAAATCTGATTTGATACTAAATGTAAATTTCTACATTTGTCACCTTTATACAAATCACACACAAATATGCCATATTTTATGTGGCATCTATTCCTCAAAACCCCGCAGCGGTGGGATATTGTCTCAACTTTCTACAGAATTTTGCCCTTTTTGCTATGAACACAATTTCCAAATTTTATGCAAATTTCCACAAATGTGTGTGTTTAACATAGGGATGTGTGTGTAAATTTTCACAATTCTAACGTTAATACATTTCGCATAAAACAACATGTATTGCCATTCCTGTCCGAACATGTCACCCAGTTCTACCGCCTCTTCACACATGCAGCCAAAAATTAAATTAACACACTCTGTCCTTTTTATGTTTTTCACCCTTGTGGATGACAAGTTTTGAGTCTTTTAAGACTTGTTCTTTGTTCATGTTTAGTAACAGATGGTCCACCCCTTTTTGTATCCCTGCAGTCCAGGGGCATCCCTTGTTTGTTCCTTCCAGAAGCCATTTGCGACCACCTTCACACCTCCAGTTTCCTGGGCTGAAGCTCCGTCATTGTTCCTTCTGTTTCATTGACAACAGTCTGCTCTAACCCGCATTAGAACCTCCCAGTGAGTTTCTGCTGAGAGGAAGGCCCTCCTTCTAGGAGAAAAACCTGCTTTTCCAGTTCTTGTAGCTCAGCCAGGGTAATAAAAGTTTTAAATTCAGCAAAAACCAAATTTGTTGCATCAAACATAAATACATTTTTTTCTTAGCCTTAAAATCGGTGGGATCAAACACACAACTAAAATCTGTATTCATTTTTGGCAACAAACCTTTTTATGTTTGCTAATCCAGCAGACTTTTTAGTTTTAGGTCACTTTAAAGTTTCATCAGTACTCATCTGACAGCTGTCATTCAGGTAACCCAGGGTACTGCACCCAGATTTTGGCATAGACTGCAGGTTTTCAGACAATCCAGTTTGTCCGCAGAATGTTTTGCTCTTCACAGTAGGACTTTGTATGTTCACAATGTTTCATTAGGTACATGAATTTTAGCACCAGGCAAGATTTAGAATGTTGAGAAGTGTTGTGTTATAGGCATTTTGGAGTATTTGGCAACAAAGCAAATGTCATTTGTAGGCACATTTTGGGGTTTCACTTGCAAAGTGCTGCTTCTCTCTCTGCACTCTGTTTGCTGGTCATGGAGCCCACTGGCACATTTTCTGCAGGGTGTGCTCTATTCCACCGCACATGCAGCATGGGTGACAGGTTGTGCAACCCTCTTTTTGTGTGCTGAAGCACACGGTGTTTGTAGATTTTTGTAGGTTTTTGGCATGCACAAGGGTTTTGCCGCCATTGTTGCCATTCCTTTCATCATGACTGGCAGGGTGATGCCGCACAGCATAGCGGAGTGAGCCAATACATCCCACAGAGCCCCCCCCGCCCGACTTGGTTTTGACTTCCCGTCAAGGGGAAGTCGGGAGATTGGGATGTTCTTTTTCCGTCCATGTGGAGAACTTCAGTCGCTTCTCCCGTCAGTGCTGGAGGCGTCCCGCTCTCCTTGCCGGTTCTGGTCAGGAGTATTGCTGGTTCTGGTTGGGAGTATGGAGCAGCGCTCCGGGCTCCTTGGGTCTTTCCTCCCGGTCCCCAATTGGTCCTCCTTGGTAATCCTTTGGATGATTCTTAGTCCAGAAGCTAGAAGATAGAACATAACATGGTTATGGATATTTTCACACTACTGTGTCCACGTTTCATCTGGGGATGTCAGCAGTGGGAAAGATACTTGCATTGTTTAGAATTGGCAATATTCCCCATTTATTTTTACTACTGGTCTTAACACTCTTCTTGCACATACACGGTGAACATTTAGTGATTCTTCTATGTTTCCGGATTTTCCCCCTCTGGGTTTCTGGTTGGCTCCTCTATTTGCCGCAAAGTATGCCTGGGATGGCAACTCTTCAGCTGGTTTATGTGGACCCACTTGTCTTCCCCTTCTGCCAAACTGCCCTTGGGGATGTGGATTCTTTAGGTGACTGGCGAGATTCTGTCCACAATTTCAAAAGGACCCCGCCAAGTTGGAAGGAATTTGTGCTCTTTGGCATGGTTCCTTTGGAAATTGTACAAGTAGACCCGGTCTCCTACTTGGTATTCCTTTTTAGTTGTCTTGAGATCATAGTGGGTCTTCATACAGTCTGCAGATCTCTCTAGATTCCGCTGAGCATATTAAAAGCATGTTGAAGGTGTTTTCTCAGATTCTCAACATACCCATGAGTTGTGCAGGCATTTATCAAGGTCTGCTCTTAGGTTCTGTAGAACAGATGCTGGGGTAGCACCATCCTTCGTCCAGTCATCAGCTCAAATGGAGACATTTTTGTTGCAAAAGAGGGGTAGATCTGATGGCCATAAGGACAAGGGGTAATCGAATGTCCCAACTTGGCCCAGAATCTGCCACCAACTTTTTTAATATGCTCACAATAGTTTTATTGTACCTCTCAACTCCACCACTAGAGGACCGCCGGTAGGCAATGTGTAGTTTCCTTTTGACCCCAAGTATCTCTCACATCTTTGTCATCACTTCGCTACTGAAGTGGCTACCTCAGTCTGACTCAATTCTTTGGGGTAGCCCAAAACGCGAGAAGATGTGATTAATCATCAGGTCAGCTGCTGTTTCTGCCTTGCAATTTGGGGCCGGGGGACATCCATTTAGTGAACAAGCGTGTTACGGTCAACATGTACTTGTTCCCCCTAGAGGAGCGAATCACGGGCCTGATAAAATTGACTTGCAGATCTGACCAAGGCAGTGTCATCCCCTCTTTTGGAGAGGCGCATGGTGTGTGAGGGATGTTGGCTCAAATTTGCATATACAAGACTCCCCTTCAAGTATTGGTCGAGGTCCTGCCCCATGTGTGGCCAGTATGCAACCTCTCTTAAGATTTCAAGTGTTGTATGAAACCCCCTATGACCGGCTGTGGCTGCATCATGGGCGTGACTTAGCATCAGGCTTCGTAATGAGGTAGGGACCACCCACTGGTCATGGCCGGATATGGATCTCCTCACCAGCAAACTTTCTTGGATTTGGAGCATTTTTGGACATTTCATCAACACTCTGAGGTCCTCTTTCCCAATGTAATCGGTATCAGGGGAAAGTTCTCAGGGTCCTCAATGTGTTGATAAAACTTAGCAATTATTGGATCCCCCTTTTGAGCCATAATCAAATCAGCATCTGGGATCTCCTTACTCCATTGTGCAGTTGAGAGTTCATTGTGAGCATTTGTCTGGGACCTAGTGATAGCAGTGACCTGGATATCCCCCAACAGGGACTCAATCTCAAGTACAACCCCTTGGATGGCTCCGGTTTTGGCCAGCTGATCAGCTAAGTCATTTCCAGTTTTGTCTGGTCCCTCTACTTTAGAATGACCCTTAACATTTTTCCAGTAGATGGTCATCCCATTCGAAGTGACCAGATCATCAATATTTTGTATTAATTTTCTGTGTTTTAAAGGTTTATTATTAGCACAGCATGCTTCTGGTTTTCCAATTAACCAGGTGCTCCACGAACCCGTTCCGTACATAATCTGAATCAGTGATTATGACCAGTTCATGGAGTTGGTGTTGGACAGCAGTGAGGATGGCTTGATGCACAGCCATCAGCTCTGCCACTTGACTACTTTGGGGACCAATTTTGTACCCAGCGGAGGGTTCTGGGGCATCATTCACTCATGCATTCCCCACGCATGCCACAAGTTATTTTTCCCCGTTGTTGTCAACATGGTAGGAGCACCCATCCACATAGACAGTGGGCATTCCCTCACACTTGTCTTCTTCATAGACTTTGTGTGGGGAATTAAAGTATGCCTCCATGTTGTCCTCGATTTTAAGACTTTCGTCCTCAAGACAGTTTTCTCTTGCACAATCATGCAAGTCAGCCAGACCTTGCGCGAGGGGACTCTTTTGTTTTGGCCATATCTGACCTCCCCAGGAAAGCCTTGCATTGACAGGACCCAGGAAGTAATTCGGGAATTACTCACATTTCCGGCCCATATTCTGTCACTTTGAAGATATTGCAAATGTTGGTGTGGAGTTTCCACTATGATGTGTTCCCCCTGGAGAAACGGGCGGTAATTCCTCAATGCCCACACCGTGGCCAGGAGTGGCTTCTCATAATCGTTGAATTTTTCCTCCACAGAGGATAAAGTCTTACTCGCATAGGAGATTACTTTATTGACCTTGTCATGCTTTTGATATAATACTGCAGTCAAGCATGTATTTGAGAACCCTGTCTCCAAGAAGACCGCACTCCCACTTCACCCCCCCTTCAATGGATCAGGGGTCTCGTGATCTCTGCATAGTCCTCAATTCACTTTCTGCTGTAATTAGTTAGTCCAATGAGGCTCCTTAGTTCCAGCAGAGTTGTGGGATCTTTTATTTTCTAGAGTGCTTCTACTTTCTTTTCCTGGGGACAGATACCTTCAGGAGTTATCTCATGCCCCAAGAAATTGACACGGGTCCTACACCACTGTGCCTTTTGGAAAGAGAGTTTTGCTCCGGCAGCCCTCAACTGTGTAAGAACATAAAGGATCTCCGCTATGTGTTCCTCCACAGTTTTAATTAAAACATCATCTACATAGGCCAGGTTACCCCTTTCACCCAGGTCGGGCATGGCCTTATGCAGAAAGATGTTAAATTCATTGCCGGAGTTGATGTATCCAAAGGGGGCCCGGGTCCAAGTGTACTGCTGCCCCCCGAAGGTAAAGGCCAGCTTGTATTGGTCTTCCCTACTGACAGGTACAGTCCAGTACCTATTGGTCAGGTCGATGGCAGTGTATACCTTTGACCCCTTGATCTAGGCCAGCCCTTGGTCAATAAAGGGAAGAGGCCATCTGGAAGTATGGACCTGTTTGTTGATCTCCCTTAGGTCAGCACAGAGCCTCCAATGGCCATTTGGTTTCAAAATCCCCAGCACCAGATTATTGAAGGTGCTGTGTACTAGACAAATTATCTCATGGGATTTAAGGTTCTTAACTATTTCAGTAATGGACCCCATTGATGCGAGATGCAAGCGATATTGCTTCATAAACACTGGAGTCATGCCAGGGTCCGTGGGAATTGTTGTGTGGATGTCGGTGTGACCACAGTCATATGAGTCCACCACAAAGAGATCTTGAAAATCTAAGAAAACTTGTTTCAATTTTTGCTTTTGCTCCGGAGTCTCACAGGCATCAGCTAGGTTGACTCTCTCTTCAACCATTTGCCTGAAGCCTGGAAAGACTTCTGGTTTGGCTATCTAAGCGGCCTCCTCCAGCTGGTTGAAGTCCCTGGTCATAATACTGACTTGGACTCATGGCTTCAGGTGGGAAGGCTGTCCTGATGAACTTGAAAGATCACCTCATCCCTCCGGAAGTCACAGGTCACATCTTCCTTACCATAAGGGCAGTAAGAGTACACCAGGACATTCCCCCCATGCCGGGTGAAGATCCTGTCTGGTGTTGTGTCATCATCGCTATCACTGTCCAAGCAGTCATGGGGAATTGGTCCTATCACTAAGTTACCTAAATCTATGGAAAAATGTTGGTAATCAAGCGCCATTCCAATAATGGTGCCTGCAGCTAGAGTGATACTCTTTAGGTCGCTGTTATCCACCTCTATTGGAATGGTGTTGTGTTCTGTATTGACTAGTGGTGTTGGGTTTACCCCCAACCCTTGCTGTTGGAAATGAGCATTGAGATGAACATAGGCATCAGGACTTTTCAGTTTCTGTCCTCTTTTAATTTTTACTTCAAGTGAGAATTGTTGAGTCCGTTCTGGGATGGTGACTTCCTCTCCAATCTGAATTTCAACTGCATATGGCAGCAGTTGAGCTGACCGAAATGCTTTCTCTGGGTCATCAAAGTCCATGGGATTACCCACAAATCGGGACCAGGCTATGAAGTTGATTAGGTCCAAACTAATGGCAAAGCGATTGAGAATGCGACTGCCTAAATAAAATACAGCAGGGACATCTTGCACAACCCAACAATTTTGGACTATGCTCTTGTTGCCTATGGAAATATTTAGCATACACCTGCTAGACAGGAGCTGTTTGGAATTGGGTGTTTCCAGGTCCATTTCCCATTTGTCTAACAATTTAAATGTGGGAGTGGCTGGATCTTTTGGGAGTTTGCGGAACATGGCCTCGCTGATGACGCTCTTACCGTTGTTCACACACACTCGGGCGAGAACAGAGTCCTTATCTTTATTTAACTGAATAGGGATGAACAATTGCTCTCCAATTTTCTGAACATCAGCCAAGCTTTGAGCAGATTTCTCATAATTTTGGACTATAGTAGTGGGATTGTCTGATTGTGAGTTTGTATAAAATTTCAGAGTATTCCCTTCCAGTGTGGAATGCCACATTAGACTGGAAGGAAGGTTGATTTTCGGAAATAGAGAGGACTCCCCATCACCAGTTTGTTGTCCTACTGCAATTACTGTCACTTCAGGGATTCGGTTATTCTGGAAATTGAATTCAATTTGGTCAGGTTTCTGTTCAACCATGTGACATGTGCCATTTAAGCTAACATGGTTGACACTATGTTTCAATTATATTGGTCAGTTAGTCTGGGTCCATAGGACCTTGTTTACAAAATCTATGAGGGGGGACAATCTACGCAGAATGTCATTCTCTAGTAAACATGGTGTGCCCTCTGGAGTCACAACTATGACCCGGTGCTTCACCTTGTGTCACCCAATTTTAATGTCCAAATCCGCAGTCCCCTCGACAGGAATTTCCCTCCCATCGAAGTTCTGAAGTTCTCCAGGAAGAGGGGCGAGAGGGATTTGATATTTCTCCCCCTTTCCCGAATTCAGCTGATCAAAGGCCCTTTTTGACAGAATGTATTTGGACCGGGGCATAAAATCTTCCCGCCTTCTCCTCAAGGGGGCAAAGATAATGCGCATTTTTGGACAATTGGTAGGTTAATTTCTTTGCTTTGGATTCTGACAAAGGGCTGATTTGGGCAGGATTTTGTTTGGGATCTTGGGAACCTGTAAGAAAAAGGTGGCACTTGGATATGGGGGAAGTTTTGTGTTCCCCTGGTTCTGATTCTGGGATGCCCCCCCTTTTTTGGAGGCAGTCACCAGAATTGATTTGAACAAGGGGATTTTCTTGCTGGTCATTCTGGGGTTTGATGATGGGTGGTTTTAACTTGGTCCCACCATCTACCCAGTCTTGATCAGGATCTCTTGGGACCCATTTTTCTTTGGGAGGAGTTCCCCCATCCCTGAAGGAGAAGATCCTTTTCCCGGAATCCTCTGAGGACCCCTCTCCTTCAAATTGGAAGATTTTCACCTACTCCACAAAATGGGTCTTTCTAGACTCTTTATTTCTCCTACCCACCCTCTGTTCCTTAGGTCGCAGACTTTCAGGGCAAGAGATTCTGGTTCTGATTCCTGGGTTTCCAAGGGCTTTTCACATGTGGGGAAGGAAGCTTCCTCTAATGCTTTACACCCCCTTCCCCTTGTGCCTCCTCCCTGGGAACCGGTGGGTTGTCGGCCTTCTCTCCCCGTCATTGCTCTGGAGCACCAGACCCTTGATTTGAGGAGTTCTGAGTCACCATGTTCATTGGAGGATTCTGCTGAGCCCTCAACATGCGACCCAGATCCTGTGCCAAATTCTGGATCTGGCGCTCTAGTTGGGACACCCGCTCTGGCTGGTACGGGGTTCTCTGGTCTTCCCTTGGTTGATCATGGGAAGGGTAACTGTCCCTTCTCCCATAATACCCTTGGTTGGGATAGTTTTGGTAACCCTCCACCCTTGGCTTCTCCTCTCCCGGATTGGGCTGTCTAGGCTCAGGAAAGTGGGGAAAGAAAGAAGGGTTGTTTTGGGGGTTGAGATGTGGCGGGTACCGGGGAAAGAAACTCAGCCCGGCATTTGGGGGATTACTGCCCTCCTGGAGAAAGTGAGGAGGGAAGTTTCCTGGGTTGGCAGCTGCCTGGTTGCACCCCACCCTTGAGCTGGAGGAGTCCACACATAGCCCAGGATTGGTCTCTTGTACTTGTAACGGGGCTGATGTAGTCCAGGGAGTTAGGGGTCCCATTTGTCGGGTTACCTACCTGGCTCCCTGTTTGGTATTGGCCCGTGGGCCTTCTGGTTTCTTGGGTTGGTAGGATTCTGCGCAGAAATGCTTTTAGGCCCCCCCATCTCCAGATCTAAAATGGGGGCAACCTTCACCTCTGTCACCTTAGCAGCAGCAGGAGTGTTGGTTGGTTTGGGTTTTTATTAGCACTTTTACTATCTACTGGCTTCTGCACTTCGTAAATGCGAGTTGCTTGTTCAATGAACTAGTATTGTGATCTTTTCTCATGAAAGTCCCTCACCAGCTGGGTCATAATGTATTTAGGGAGTGCTTGAAAGAAGGTATTGACAAACTCCCTACTGACTGTGCAAACCCTTCTGGTGGTCTGCGCAAAGGCACGTTTCAGTTCTTGGACAAATTCTTGTGGGGCCTGGTCTTCCCCACATTGCAGGTCGTAGGCTGCCTTGCGGGCCTCTTGAGAGTTTCTATGGATTGAAAAATACTTTAAGATGGCCGCCCTATATGTGGACCATCTTAAGTGGTTCTGATTCTCCAGCCCCGCAAAGAAGCTGGAGTACTCAGGTGAAAATGTCCACTTGACATACTGAATACACCTTTGGCTGTGCTTCAGGTGGAAAGCCTCCATCATTTGCTCAAACAGCTCCAGGTGCTCGCAAACTGAATATTTGGCATTTTTATGGTAGGGCGTGATGACGCCACTAATAGCCTTGATTTGCTTCAGGGGATCTTTCACTAAAGCTCTCTTAACTTTGTTGGCCTTTTTAGTTCTGGTCACCTTGGTCCACTCATCCTCTGACTCAGAGGCACTGCTACCTGAGGTGGCTGTCGGTTCCTCTAGGCTCTCCCTGATTCTGCAGGCTTGGGAAGGGCTGGCATAATGTGGGGGCCTAGTCTCTTGAGACCTGTGGTGTTCAGAAGAGTCTTCTGACTCTCCCTTGCTCCAAGGATTGGTTGAGTACCCCCCCCACTGTCCTAGCTGGAAAGAGGTTTTTAAGATGCTCTTAGTGGGCCTATTTTCATGGAATTCCCCACCAAATTTGACTGACTGATCTCTAGGTAGGTGATATTTATGAGGTTCCAGTTCTCTGATTCTCTCCTCACTGGAGTCTCCCTGATCAGAGAAGCTGGCCATAGCATTTGGGAGCCTGTACATAGATTCCCGCCCATCCATTTCTGGGAGGCACTGACCTGTCAGTCCCATATTTCCCATTGTGTTAAAGTCTGCCATCCCTGTGGCCCTTGGTTCAAATGAGCCAGTGGACATGAGGGTGGCAGAGACCATGGGATTGAAGGGATTAAAGTCCCTGATGCCAGGGTTCCTGAGATTATGCTCAGGGGTTTCTCTCTCCCTCTTACCTCATCTCTTTCAGCCCCTATTTCCTGATGACATTCCAATATCTGACCTTTTTGCTCCTCTATTAAGGCCTTACTGGTCTCTATGAGTTGTTCATGTATGGCTATTGGTTGGTGGAGCCTGTCATTCTTTTCACAGAGAGCCCCATTGTCTCTCTGGGCTTCCTGCCTGAATTGGGAATATTGGGCCAATTTTTGCTGCAGGAGAGTCATCTCCTGAGTTTGGTCCTTACTTGTCTGATTATTCTTTGCCAGAGCATCCTCTACCCGCCTGGTGTGCTCTAGTAGCTTTTTGTTATCCATTTCGATTTCACCAAGTTCCTGAAGGGCCAGGTGATTTTCCTCTAACTTTGTTTTTTGGCTGACTTCCTGGCCTAAGGCATCCCTTTCCTGATTTAGAGTGCCCCTCTGATAAGCCAGGTCATCCCTCTGTTTTTAAAGGGCATCAGCTTTCTGGTGCTCCTCATCAAACTCTGTTTGGGATTCTAGGTCTTTAATAATTAATGTATTATTTTCCTCTTTGTCTATCTGGTCTTGTAAGACGTTGAACTGTTCTGTACAGACTCTGTTAAAAGTTAATTGCTGCACCAGCTTTTGTTGACTCTATTGTAGGGAGTCCAACCTTTCCTGACACTCTTTTTGCAGTGTCTGTATATGTGTATCTTGCTCTGCATTCTTTTGCAGTAAGAGAGCCATATCTTCTTGGAGTTTGGTGGCATACTGCCTAACCTCTGTTTCAGATTCCTTGCTATCCTGGAGCCTTTGCTCTCCAGAGTCCAGATTGCTCTGGATTTTCTGCATTGCTTCCCCTTTGTGAAGTCTACATTGTCTGCATACTTTTCCTGTATGACTCCTATGTGGAGGTACAGGTAGGCTGCTATTTTGGCAATCTTATTTTAGGGGTCATATATAGCTCACTGAGTGCTTGATGTAATGGACCCTTATCCTGCCAGGTATTAAGGTTGATTTCAGTGACTTGTTTTATTCCCTACAGCCATACCTGTTCATCCAGTTCTAGCCATTCACCCCTGACAAACAATTTGTGCAGTATGTGTTCAGTTGCAATATTGATTTCCACTGGGGTCGCCATTCCGGAAATATTAATTTAATTCTGGCTTATGTCAGGGTTACTTTCCTTTTGCAAACAGGCCCAACGCCTTTGAGTATTTCTTTCGAGGGGTGCTTGTACAGTGTAGCACAGTATGGTAACCCAAAAAGGTGTATGTACCCCGTCAGCTAGCATGCTGTGTTAGACGGTCACGAGTTGTATGTCTAATTCAGGATCCTGCGACAAGCCCCCAAGCTGTAAGTGATTTCAATCCGGCACACACCCAAGTCAAAGCCCAGCATGTAGTGCACAACACAAACCCTTATTTATTTTTGTCTATAAATTCAATATTCTGAACGATATACCACTCATATCAGACCCTTCTCCTGTGACCTCTCCCCCCCGGTCACACTGAACCAGGAATCAGGCTGGTTTGCAAAGGTAAATATTTATGTATGTATTTAAAATGTAATCACAATGGCCCTCATTACGACCCTGGCGGAAATAGAAAAACGATGGCGGAAATGCAACACCGCCATCGAATAGCGCTCGGTGCGATCATGACCCGTCACCGCAAAGTACGATGCCATTAGCGACACCGCAGTGAACGCCAACGCTAACTGCACCAAGTACGCGCGCGCCATGCCAAACCGTAATTACCACCATGGCGCAACGGTACGCCAATTCTGACCCCAGCGGACATGCACCTAATGCCATCAAGCACGGCGGAAAGTACCATTCCGCCATGGCGAGAAGTACGGCATCGCGAACCAACCGTAAACGGCCCTACTGAGTGCCTGTAAAACGCTCCCTGGCCACATTGCACAACTCCCCGTAGGTGCAATGAAGTCACACAATGCAACCAGTGAAATGTACAAGTCATCCATGCCTGCCAACGAACAAATGAATCTCAAGAGGTGCCAATGGGAGCTGCAGGGCACAGATGGCACGAATACAGAAGCCACACAAATGGACATGACCTCAGTCTCCCTCCAAGAAACGCACGCAAACACAGGCACCTGTGACCAGCCATATTCTGATATTCACATCATTCCACCAATCCAACTGGCTGACCGGCATCTGTTACACAAAAGCCATTCCCCCGCCCCTGAGCATCACATCATCAAAACAGTCACATTGGCAGGCCTCATCCCTGACCTCACTGGGCTTCGTAGGCAAACGCGCCCAGCACAGTACCACGCAACTATACTCCGAAGCTGGAACCCAATGCAGATCTTCTCACAATACATCGCTCCACAAATAGGAATATGACACATCACCTGCAAAGAAGAACGCTACACGGTTCATATCAGAATAGGAATTTGATGCACAACAAATTCACCAAGCCCATACAGCCATCAGGCCATGAACTCCAAAATACATTACACCATTGTGGGCTGCATCCGCAAGAAATGACCAGCTACTTCTCGTGTGACGACCTGTACCCTCATGGCACACAGGGGCTACATTCTCGAACGAAAAGGCAACATGGAAGCGCCTCGACCCGCAGGGCCGTCCCAATAGGGAGGCACTAGTCCAGCTGAAAGGCCGAAATGTTGCTCCTAGCCACCAGTACTGCGTAAGGGCATGTGGCCCATTGGCGATCGTCCCATAAGATCGTAATGCTGCTCCACTGATTAACACGAAGCAGCAGGTGTCGGGAGTAAAATCCATCTGCAGGAGTGGCATACAGATGGCAGTGGCAAAAGGGGAGGAGATACCTGTCACCCAAACGAAATGAAAAAGAATAGTATGGACATCAGAACTACATTTGAATTACTCACTTCACTGATCACACCAAATCCACAGCCATATGCATGCCAGCCCACTCCAAAGGATCATCACCAACCAAAAACCACTAGCGAATCATAACTATCTATATCGAGGTGAAAACACCATCACAAACGCCTGCTTCCATACTCACATGACATGTGAAACTTCCATTGAGTCTGTGCGTAATGCAGCCTGCAAAATCCACTGTGCCCCAGCCCGTAATTCCAGTGTTGTGAAGCAACATGTAATTGGGAACGTCCGGCCTTATCGCCCACTTCGCTATTGCGCATCTCATACTATTCATATCAATCATTGCATCCTCGCCATGGCCCCTGTCCCAAGGACATTGAACAATAGAACGTTATATTTGCAGTCAGACCTGTGGGCATCTCCTCGCCGCTAGCTGAAAACCGAAAGCGCCGTCCTTCGAATTCCTCATTTGCAACATCACGTCGAAAAGGCATATGTGGCCGCTTGAAATCACAAATTCATCCATCTAGTGCGGCTGTGTGTGAAAATGGCAACTGCCTTCACTCACAAATGGGACGCCCCGCCCGTCGGTGAACCTCGGTGCAATGTTGCATGAGGGTCCACCGTTACTCGAGTACTACGTTCCACTGACCCTTCACAAGTCTGTTCGCGACTGCAAAGATAGTATGTGAAACAATGGGACCATAGCAGAATGAACATATCAACCAATGTTACACTGCCATCGGGTACAAATACATGATTGTAATGGCAAGATGCCATTCGTCGGATTGCAGCGTTGTGTGCGGGACGTGCTCGCCCAAAGGGGAGAGCAGCTTTCACAGGTGGAATGAATCACCACATGTGGAGGCTATGCAGCCTGGAAACACATAAATTGCACACCCAACCCCCTCCCACAACCACACCCACTCCGAAATGCTACCGGCAGGACTAGCCATGTTGGCCCTGGGGGACCTGATAGCACTGCAAGTACTCCAACTTCAAGAAGAAGACGAACACCGACTACAACCGGCCGCACGGAGGAGACGCAGGAGGAGGAGGAGGGCAAGGCAGGGCCAGCAAGGGCCGCCAGCACAGCCACTACCACCACGCAGGCAGCCCGCAATCCCACGCCTCCGAGCACATCCGTTCGACCTCACTGATGAGCAGATCCACACCCTCTACCGTTTGGACCGGGACACCATAACCGCCATTGTGGACATGACACAGGCTGACCTTGCCAGCATGATAGACAGCCCAACCGCCATCCCACCCCTACTGAAGGTGGTGTCTGTACTCCACTTCCTGGCCACAGGCACCTACCAGCACACAGTCGGACAGTTGCATGGCATTTCACAGCCACTGTTCTCACGGACACTATTGCAAGTGCTCGATGCCCTCCTGCAGCACGCAGACGACTACATCTCTCTACCACGCTCGGAGCAGGAAATTACAAACACAAAAGTGGGATTCCATGCACTTGCCGGCATACCGGGTTGCATTGGTGCCATCGACTGCACCCATGTGGAATTGGTCGTCCCACATGCCATGGAGGCCCAATACCGCAACCGAAAACAATTTCATTCTCTGAATGTACAAATGGTGTGTGACTCCAACAGGATCATTACACATTGTTGTGCCCGATTCCCAGGATCAACCCATGATTCTATGGTCTTGAGGAACTCTACAATACCACGCTACATGGAGCGACACGCAGGGAACAGATCCTGGCTACTCGGTGAGTCTCATTTCAAGCATGATAATGTGGGGTATGTGATGCGCCAATGACCTAGCAGGAAGGGGGGGGGTGCGTACGTAGCAATGGCATTCCTCAAACATCCTTTATTGTCCACATACAGGTGATGCCGGGTATCCACTGAAGAGATGGCTCCTTACACCACTCCGGAACCCACGGGACCAGCATGAGGAGGACTACAACCATGCCCACTCACGTACCCGTGTAGTCATAGAACAGGCATTCGGCCTACTGAAGGGTCGTTTCCGCTGCCTCAGCAGGTCTGGCGGGGCACTCCTGTACCGCCATGAGAAGGTCGCAAAGATGGTCATGGCATGTGTCATGCTACACAACATGTGCGTACGTAGAAATGTGCCCATGCCCCCTGACGCAGAACTGCAAGCACCTGAAGATGGTCATGATGAGGGTGGGGATGTGGCAGCACCTCAAGGAGTCCCCGAGGCACAGGAGGGCCGTGACATTCGTCAGCATATCATAGATGCATGCTTCTAGCACTCACGCCTGGTGGCTGATACATGGACACGGAACTTGTGGCACTGTGTGTGTCCGGAACATGCACAATAGGGACTGTACGCCTATAATGGCCTCGTACACAAAGATCAATGTCCACACATCTCATTGGATAATCGTGCATTGTTTATGGCATATGTGAAATCATGTTACACACCCCATCGACCCGCCACCCAAGTGAGCCCAACACACCCCCTCCACCCTCCTACCTCCCCCCCGAACACCAGTGTCCATAGATGCTCATTGTCAGTGGGCAGTCGCTATTGCAAGCCCCCTCTCCGGGTATCAGGGGCACCCCTGGCTGTGGAGCGCAGGTTCCTCCCTGATCTACGTTGGGGGCTGCCCTGGACGGAACTTGCAACGGATGATGTCTCTGCCTGCTCACGTCCATGCATGTCCCTAAGGGTTTGTGAGAGCTCAGTGAGCACACGGCGCACAGCGGCAAGTTCGGCACATACGTCTTTGGACGTCGCATGCAGTTCCCCCCTCAGGCTCTCGGTGCTTCTCTCCATTTGTACTCTCAGGCTCTCGGTGCTTCTCTCCATTTCTACTCTCAGGCTCTCGGTGCTACTCTCCATTTGTGCCCTTAGTGTCTCTGTACTTCTCTCCATTTCTGCCCTAAGTGTCTCAGTTGATGTTTCTATGTCTGCCTTAGTGCCCCCACATTCATCGGCATGGTCCTTGAGGAGCGTGGCCAGTTGCTGCTGTTGCACGATTACCTGGTCGAGGGACTGTTGCCTCTGCTGGGCCATGGCCATTTGCGGTGGTGTCACAGAGGGGCTGGTCACCTCATGTTGCCTTGCCACAGGGCTTGTGGGGGATGGCCAGTCGTCGTCTTGTGGGTGCCCCTGTGTGGTATCCTCATGGTGTACGGGATGGAACAGACAGGGGGATTGAGACAGGTCATGGATGGATCTGACTTCGACATCCCCGTTTTCTGTGTCGGAGCATGCTGCCATTAATGCAGTGTCACCTATGGTGCTGCTGCCACCAGGAGCAGTGCCTTCTGTGGCATCCATTGGGGGCACCTGTGGTGGTGCTGTTGTGGGCATGCTGGGTGCTGGGGTGCCTGTTGGAGTTCCCTCCTGTGTGCTGCCACTTGATTTGTCCTGCTGCCGTGTCTTGATGCGTGCAGCTGAGGTGGAGGGTCTTTGGCCGTTGGTCTTGGCCCTCTTTGCAGGTGTGCTGGTAGGGGTGTCCTGGAGCTCGTCGTTTGAATCGGACCCTGTGGTGGAGTAGAAGAGGGCGAGCGTTATTGATGGGTCTGTGGGAATTGGAATGGCAATGTATCACATGCATTGGGGTGGTACCTGAGGGTGATTTGGGTTGGGGCCTTCGAGGTGGTTTCATTTTTGTGTGGATTGAGGATGCAGTTGTTTTGTAGACAATGCACAAGGACATTATTTTGATGTGTCCGTCCACAGTCAGCCAATACAAACAGCGATCGACCTTCTGCCCTCTGTTTAACCAAACGCTTTACACACAAGGACTTGGTGCCAGAGGAACGCAGAGGTCTAGAGGCAGAATATTGTGCAAGAGAGTTGCAGATAGTATGGTCTCTGGCCCCAGACAGCCTTGTGGATGATACAGAGAGATTTGAATTTAATCCGTCAAGCAACCGGGAGCCATTGAAACCTTTTTATGGCAGGAGAGATGCAATCCCTGGGATTGAGGCCAAGGATAAATCTTGCTGCGCTATTCTGGATTAGCTGGAGGGGTCACAGAGTGGAAGAAGGAAGATTCAGGAGGAGGCTATTGCAATAGTCAAGCCTAGAGTGAACCAGGGCTCGGGTAACATTTAGCCTCTGGGGAAAGTGAGAAAAGGTAGAATTCCTTTGAGAAGGAAGAACTGAAAGTGGGACTTCTTGGCAATGTCCTGGGTGCCAGGAAGGAAGGAGAGAGAGGAGTCAAAGATGACTCCAAGGTTTCTGGCTTCAGAAGTAGGAGAATGGGGTGAGCCCATGGACGAGGGTCAGAGAAAAGGGAAGAAGGGGGGGAGCAGGAATCCCAATGGGAAGGATCTCAGTTTAGCTGGTATTGAGGCAGAGATCATTGAAAGTGCACCAGGCTTGCATGGCAGTTAGACAGTCAGGGATGAAGGAAGGTGCAAGAGGGGCAGCAGGAATTCTGAAAAAGAGTTGTGTGTTGTCTGCATAACACTGGAAGTTGTATAAACTGTACTCGTGGATCTCACACCAATTGGTCTGCAGAGGAGAATTAACTGCTTTCTCTGATTTTTAGCAGCTAATGGCATGAAAATCAATGTCTGCAAGTCCAAAACCCTGAGTATGACTCTGCTCATAGGCGTCAGCGAAGAGATCATGTTTGGTGGTATTGGAGGGGAGAAGTTGGACGTCGTAGACACTATGCTTTACATGGGGGCTGTTGTCAATAAGAATTGTGACGACACTGCCCATTATCTTTCACTTCGGTCTAAAACCAAACCATTAGTTGCTCAGGGTGTGAGAATTTAACATAAGTAAGGTAAATTCTGCCTCGCTCCCCTTTTGACATTTTACTGCAAGAAGGTGGTACCCAGCCTAATATAGGGATCAGAGGGAATGTTGAGCATGCCTTGGATGAAGTGGGCCTCATTAGAGGGTATGTTTTGGAGGAGGTGTTTAAGGCTACCTAATGCCCTCCCAATGATGTGCATAAGACATTAATTAGGACCCCAGTCCCTGGAGGGTATGGCCTTATGGAAAACATTAGGACTATACTAGATTGGCGGAAAGTGGCACCCCCTTTGAAATGTTCCAATTGACGGAGAATTCCACGGGTCATCCCCTGAAGAGCTGGCAGGGAAAGATCGAGGGATTACTGATTGACCTAGACCTGGCTGGGGAAGAGCTACTTACCAATCCCATGAAGGTGAAAAAAAAGTTACAAGAGCATGACTGGATCGAAACGATCCAGATAAGGAATCTTGATCCTTTAAGGCCTTGTCTGGAGAGGGAGACAAAAGGCATGAATCAACCCCCACGGTACCTGTTGAAATTCCCTTCTGCACATTACAGAAACTTGTTACTCAGGGTGAGACTGAATATTCTTGATACAAGAGAGGTGAAATTGGAGAGAAGACTAATCTCATAGGAGATGTCAAATTGTCGGTATTGTGGCAGAATTGGAACAGTGAAATCACTTAAGCATTGGGTTACCTCTTGTGTTGCCCTGATGACTATGCAATCTACTTATTTAAGAAAACATCAAGCGCAAGATCATTTATCATTAGAACAACACTGGTGGGAGTGGATGATATGGGGGAAGAGTACAAGTCTATGTTTGGAAGTGCTGAAGTTTATAGAAGCTGTTCTAGACCTCTCCAAAGAGCCTGAAGTGAAGGAAACCTTGTATTAATAAGTGTATGCCGGTCGCCTTCCGTGTGAAGAGGTAGAGTGTAGAAAGGATTTGTACAGTTGCACACCTTATTGTTCAGAGAAGGTAACTAATGTAGTATGAGTAGTGAAGTGCACAGGAGTGTATACCGACCCTGACAATAGGTCATGGTTAATCAGAACAGGGATCTGTGGAGCATTCACGTCCAATGCACACTCCAGGCTATTGTCCAAGGACAAACAAAACTCAAAATGCTTTAGATTAAAAGTAATGAAGAGAACAAGTTAAGACATAGATGGGTATCCCACCTGTTTTATAAATGGCGCAACAATAAAGTATTCAAAGTGATACATTTTCAAAGAAATACATTTTCAGGCTTCTATTCAAAATCTATGTTTTAAATTGTATTGCTACAAATGGACAATATTCATCACATATTGTCCAATACAGTAACTGGTAATATGTAGTGTCATCACAATAGAAGGAGACAGCAATTAATTGATTTGAAAAAAAGGATTTGGAAAAAAAGAACACAGTCAAAATCATATAAAGAAATAAACGATTTGTAAAATCAAGAGCTCAACCCTTTTTGGGATTTAACATCCCTTCTTCATTTTAATCCAATTGCTACTTTCTTAAAGAGCAATTCGGTTCACTGTAAACAAACTATCGAAATGGTGTCAGTGAGCTAAATTATCGTACTGTACTGGTTTCATAATGCATACTTCCTAGATGGTCTCGTTCGTACCTGCCATGAGGGCCAAAATTGGAGATCCTTGAAGGTTTCACTCGCTTGCAGATCTTATCAAACACCTCTTAATGTGTACCAAATTTCTTTTTATGGAGGGGAGGATCTAAAAAATGTATGTCACATTAGTCATGTGAAAAGATAAACATAATGGAGGGGCGGGTCAACCTACCTGACTATCTGGAGTCTTACTTCAAGGATTTCTAGTAGCGTTGTTTGACCGTTCTGGATGGAACCACATGTGCAACAAGCCAGCGCAAGTCCTCATGTGTGCGTACGTGTATACCCCTTCCTGAGTATATGCATTACCACTTTCATGCCGGACGCTACACAAATGAGGGCTTGTGCAAAAGAGTGGTTGCAGAGGTCAGCGAGTGAGGGGCAAGAGAGCCAACGTTGTCCTTGGGGGTTCTGGATGAGCAAGAAGAGACCTGTTTAGAAGAGACCTTCATGGAGCAGATAACTCCGGTGACTTCTTCAGGTGTGACAGGGGCGAAGGAGGGTGGAGGAAGGAGGAGGGTGAGGGGCCAAGGGAGGCAAAGGGTTGTGGGAAGGGTTGGGAGGGTAAGTAACAAGGCTGTTCAGGATATCCTGAGTTTTGGTGGTGATGTGCCCAATGCATTGCAGAGGGTCTGGGAAGGAAGAGGGAAGGAGGAGACTGCCTAAGGGTTGGCTAGTTCCCTGCAGATTCTGAAAAGTTCAGCCATGTTGTTGGATGCACCAGAAACCTGTGCCTGAATGTGGGCCCCTTTCTTAGCATGGATGTAGATTCTGTATTGCCTTGGGGCAGGTGGCAGGCCAGTTTATCAGAGGGGGAGCCTGAAGTTTGCCACTTCTGTTCTGCCGCTCTGCACTTTTGTTTGCAGGCTGCAAGATCGGAGTTGTTCCTGGTGTTTTGCTTAGATGCGGGTTTCAGGTGGATCCTCATGACTGGGCAAGAATGTCAAGAGTGTTGATAATGGACAGATAGAAATCGCTGAGAGCAGTGTCAATGGTAGAGTCTGAGTTAGAGGGGAAAAGGGGGATAAAGGTGGAATTGAAAGCAGCAGCTGACACTCGTTTCATCGGGTAGATATTCGTGAACAAGGTTGGTAGGGCTTTAGGGGTTGCTTCAGCAGGCCAAAAGGACCCAGGTAGGAGGAGAGAAGAGAGTGGCCTGATCAAGAGGGAAGGGTGACCAGAGGGTGACCAGAGGGGAGGAGAGAAGGAGGTAATTGTGGATGAGGGTGTCCAGCGTGTGCCCAGCGGAGTGTGTTGGACCAGAAAGGAGATTGGAGAGTGATAGAGAGGTGCAGAGATCAATGAAAAGAATGGATGCTGTGCCAGGAGAGTCTGATTGGATGTTGAAATCACCCAAGAGTAGCAGATGTGAGGACATTGAAAGTAAGAAGAAGCAGAAATCAGCCCATTCAGAGAGGAAAAGGGAGGTAGTGCCTGAAGGCCGGTAAATGGTAGCAATGGTCAGGGTGGAGGAGGGGGAGATAACCAACTTGCAAACCAGACTCTCAAAGAGTAGAGCTGGCTGGGTCAGATGGAAGAAGGAACCCACTCAGGAAAGAGTAAGGCAACCCCACCGCCAGCACGGTGAGGTTGAGGCTTGCAAATTATCTTGAAGCCGTCAGGTAGGAGGCAGTCAAAAGCAGTGACTGAGCTGGCATTGAGCCATTTCTTGGTAAGAGTGAGAATGTCGAGGTCAGTGTCTTCGAGAAGAAGGCAGATGTCAGCAGAGTATTTGTTGGATGAGCGGGCGTTAAGAGTCACCGGGTGGTGACAATATCTGCCTTTAAAGGTTTTCTGAGGTGAAACATAGAGGCGTGGTACTCCAGTCAGAAGGAGGGGCAGAGAGAGTGGTAGGGGGAGAGGTAGGAGAAGTAAGAAAGTTATTGAGGGACAGCAGGATCCGGTCAAAGAGAAGGAGGTTGGCTGGAGGACCCTGAACCAGGATAGGGCCAGTGTGGTAGACATTATTGATGCAGCATGATGAGAAGAAGCCCCCGCCACCAATAATGTGAGAGGATGTGAAAGGGGAGAGTTTAAAGATGAGATGAGAAGTCCATAGGTTTGCAGAGGGGACGGAGAAAAGGATATTGGTAAAGGTCTCTCTGAAAGATGGGATGACTTGGGTGTCTGCAATGGAAAGGCCAGGATTTGAACCTAGCATGTCTTTGTTGTGCTTTCTTTCATCCAGACTTCGTGAGCGAGGGAGGATTGGTGATAGTGTAGCAATTAGAAAAGATTGGAGAGATGGTGAGAGCCATCTCAGTGGCAGAGGATTGTGGGAGTTTGAATTGACAGATTATGGTGTCACCATCACTGCCTTGTTGCTGATGCTTTGACTTGACGTTTTGGACTCATGTGACTCATGTTGGTTCACCCATCTCGAATCTTGTCATTCTCATGCTCTACTTCCTAAAGCATCACGTAATGATGGTGACCTTGAATCATGTTGTACCCATCTATGACTTGAATCCTGGCTTGTACTTGATGATCTCTTGAAACCTTATGTGTTCAGTATGGACGTCTGCAACTTGACATGCTCTCTCCACTTGCTTATGTGCTCTATAACACTGTATTTCGCCAGTTTTGCTTCTTCTCTTTCACCACACTCACTGTTCCTCAGTCTTCTCTTCCACTCCCTGTCTTTTCCCTGGTTGTATACAAATTGTTCAAATGACAATTGACCTTTGCACAATTGACCGAATTTTGAAGGTCAATTGGTACATATATGCGGAGGGAAACCCCCCGCAATCCCCCACCCAATGCAAAACCCCCCACCCAAACCCTTTAACCTAAGCAACCATAACTCGTGCCACTACTGTGCACTGCTAAGACTAACACCCAGGACATCAAAGATGACATCACAAATGGCATTGATGACATCACTGATGACATAACATGTGCATTTACTTTTCATGAAAAGTCTGTACAAGGATTTTTAATGTAATGTTGATAAAAAAGTCTCATGGATCATTGGAATAAATGTCATGAGGTACATAGTGCATTAAGCAATGCATTGATACAAATAGCATTCTATTATGATGTTCTTTCCAGTATACTAAGCTACTCATGTAGAAACATAGGCATTGTGTGCAGCATACATGATGGAGGAGCAATATTAATAATCTTGCCATGTTGAATAGTAAAATGATAAATGCGAGTTTTGTGTACTGTGAAACATTTAATAAGTACCTAATAAAACAAACGTAGTACATAATTGCATTATTGCAAACAAAACACAAACAGACAATAACACATACAAATATGAGCATATACAGGGAGAATGAATTAAAAAAAAAACAGCAGTATTACCAGATAATCTTCATGCACAGAAATGATTGCTGTGCTACGAAGCTACTACTTCCCTATGTATAACCATCACATAATGTGACTAGACCCTAAGGAAAGTGGTGTGAGTACAATGTATACAAATATGAGCATATTCAGGGAAAGTATAGTAATCAAAAAACAGCACACTATAAAAAGTGTTCATAACCTTACTGATCATCTTCATACATAGAAAGCATTGCTGTCTTCCAAGTCTGTGTTTTCCCTTATGTATATGTTTCATATGCTGTGAGTGAATCCCAAGTTAATTACTGTAAGAACTTATATGAAGTATAAGTCTATAAATATAGTACTTCTTGAATTTTTAGTTCCTGACTGTTACTGGCCTAGATATGTCAGTAAAGGAAAAAAGAGGGAGCCAGCCATGTGATGTCATCAGTGATTTCATCAATGACATTTGTGATGTTATCTTTGATGTCTTGGGTGTTCGTCTTAGCAGTGCACGGTGGTGGCGCAAGTTATGGTTGCTTAGGTTACCATAACTGGCGAATTTCAGGGGGTTTTTGGTTTCACGTCCCTTTAATAAAGTTTTTTTCACAGAATTTCATACGTTTTTAGTAGCGCAACTTAACCATAACGTTCCTGTAACAAAGGTTTTTTCCACTGAAAATAGATGTATAGATAATGTAAATTTTATAAATGTTTACTAGGATGCCCTTAGTTTATATACATATGACATACGACATACTGAACCCCCTACCTGCGCTAGTGGGTCTGATGTCCGGGGACCATGCGCCTGTTCGCGGATGGACTTGGACAACATCAACACTATCCTAAAACTCAGGGGGTATCTTACATTGTTATATCATCCAAAAAAAACACTAAACATGTTCAAAAAGCAGCACATAAATACATTACATTCAATAATAAATAAGAAGTGAAACTGTGTATATAAGACAGTAACAGTCCAATTACATAGCATATGCAACATGGTGGAATATACCCAAACACAATAAATAAGCCTCCAACAGAATTACCTCACAGAAATTCCACAGCACAAATCAACAGGACACCTAGGCAGCAGTAAAAGCAAAACTTAGTAAGAAACTACTGAGTACACTACATTTATTGTACATATTTATAAACTGTATTAGGTACACTAAAACTGATATGTATATATTTTTGTTAACACAAAAATGTCTAGTACTTTGGAATGGCTGGAAGAAACATTTTCTCGGGATCAAATGATTGAAGACAGTGATACTAATGGTAGACACTACACTTCTCTATATAAGCCAATTAATAACCATGACTTTATGTGTACTTAACACATTGGAGGTCATTCCGAGTATGGAGGTAGCCATGCCACTTTTAGCGGCATGGCTACCCCCATACCGGGTACCGGGTCCAGGTTCCCTGAATGGGGAAATACCGGGCCATTCCGACCTTGGAGGGCCCGGTATTTCCACATTCAGGGAACCTGAACCCTGTGCATCCCAATTCGAGCGCCCAATGGGGAGCATGCTAACAACGGCCCGTTGTTAGCATGCTGGACCGCTCGCGGGACCCGCTAAGGACACCTGGTTTTAGCGGGTCCCGCGAGCGGACCTCATAATGAGGCGGTAGGGGGTTAACGGGGCCGGCAGCTCTACCGGCCCCGTTAACCCCCTACCACCAGGGTTGTAATGACCCCCATTGTCTTTTTTAAACAGACCATACAGACATTCAAAATAATATAACAACAGAGATGTTAGAAAATCCAGCGAATGGAGCTAAAAATTGACCGGTTAATTAAAAATGTGATTGTTTGAAAAAACTTTGTGGAGGACCATATAACAGAAAAAATTAAATATCACTGTCCCACATGTACCTGTACCCCCTCTCCATGTCTCACCCAACTATCCCCAAAATCTCCCCAGCAAGAAAAATGTTACGATGAGACTTCACTCCCTTCCTCCCCTACCATCCATCATGTGCAAACCCCTAATTCCCCTGTATTTGTATCTGTTTCTGCTTCCCCCCTCTTTCCTAATTTTTATATTTTATACAATAATAAAATATTAAGTGTGTTGTTAGTATATTCCTCGTCTCTTATTTTTTTTAAAAAGGCAGTTAGGGTGTCCGCGGCCAGCGCGGCTGTCCCGGATGTCCTCAATTAACCAAAATGGGGGTATCCTAAGGACACTCTACCTGTTCGTATTGTTGTCAATCAAAATGGAGGTGTCCTTAGGACACACAAGATGTCCGCCTGTCCGTAATTAATCAAAATGGGGGTGTTTTAAGGACACTATACCTGTTCGAATAGGCCGTAGTCAAAATGGGGGGGTCGGCAGAACACTAAAGACGTCTGCATGTTCGTGCCATGCAAA
Organism: Ambystoma mexicanum; assembly: GCF_040938575.1. Taxonomy (NCBI): domain Eukaryota; kingdom Metazoa; phylum Chordata; class Amphibia; order Caudata; family Ambystomatidae; genus Ambystoma; species Ambystoma mexicanum. The sequence goes on along the minus strand of NC_090921.1, from coordinate 10,265,592 downwards.
ATAAAGTGTACTAAGAACATTCCCCCTGTTTGCATTGTCCGTAACCAGAATGAATACGTCCATAGAACACATAGCCCGTACGCCTGTCTGCAAAGTTATGACGCGCATTTATTTTGGTCGGGGACCTGAACACTGTCCGTAGAACACCGCATGCCTGCGTAGACCCGACCCCCGCGCATTTGAAGTCCTACGGACAGCCATCCCATTCACCAACGAGTCCTCGACGTCATCAAGTGACCGTACCCGCGCTAAGCGTAACGAACACTGTCCGGGCCCCAGACACCTAAAAGGTGTTTTTTTCAACAATCTAAGGTATTTTCCTGGGAAAGTTCACCCTTGCACATCTCCCATATTATGTCCCTGGCGATCTGCACACTTTATGGAATTCTGTGCCCTGTCACAACCATTGCACTTTTCTCTGGGAGGAAGTGGTGGCTCTGAAAAGAGCCTTTTTGTGGTGTTTTTTTGTGTTTTGAAAAACTCAAATGGTCAACACCTACTGTAAAATGGATTGCTCTAATTCCAAAAAAGGTTGCAATGCATTTTATATATTTCCACAGAAAAATCTGATTGCCGGCATAAGTAAGATGTACTCCCTTAATGCAAAAAATGTGTGTACTACGAAACAATGTTTTAGTTGTGAAAAGGACACATACCAACATCTCTCAAAAAGGCACAGACAGCCTTATTAACATTGTGCCTTGCTTTCTCCATTTGTGGACCAAATGAAGAAGAACGCAGCCACATTTGTCTCTGTGCAATACAGGAAAAAAATCACTCTGGAGTTTGGATACATATCCATGACTTTCCCAAGTCCTTCCTTCATTGCAAATTGCAAGAGATTCCAGACACATGTCCTAAACTGTTCCCTCCACAATGAATAATAATAATCACTGGATGACACTGTGTCACCAAAGTAGCACAAAGATTTACCAAATCCAGCCACTTCATTCCACGCACTCCTTCCAGTGCACTTCCACATGAGGGAATCCAAGATGTAAAGCCACTCCGCAGCAATCTGCATGTACCTCCAACCAATTTATCCACAAATCTCCCAAGATCCAGACAATCTGCTTTCTGAAAAACACAGCAATAGCTATCTCCTCTCTTCTCAGGAAAAATTCTTTCTGACAAACTCTCTGCTCACACATCACACCCAGTAAGCCATATTTACCAATCCGTTCCTGTGCTACGTCTCATTTGCATCCCTCTCAACCTCAAAATCCCTGTATTTAATATGCGCTGCCCACGGACAACCGCGCTGTCCACGGACAAATCAAAACATCTGAGGGTGGGGAATGAAAATTTAAATAGTGTGACCCTCTTCTCCTTTGATGTTGGTTCTGAAAAGAGAGAGCCTTTTTTATTTTTGCAGATTTTTTCCAGCTTCTTTTTAGGCTTTTTTCAAATTTTATCTGTTACATGACTTCACAGCAATTTCCTGATTGAGGTCTACATATTACCAAGAAATATTGCATGACCAAAATCTGTGCAAGTCATTCCATTACAAGAAGAAATTTCACCATCTTCCAAAAGGTTCTCATTTTGGAATGATGACATGCCCACAGAATACATAAAACAAGACATTCCTTCATTAACAAGACATCTTGCTATGTCTTGTTGAGGATTAAATACATGACAAGGCACCCATGCAGTCCTAGGTGGTATATGTGAAAAGATTATCTTAGCAGATGGAAAGAGGTGCATCAGTACCTTTAGCTACTGCTTCAGTGCACCCAGCAAACTTGTTGCACTAAGATAGCCCAAATACATTGCTCCACAATTTACCACCAGAATATCACGAGTGTTAAAATAAGCCATATTTCTACAAAGTGTATAAAACCTTTCACATTTTTCCCTGGCACATCACACCAGGTAGCCTTCACTCCCTGAATTTCAATATTGCCTGAAATGCCACACGTGTGCATACCACTGCAGATTATTAATATAATGATCTCCCACTATCCACACTCTAACTCTGTCCATCTCGGCAACCACAGCCATCTTCACAGCATACAGCAATGAAAAAAATGAATACTCTCTCTCCCTATGAATGACACCCTCAGCACCTGATTGACTAATTCCCCTAGTCCTATTTCCATGCCAGATATGCAGAGAAGCCCCGGATGTGGCATGTCCTGTCTACGATCAGCTGCGCTGTCCGCGGAGCGCTTAACACTGGGGCAGCCCTTCTACCCTTTCCACTTCTCTCTCTGCACCATTCTCTCATTGGCTACTATTAAGCAGTCACACAACCATCCACCAATCACATCCAAGAACTCTACATCTAACTCCATCATCACAGTTCAGCACTTTAGATGTTTCGATGTACTGTTGATCACTCTGAGTACAATTGTGCTGTGATTGCAAAGCACCTACAGCAACAACTACTATAAAACTCTCCAATACTTCTGCTTGCAGATTCATGCACATCCACATGCATGAACATGAACTACAGGTATGAATATTTTCTGGACAGTACATGCACAGCTCTTGTATAAATGTATATAAACAGCGTAACTTCCACTTACTCAGTATAACCTGTAAAAAAGCTTACTGTCATTTCTCCCATCCGCTATGATGAAGTGTCACTTGCAAAACTGTCTGCTCTCCAACTTCTGTTTACCCATATTACTAACTGTAATGTGCAAACTGTTCTTCCCTTCATTCATTCTGTCATTTGTGTAACCACTGCCACCTATTTATCCACATTTCAACCATAATAGCATGTAATGCATTATAGTGCATAGGATGTACATACAATTTTCTTTCTATACATTCTGGATATTTTGCATACAATCTATCATTTGAACTTCCTTTAGGAATGAATATAATAGTAATCAGACACAACACACACAGCTATCTAAGCTATCTAAGAAAGTGTAATTTCATGTTAAACGATGGGAGAAATAACAGTATAATTATGGAAAAAAGGCTTTCTAGTGTGTTATAAAATGGCACGCAGCCAAGATGAGTACATGCATCTTTATTTATGCACACAGATAGCCAATATCATTTGAAAGGCTCCCAGCTGAAGCAACACCGCTGCCTCTACAACTGTTCTTCCAATCTACACAGCTCTTTCATTCCAGCTGGTTGCCCATTCTGTTTTAGATTTCGCAACAGCATTCAACTATGCACAGGTGCAGTCATATCTATCACATCGTCTACAACTATGTACAGTGTTGTAAAGCAAGACTTACAACATCTCCCCCTTCCCTTCAGTCTGCAACACAAGCACCAAGTCCTTCCTTGCAACCCTTTCTTTATTTCAGACTCTCCCATCTCCAAGCACCACAGAATCACCCAGTACTTGGTAATCACCTACTGAGTAAGAAGCTGGTGACCCCCATCAAATCCTTTGGATTTATTTCCCCTAAGCAGCCCACATACCACAATCAAAATGTTTGGTAGCATTGTAGAGTTATGCTGCGGTAGTTGTGGCCAGGGCCTAGAGTCTTGAGTGCATGGCCTACGGCCTACGGCCTTTGGCCATGCACCCAAGACTCTAGGCCCTGGCCACAACCACCGCAGCATAACACACCCATAGAAACAAATACCTACCAAATGACCACAACCCAAAAATATAATACATCCACCTCAAAACTATGCACTTCAATTAACATTCTAAAAAATAATTTAGTAAACTAAAATAGCCAGTAGTGCTCCCAGTGTTTAGTATGTCCGCTGACAACCACGGTGACTGCAGACACCGCAAACACATCACGGCCTTCTCCCACCTAAACAAATACAGCATTTGACCCATCTCTTACTCCCCCAACCTCTCCAAGCACTCATACACACCAACACACTCCGCAAAATTGGATTTATGCTCACTTCCAGAGCATGTGGCATCCAATATGGCGGGCGCATCGAAACAATTTGACGCACCTCACACCTCATCCAGGCCAATCAGAGAACACGACGCATGTCCGTGGACACGACGCAAGCCGATTATCCAATCAATGTCCTGTCCACGGATCGAACAGGGAAGTGTGTCCGCGGAGCGGACATAGATATCACAAATTTTGTCCCCTTATGTTTTGGTTGTTTAAATAAAAACTACTGGATGGATTTACCCCAAATTAACAAAAGCACGCTTTGGGGACCAAGCTGCCGCACCTGCAGCAAATTTGGTGAAAATCCGTCCAGCGGTTTCGGCTGTAGGTGTGACAGAAATGTATTCCCATTATGTCTTTGGGAAAAAAAGACATTTTGAGACCCTCCTATAACTTTGCCCCCCCCTTCACCAAACTCTGCAAAAACAATCAGAGTGGGCAATATACGTTTTACTGCGGCAGGAGCGGCGGCTTGGTCCCAAAAGCGTGCTTTTGTTAATTTGGGGTAAATCCATCCAGTAGTTTTTTTTTAAATGACAAAAACGTAAGGCAAACAAAATTGTGATATCTATGTCGGTTCTGCAGACACACTTCCCTGTTCGCTCTGTGGACAGGACACCAATTGGCTAATAGACTTGTGTCATGTCCGCGGACACACAACGTGTTCACTGATTGGTTGGAGTGAAGCGTGAGGTACGTCAGATTTTTGGAAATGCCTGCCATCTTGGATTCGCGGTCATCGGTATGTGTCCGCGGACATCGCAGTAAAAACAGATTAAAAAACACAACATTGCACTTATCAAATAATCTCTATGGAGGTGAGGGGTGATGAGGATTGGATGGAATATGGCTGCAAGAAGCAAAAAAACGGGTGGTTTTTGCCGCGAAAGTCTGTGAACAGTTTGGATGTTCGCAGACAGTCCTGAGAAGTTCGGGGGCAATTCGGATATTTAGGGCTGGCGCTACTTAATGAAAATGCATGAAATTTTGCGATTATAATCCTGACCTGATCCCGAATGAGTTTGCAAAGTTTGGTGGGATTCTGTCAAGAGGGGGCAAAATTAGAGGGGGGGTTCCAAAATTATGTAAAGGCTTATAAATGAGGTGCCATTTGACGAATCTACACTTAATTTGGCAAACTGATAATACATATATATACATATATAAATGTTTTTTTGAAGTTTGGTAGGATTTTATAAAGAGGGAACTGAATGAGAGGGGGGGTCCCAAAATATTTTAATGGCTTATTAATGTGGTGTCATTTGACAAATCTACACAAAGATTTGCAAAAAGCTTATAGATCTAGATATACAGGTTTTCGTAAAGTCTGAATGGATTTTATCAAGTGGGGGCTAGGCTATATGATGATTGTATGTGCATGTCATGATCTGGACAATCTGGCTACTGGCCATGACCACGAGGGACTCACTTTGTGGTGAGGTTATTCGAAATTGGGATAGATTTGGAAGGGAAGAAACATGTGCTTGTGGTAATAAGGTCATAGGGTTCTCTTTTCACCTTCTACAGGCTTCCATGGAAAGCGAAGAGGGGTCCTGTATTGAACCCTGCCTTCCCTTTCCATGGTGGCCATCTTGGAAAAGGATTTTCCTTCCTACACCGCTGTAGGAAGAAAAATAATTTTTTCAGCACCCCGGGTTCCCGCTTTGGGAACCTAGGGTGCTAATAGCCTTCATCACCCATTACAGGGGCTGGAATGGGGGGATAATGGTCCGGAGACCTCGAGAAGTTGCTCTTCGCTTGGGCTGATAACTTCGTGAACAGTCCTGAGAAGTTCGGGGACACTTCAGATGTTTGGGGGCAGTTTTTGGATGGCATATAACTTGGCACCCCTCAATGAAACTGCATGAGATTTTGCAATTATATTCCCGTCTTGATTCCAAATGAGTTTGCAAAGGTTGGTGGGATTCTGTCAAGAGGGGGCAAAATTAGAGGGGGGTCTCAAAATAATGTAAAAGCTTATAAATGAGGTGCCTTTTGACGAATTCACACTTAATTTGGCAAACTGATAATAGATCTAGATATAAATATTTTTGCGAAGTTTGATGGGATTTTGTCAAGAGAGGGCAAAATTAGAGGGGGGTCCCAAAATATTGTAAAGGCTTATAAATGTGGTGCCATTTGACAAATCTACACAAAGGTTTGCAAAAAGATTATAGATCTAGATATAAATGTTTTCATAAAGTCTGAATGGATTTTGTTTTTTGATAAGTGTCATAATGTAGGTACAAAAAATAGTGATTTACCTTTGGTAGCCTGTGGCCATGGGCAGTGGGCAGATTGTCCGGGTCATGGAATAAGGTCATAATCTGGACAATCAGGCTACTGGCCATCACCACGATGGACATCACATGGGGTTAAAGTGGCCTTGTCCCCCTGAGACTGGCTTTGTGGTAAAGTTATTCGAAATTGGATAGGTTTAAAAGGGAAGAAAAATTTGCTTGTGGTAATATGGTCATAGGTTTCTCTTTTTGACTTCTGCAGGCTGCCATGGAAAGCGAAGAGGGGCCCTGTACGGAAGCCCACCTTCCCTTTCCATGGTGGCTATCTTGGAAAACCCTATTTTTAGCACCCCGGGTTCCCACTTTGGGAACCTAGGGTGCTAATAGCCTTCATCCCCCATTACAGGCTGAAATGGGGAAATAATGGTCCGAAGACCTCGTTATCCACCCTTGCATCGCTTGGGCTGATAACTTGGCTGCCAGGCCGGTATCCACCGTTCCATCCCTGGAACAGGGGCTAAACACCACAATATTGTCATTAGCGTAACACAAAATGCAAATGGGAATGTTGGAAAATCTTATTGAGTCTATGTACTTTCCTGAGAAATATAAGGTAGATGGAGTCTATACATTTTTTTTTCAGTTCTTTTTTTTAATTTTGAAAGGTGGTTTCTAAAGGAACATTTCTTTTATTGTTTTGGATGCTTTTTATTTTCATGGCAGGTGAGGAGGGAAATGAGGGAAGAGGCACCAAACACTAATATGGAGGGGCCGGTGGACAGGGGAAAATGTTGCGTGTGTTATTTCTAAGGTAGGGGGCAGTGTTTCTCATGCTCCTTCATTACAGCAGTGGTGGTGTCTCTTAGGGAGGAGAGATGGCATTAGCTGATTCCATTTTAAGATAAATAGCAGTTTTGCTAAAAGTATGTACTGTGTACTAGATTGTTAATGGACGAGTAGGAATAGGTGTTGGAGCTGTGCAAGGGAAATTTTGAAGTTGAAATTTTCTAGATCAGTAGAAAATGCAGTTCCGAACTGTCCGCGAAGCACGGATCTTATCGTGAAGTGCGGACGGGTTCTCGACACGTCATCATGCCGAGTGCCAGCATATGGTCATGTGGCACTGTCCGGAAGGTCTGCAATGAAGTCAGATTTTCGTAGACATTATGGTTAAGTTGCACTAATAAAAACCTATGAAATTCAATGAAAAAACATTGTTAAGGGGACGTTATGGTTAAGTTGCACCAATAAAAACTTATGAAATTCAATGAAAAAACTTTGTTAAAAGGGACATTATATTTAAGCTGCGCTACTAAAAACCTATCAAATTCAGTGAAAAAACATTGTTAAAGGGACATTATGGTTACAAGTAAAACCGAAAACCCCTGAAATTCACCAGTTATGGTAAGCTAAGCACCCATAGTTTGCGCCACCATTGTGCACTGCTAAGAATAACACCCATGACGTCAAAGTTTTTTCACTGAAATATATATTACACAGCCACAGTAGTGGCTGTGTAGTTATGGTTAAGTTGCTATTCTCATAGGAAGAGCACTTTGTGGGCGGCTTATAACTATGTTCCCCCTGGACGAATCCTCACCAAACATTGCAAACAAAGTATATGGAAGTGTGGTTGTTCCCAAAACACTTTGGGAACTCCCGTCCCCTGCACACTATCGAATATCTGAAAAAATCAGAACAATAACTCAAGAGAGTTTCTAGATTTCGTTCACATATAATCTTTTAGGTAGAATTTTTGGAAAAACGAGAATTATGACAGAAACACGTTTCATGATACATAAATAATTTTCCTTAAACAAGTAAGCAAATATGCAAATATTTTCTGGAGACCAGAGATTTTCGTAAAATTATCCTTTTTCTTTATTGTACAAAGCATATGGTGGTGCCCAACGCGTTTCGAGTACAACTCTTCTTCAGGGGCAATGGCACAATTGTTTCATTTTTCTACAAAGTGAAGAGATAATATAAGTCAAATTATATTAGCCCATACATATAGTTTATCTCTGTTTTTATCTCAGTTTAACTCAAAAATAGCGTCAACAAGTCATCCGTTGAACAAAAAGTAACACATTTAAACAGTTGATCGTAATTTAAGAAAAATATTCATTACTACAAAAAAACACACTTGGAAACCATATAGTAGTGTGCTTGTTTTACACAAAGATAAAGAAGACCAAATGCTGTTTATATTCAGCTCGGTAAATCTGCTTATGATCCCATCCTCCATTCTTGAACAAGAGTTTACGTAGTTATATTTGTACATGGAACTTTTTTTTAAACAACAAAAGCGTTTTTTTTAAAAAAAGGTTATCTAATTGGCACTTTCTAAATGAAAGTAGGTGGATTGAAGACTTACGTATCTTAAGAAAAAATGATCGGTAAAAGTAAGGTGATTGCAAAGTGCATCTAGTGGTTGTCATCCAACACGGAAGGTTTGCGGCAAAAAGGTTCAAAGTCTGTCGACTACTATTTTTTAACTGAAAAGAGAGAGACGAAGATAAATATTTCAAATAGACTGCATCTAATCTAGAGAAAACCTGATGGCTACAAGTACTTACATGAAATATTTTGGGAGGAGGCGCTACAAGGATGGTCGCATCTGCCGGATTGGAGATGCGTCCACCCTGTGCAGCGTCTCTTTATATACTGACTGTGATGCTCTTTGTTAGCAAAGTGACATGCGCGGTGAGTAGCCTAAGTGCGCATGTGTAGATAAAGCTTGTCATGTCTACTGACGTATTTAGGAAAAGGAAGAATTGCGCATGTGTAGGACAGATCTCATCATGTTTACTGACGTATCCAAGATCAAGTGGTTGCGTGGTGTACGTCAACCGTGTGACGTATCATCCGCGTCTTTCAAGTAAAAGAAACCAAAATGATGAACCTTAGGGAGGCGAGTCAAAGAATGCTCAGCAAAGACTAAATGTGAAATTTAGTATACCTAATCTTAAAAAAGGTGTAATCTCGGGAATTGAAGTATTTACTAAAGAAGGTATGGTATTCTATACAACGGCCGCATGGGAGGTGGAAATGTCGAAACAAGATGGTTCAGGTACATGTAAACATAAGAAAACATGTGTATTGGATACGTAAGGATATGTATCAACAAAAACATAAACATAAACATAAATTCAACCATTGAACGATTCCAAATTACTGTATAAGTTAATTAGTCTGAGCAACCTCTGTAGACAGTTTATTATCAAATTTCATTTATATCTGCTCCTCATGGATGCACATTCTATTTCTGGAAACTGTAGCATGGTATCCGAGTCTTTTTTAGAAAAATATTGGCATAACATTTTTTATATAGAAATAGAACGGGAATCTAACAACGATGTGTCAACAAATGCTACATTATAAGTAAGGGCCTAGGTAGTATTCTTCGTTCATCCCTAACGGGGTAAGTGAATCAAGGCAGTGTATCCAATATAATTCTCTTTGTGACAAGATTTTTTGTAGATCACCACCTCTTGGAAGCGGCTGCACAATTTCGAGAATCACAACTCTCATTTGGGCCACAGTATGTTTGTGGTCTCTAAAATGTCTGTATACTGGGGATTTTGTGTTTTTGGTACGGATGTTAGATTTGTGCTCCGTCCAACGTTCTTTCGCTTTTCTGGCTGTTTTACCCACATAGTACAGTCCACAAGGACAGCGTAGAGCATAAATGACATTTTTTGAGTCACAGGTGGCATATTGTTTTAATAGTATTTTTTTACCTGTGTTGGCATGTCTAATGTGATCTCCCTTTATTACATTCGAACAATGCTGACAATTCAGACATGGGAAAGTGCCATTTTTTGGTTTGTTAAAAAATGACTGATTGGACTTTTTCCCTCTTTCGGCTTTAATTAATTTGTCTCGAAAGTTTCTGCCTCTTTTGTAGGCAAGCATCGGTGGTTCTGGGAACAGTTGATTAAGCTGTGGGTCTGATTTAATGATATCCCAGTTTTTGTAAATTATCCTTTTTATCTGAAAGCTCTGGCTAGAGTATTTCAGTGAGTGTATCAAGTTAGATTTGGTTTCCTTGGGTTTAATGGTCAGCAATTCCGTTCTAGTCTGTGCCTCTGTTCTGAGTATAGCTTTGTTTAGGAGGACAGTTGGAAAATGTCGATCTTCAAAACGGGATTTCATAATCAAGTATTCTTCTTGGAGTTTATCCGCCTCTGAGGTAATTCTTTTCAGGCGAAGGAGTTGACTATACAGTAGATTTTCTTTTAGATGTTTTGGATGAAAACTGTGAAAATGAAGAGTGCTATTGACATCTGTAGGTTTTCTGTAAATTTGTGTCTTAAGTGCTGAGTTTGAGATTTCTATAGTAACATCCAAAAAGTTGATGGAAGGCTTTCCAATTTCAATTGTTAGTTGAATTCTGTCATTGCATTGGTTCAAGAACTCCCAGAAGTGCAGTAGTTCAGATTTCGTTCCCTTGAAAATGCCAAAGATGTCATCAATGTATCTGTACCACTTTTTGATTTTTCCTTTCCACGTTGGATTTTCCAAGACATAGGTGTGTTCAAAGAAGTTCATAAAGATGTTAGCATAGGAGGGTGCCACTGGGGAACCCATCGATGTACCCGAAGTTTGTAAAAAGTATTGTCCGTTGAACCTGAAGTAATTATTAAACAAGATGATATTGATTAATTCAATGGCAAAGGTTTTCTGTATTTGGATTTCATGATGTTTCAGGAGGAACCATTCTAGTGCATCAATGCCTTGGTTGTGTGGAATTGAGGTATATAAACTAGTCACATCCATTGTGAATAGGATGAGATCAGTTTCAGTCATATCAATATCTTTGATGTTCTGTAAAAAGTGGCTAGTATCTTTGATATAGGTGTTGGTTTCCTGTATTAGCGGTTGTAATGCTGTGTCAAGATAAATAGCAAGAGGTTGGAAAATACTTTCTGTTCCTGCCACAATGGGTCTTAATGGTGGGTTAGTTCTATGTTTATGGATTTTCGGAAGGCCATAGAACACTGGAGTGACCGGGTGTTTGTTGATCAGGAAGTTGCTAGTATTCTCTGAAATCCAGTCCAGTACTTCCGCTTTTTCTACTGTATTTTTGATGATTTCCTTGATATTAGTAATAGGGTCATGATCCAGTTTAAGATAAGTGTTTTGGTCAGATAAGAGTTTGAGGCATCCTTCATTGTAAGACAAGGTATCCATAATGACTAGGGCTCCTCCTTTATCCGCTTTTTTGATTGTGATCAGATTATCTTCTGCTAAATTCTTAATGATATTCAATTGATGTTTTTTGATATTTTGTCTACTCGAGGGTTTGAACTTCAATTTTTTCAGAGCCATAGTTGTTTTAGTTTTGAATAAGTTGACCAAAGGATGGTTAACCTGAGGATGGAAATTACTCTTATTCTTCATTTCTAAAAAAGGACATTTTTCTTTTTCTCTAGTGTCCGGATTCAGATTGTCAAAGAAAATTTTGAGCTCCATTTTTCGAATCAACTTGAAAAGATTAACCTCTTCTTCAAATAAGGTTGAATTATTAGTAGGTATAAAGGATACACCTAGATTAAGGGTGTCCATTTCTGATTTTGATAACACCTTGGAGGAAATGTTTACAATTATTGGTTCCTTCAGTGTTTGGTCTTCTGACGGCCTTTTCTTTTTCCCTCGTCTTGTTTTTCTCCTCCTCCTAAAAAAGATTCTGGTACAGGAGTAGTGTCTGTGGGTTGTAAGGGAACTCTGCTTTGTGGTTGTATAACTGGAGTAGTCGTAGGTGGTACGATGTTACTGGTGGAAGGCCTCTCTTCCAGTTCTCCACTGGTTACTTCACTGCTATCTGTATTATTAACAGGGCTTGGTCTTGGTTGTCTTGGGGAAAAATTGGTTGATCTATTACTGTAGAATTCTTGCCAGGTGTAGACAATATCTCGGGCATAGTCAAGGGTGTCACGTCTGAACTTTCTGATCTTTCTCTGTTCTATTTCTTTTTTATAATTATCCAATTTGTTGTTAGTATCTTCCAGGATTGCCTGAAGTTCTGCTGCAGTTTTAAGCTTAGATAATTGTGAGGAGACTTCATCAATTTCCTGATTGATTTGTGTAAGTGATTTTGACAGTTCTTCGATTGTCAATAGTATAAGATCCAGGGAGCACTTGTTCAATATTTGTTCCCAACGTTTTACAAATTCGTTATTGTCTTTACAAAGAGTAGGACGTAGATATATCCGCAATCCTCTAGGAATTCTTTTTGCTTTGAAGTATTGTGCTAGGGTCGTAGCATGGAGTTTTTGGGAGATTTCTCTACGTATAAGCCTCTCTAGTCTTTGGATCAAATTATGAGGATTGTCGATACTAGATGTTTCTTTGCTAGTATCCTTGATTAGGCCAAGTATTCTAGTTGCTTCTTCATCTGAAAAGGCTAATGTGGTTGCAGATTTATCAGTAAGTGTATTAATTTTAGAAAAAGACATAGCTTAGTGGGTCTGGGTGCGCAGGTTCAAAGAGATGCCAACCCCTCAGGAGGGGAAACAACCAATAAGAAAGATATATAGAGAACCAGGAGGCACACCTGTTTATGAAATTTTTATCTCATCAAACTAAGTTAGATAAATGGGGTTAAAGATAAATTTGAGGTGCAGGGGGAGAAAAGCTCAACCTTGGCATCTAGGTTGGACAAAAATAGACAAAAGTGTGGTTGTTCCCAAAACACTTTGGGAACTCCCGTCCCCTGCACACTATCGAATATCTGAAAAAATCAGAACAATAACTCAAGAGAGTTTCTAGATTTCGTTCACATATAATCTTTTAGGTAGAATTTTTGGAAAAACGAGAATTATGACAGAAACACGTTTCATGATACATAAATAATTTTCCTTAAACAAGTAAGCAAATATGCAAATATTTTCTGGAGACCAGAGATTTTCGTAAAATTATCCTTTTTCTTTATTGTACAAAGCATATGGTGGTGCCCAACGCGTTTCGAGTACAACTCTTCTTCAGGGGCAATGGCACAATTGTTTCATTTTTCTACAAAGTGAAGAGATAATATAAGTCAAATTATATTAGCCCATACATATAGTTTATCTCTGTTTTTATCTCAGTTTAACTCAAAAATAGCGTCAACAAGTCATCCGTTGAACAAAAAGTAACACATTTAAACAGTTGATCGTAATTTAAGAAAAATATTCATTACTACAAAAAAACACACTTGGAAACCATATAGTAGTGTGCTTGTTTTACACAAAGATAAAGAAGACCAAATGCTGTTTATATTCAGCTCGGTAAATCTGCTTATGATCCCATCCTCCATTCTTGAACAAGAGTTTACGTAGTTATATTTGTACATGGAACTTTTTTTTTTATGTAGTTATATTTGTACATGGAACTTTTTTTTAAACAACAAAAACACTTATCTTAAACTGGATCATGACCCTATTACTAATATCAAGGAAATCATCAAAAATACAGTAGAAAAAGCGGAAGTACTGGACTGGATTTCAGAGAATACTAGCAACTTCCTGATCAACAAACACCCGGTCACTCCAGTGTTCTATGGCCTTCCGAAAATCCATAAACATAGAACTAACCCACCATTAAGACCCATTGTGGCAGGAACAGAAAGTATTTTCCAACCTCTTGCTATTTATCTTGACACAGCATTACAACCGCTAATACAGGAAACCAACACCTATATCAAAGATACTAGCCACTTTTTACAGAACATCAAAGATATTGATATGACTGAAACTGATCTCATCCTATTCACAATGGATGTGACTAGTTTATATACCTCAATTCCACACAACCAAGGCATTGATGCACTAGAATGGTTCCTCCTGAAACATCATGAAATCCAAATACAGAAAACCTTTGCCATTGAATTAATCAATATCATCTTGTTTAATAATTACTTCAGGTTCAACGGACAATACTTTTTACAAACTTCGGGTACATCGATGGGTTCCCCAGTGGCACCCTCCTATGCTAACATCTTTATGTACTTCTTTGAACACACCTATGTCTTGGAAAATCCAACGTGGAAAGGAAAAATCAAAAAGTGGTACAGATACATTGATGACATCTTTGGCATTTTCAAGGGAACGGAATCTGAACTACTGCACTTCTGGGAGTTCTTGAACCAATGCAATGACAGAATTCAACTAACAATTGAAATTGGAAAGCCTTCCATCAACTTTTTGGATGTTACTATAGAAATCTCAAACTCAGCACTTAAGACACAAATTTACAGAAAACCTACAGATGTCAATAGCACTCTTCATTTTCACAGTTTTCATCCAAAACATCTAAAAGAAAATCTACCGTATAGTCAACTCCTTCGCCTGAAAAGAATTGCCTCAGAGGCGGATAAACTCCAAGAAGAATACTTGATTATGAAATCCCGTTTTGAAGATCGACATTTTCCAACTGTCCTCCTAAACAAAGCTATACTCAGAACAGAGGCACAGACTAGAACGGAATTGCTGACCATTAAACCCAAGGAAACCAAATCTAACTTGATACACTCACTGAAATACTCTAGCCAGAGCTTTCAGATAAAAAGGATAATTTACAAAAACTGGGATATCATTAAATCAGACCCACAGCTTAATCAACTGTTCCCAGAACCACCGATGCTTGCCTACAAAAGAGGCAGAAACTTTCGAGACAAATTAATTAAAGCCGAAAGAGGGAAAAAGTCCAATCAGTCATTTTTTAACAAACCAAAAAATGCCACTTTCCCATGTCTGAATTGTCAGCATTGTTCGAATGTAATAAAGGGAGATCACATTAGACATGCCAACACAGGTAAAAAAATACTATTAAAACAATATGCCACCTGTGACTCAAAAAATGTCATTTATGCTCTACGCTGTCCTTGTGGACTGTACTATGTGGGTAAAACAGCCAGAAAAGCGAAAGAACGTTGGACGGAGCACAAATCTAACATCCGTACCAAAAACACAAAATCCCCAGTATACAGACATTTTAGAGACCACAAACATACTGTGGCCCAAATGAGAGTTGTGATTCTCGAAATTGTGCAGCCGCTTCCAAGAGGTGGTGATCTACAAAAAATCTTGTCACAAAGAGAATTATATTGGATACACTGCCTTGATTCACTTACCCCGTTAGGGATGAACGAAGAATACTACCTAGGCCCTTACTTATAATGTAGCATTTGTTGACACATCGTTGTTAGATTCCCGTTCTATTTCTATATAAAAAATGTTATGCCAATATTTTTCTAAAAAAGACTCGGATACCATGCTACAGTTTCCAGAAATAGAATGTGCATCCATGAGGAGCAGATATAAATGAAATTTGATAATAAACTGTCTACAGAGGTTGCTCAGACTAATTAACTTATACAGTAATTTGGAATCGTTCAATGGTTGAATTTATGTTTATGTTTATGTTTTTGTTGATACATATCCTTACGTATCCAATACACATGTTTTCTTATGTTTACATGTACCTGAACCATCTTGTTTCGACATTTTCACCTCCCATGCGGCCGTTGTATAGAATACCATACCTTCTTTAGTAAATACTTCAATTCCCGAGATTACACCTTTTTTAAGATTAGGTATACTAAATTTCACATTTAGTCTTTGCTGAGCATTCTTTGACTCGCCTCCCTAAGGTTCATCATTTTGGTTTCTTTTACTTGAAAGACGCGGATGATACGTCACACGGTTGACGTACACCACGCAACCACTTGATCTTGGATACGTCAGTAAACATGATGAGATCTGTCCTACACATGCGCAATTCTTCCTTTTCCTAAATACGTCAGTAGACATGACAAGCTTTATCTACACATGCGCACTTAGGCTACTCACCGCGCATGTCACTTTGCTAACAAAGAGCATCACAGTCAGTATATAAAGAGACGCTGCACAGGGTGGACGCATCTCCAATCCGGCAGATGCGACCATCCTTGTAGCGCCTCCTCCCAAAATATTTCATGTAAGTACTTGTAGCCATCAGGTTTTCTCTAGATTAGATGCAGTCTATTTGAAATATTTATCTTCGTCTCTCTCTTTTCAGTTAAAAAATAGTAGTCGACAGACTTTGAACCTTTTTGCCGCAAACCTTCCGTGTTGGATGACAACCACTAGATGCACTTTGCAATCACCTTACTTTTACCGATCATTTTTTCTTAAGATACGTAAGTCTTCAATCCACCTACTTTCATTTAGAAAGTGCCAATTAGATAACCTTTTTTTAAAAAAAACGCTTTTGTTGTTTAAAAAAAAGTTCCATGTACAAATATAACTACGTAAACTCTTGTTCAAGAATGGAGGATGGGATCATAAGCAGATTTACCGAGCTGAATATAAACAGCATTTGGTCTTCTTTATCTTTGTGTAAAACAAGCACACTACTATATGGTTTCCAAGTGTGTTTTTTTGTAGTAATGAATATTTTTCTTAAATTACGATCAACTGTTTAAATGTGTTACTTTTTGTTCAACGGATGACTTGTTGACGCTATTTTTGAGTTAAACTGAGATAAAAACAGAGATAAACTATATGTATGGGCTAATATAATTTGACTTATATTATCTCTTCACTTTGTAGAAAAATGAAACAATTGTGCCATTGCCCCTGAAGAAGAGTTGTACTCGAAACGCGTTGGGCACCACCATATGCTTTGTACAATAAAGAAAAAGGATAATTTTACGAAAATCTCTGGTCTCCAGAAAATATTTGCATATTTGCTTACTTGTTTAAGGAAAATTATTTATGTATCATGAAACGTGTTTCTGTCATAATTCTCGTTTTTCCAAAAATTCTACCTAAAAGATTATATGTGAACGAAATCTAGAAACTCTCTTGAGTTATTGTTCTGATTTTTTCAGATATTCGATAGTGTGCAGGGGACGGGAGTTCCCAAAGTGTTTTGGGAACAACCACACTTTTGTCTATTTTTGTCCAACCTAGATGCCAAGGTTGAGCTTTTCTCCCCCTGCACCTCAAATTTATCTTTAACCCCATTTATCTAACTTAGTTTGATGAGATAAAAATTTCATAAACAGGTGTGCCTCCTGGTTCTCTATATATCTTTCTTAAACAAAGTATATGGCCCACTCAAAGTTTGGTGAGGTTTGGTCCAGGGGGGGCAAAGTTATATGGGGTTCCCAAAATGTCTTTTTTTCCCATAGACTGAATGGGGAAAAAAAACTTTGCACATGCCTACAGCCCAAACCGCTGTATGGATTTTCACCAAATTTGCAACAGGAGCAGCGGCTTGATCCCGAAAGCGTGCTTTTGTAAATTTGGTGTAAATCCGTCCAGTAGTTTTTTTTAAAACGACTAAAAAGTAGGTCACAAAAAATGAGTGATATCTATGTCTGCTCCTGGCTAATCGGCTTGCGTCATGTCTGCAGATTGGCTGGGATGAAGCGTGAGGTGCGTTGGATTGTTTCAATGCGCCCGCCATCTTGGATCCACAGACATCCGTGGACAGCGCGGCGACAAACAGGGGAGAAATACAAGTTTGGCAGTGTATTGGTGTGTAAGAGTGCTTGGGGAGGGTGGGGGAGTAAGAGATGGGTCAAATGCTGTGTTTGTTTAGGTGGCCGGCACCCCTGATGTGTTCGTCGTGTCCGCGGTTACCAAGGCTGTCCGCAGACATAAAAAATGCATTGCAGTGGCCCATATAGCACAGTTATATTGTTTGATTCTGTGGGTGTGTTATGCTGTGGTGGTAGTGGCCAGGGTCTAGAGTCTTGGGTGCATGGCCGAAGGCTGTAGACCGTAGGCCATGCACCCAAGACTCTAGGCACTGGCCACAACCACTGCATAATATCACACCCATAGATCATACCTATAGAATCGAATATCTATCAAATATTTGCAAATCTACAGTTTGTGTACTGTTTGATTTGTATAGTTTGCACGTGAAGTTTTGGCTACGTCATGTCATTAAGAATGTAGAGTTTGATAACAAGCACTGCAGTATTACATATCCATGGAAGCAAACATTTTGTATTGTGGTGTATGGTTAGATGTTTGCTTCAATGGTTGCACTATTGAGCAGTATTTATGAGTTGTATTTATTATAATATACTTACTGTTTGATTTTTTGTGATTGGATATATTTTTTTCCTGACGTAGGTAACTGGAGTAGATATATTCTTTGTCAATTTCTGTGATAAAAGAAACGATCATGTTAGTGTAGGTAGTTTATAAAGACTCATTACATTGCATAATAGACATTTCTTCTTTATTTCGACCCTCATATTTAGTAGTTTACAAACCAGTGTACTGTGCAATTTGCTCAGTTACTGTGTTTGTTGCTTAAATCATTGGGTCTGTGGGAAAAAAAATCCATGTTGGATTTAAAAAATACTTTTTGTTATGGTACAGTACATTTGTTTGTTTGTTTTCAGTGTTTACTTGTTTCTGGCTATTGTTCTATCTGTTGGCTTGTTGCAGATTGTTAGATACCTGTTGTAGAATTGTAACTGGTTATACTTTTTTATTTATATTCTCAAGTTGCTAATCAATCTGTTGGGTTGTTGCAGCTTCTTGGGGCAGTTAGATACATGTTGGCGTATTGTAGCTATTTATAGTTTTCTAATTGAAGTTTTATTAATGTTTATGCACAGATAAGTTGTTGGTGCTATTGATTTATTTGTTTGGTTGTTGCAAAATCTTGGGGCAGTTAGATACCTGTTGGCATATTCTAACTATTTCTTGTTATATTTTAGTGGTATTGATTTATCTTTTTGGTTGTTGAAAAATCTTGGGGCAGTTAGATACCTGTTGGCGTATTCTAACTGTTTATAGTTTTCTAATTGAGGTGTTATTAATATTTTTGCACAGATTAGTTATTAAATTCTGGTTTTAAGAATATTTAAGCGTTTATAAGATTTGCTGGTAATCTTTGCTTTAGAGTAATGGTACTATCATTACATTCGAACCATCCACAATACTTTTTTTTTATATATGCAGTGTAGTAACCTGCATTGTTTGTGGCTCCTGCATGGTAGATTATACCTATTGTTGTGAAGTTTTTCTTACCGAGTGATACTTGATCATGTGTGAATCCAGTCAGCTTGCAGTTGTTTTTTGGTACCATCTGCATTGTAACGTAAAAGCATTAGTTTACGTATTTACTAGGTGTTTGTATTTGTAAGGTGGAGCGATTATCTGAATTTCAGGTAGTACATAATCTGCCATGGTTTGCATTTTGTACAAGTTGCTAAAATGGAACAGATTCACAGTTAGGTATGGATACATACACAAAACGTTCATTAGTTATTTGTTCTTGTGCCATATTGTTGCACAGAGTGCATGTATGTTTCCACATGTATGAAATCTGGAAGATTTAATATATAGGTATGTTTTTGTTTTCCAGTACTTGTAGTAAGTACATAATACATTCGTGTGGATCTTCTTATGAGTTTATAGTGAATTTCTCCATTCCAGAACAGTAGTCCATTTTTTGTCTTATTCCATGAACACTGTATGTGTTGTCAAGATTGTTGCTTGCATTTCTATGAAGGACTAACATTTGCAAACACAATTGGTCTGTATTGTGTAGGTAAATGTTGTCAACAATTGGTGGCAATTTGAATAGAATATTTATTGCTACATTTGTGTAGCAACTTACACCAGTTATATTTGAAACTTTGAATGGACCAGCTAGTTCTGTGTCCAAGTCATTTCTTCGCAGTGTGTGCTGCTTCTTTGAAGAAGTGTCTGAGTTACTTTGAGTAGTAGATTCTTCTTTGGTTTTAGTAATTGATGAAGTATTACCTTCTTTTACTCTCTTTGGAAGATTTGCCGTCAGATCCTGTTGCATTTCTGTTTGAAGTAGTTTTCTTTTACAACGTTTTCCTTTCTGTGGAACAGGATACGTTTTTAGATGGGGGTGTACAGTCAACGTAGTCTATTGTAGTCTAAAATGCAAGGAATATCAGCGTTTATTTTACTTGCATCAAAGCTGATTAGAAATAGACCGTCAAGTGTACGTAAGAGTGATAGTGCTACGTAGCTCATGCCTTCTTTAAAGACTGTGTTCCCAATATATATCAATGCTTTATCTAGGGTAAGACCTTGTGATTTGTGAATGGTGACTGCATATGCTAGAGTTAGAGAAAATTGTTCTCTGCGTACAAACATGTCTTTGAAAAGAAGGAATCGAGCTGTTGAGCGTCCGATCCTTTTTACTTCTGATAGTTTGTCAAAGAGAATATTGACAAACTGAATGTTGTTGTCACGTGGGTATGTTTGAAAGCCAACAACTGTACCAAGTGCTCCATTAACTAGTCCTTGCACCACGTCAAGGTTACGTTTAAGCATTACTCTACAGTTTAAAGATAATTTTAATATTTTCTCCAAACCGGCTGTGTTGGAGATAGAATTTTCTAAGGTATTGAGTCTTGTTGTGGTTTGTTGACACATGGGTAGTGTCATACCATGTACGTCCAGTTTGTCTGAGGAGCAAATTTCAATTATTGGTTGCATTTCTTTTTTCAACATTGTTTCATTGAATTTTGAACAGCTTGCAAGAGTTGAATTTTGAACAGCTTGCAAGAGTTGGCATCAAGGACACACAAGTGACATTTTTGTGTGCTAATTTTTCCATGACATCAGTAGCACATGAATTATGGCCATACAGTGCATGGATGTGCCGGCTTTTTAATATTTACTGTCCTTCTTGAGGTAGTACACCAACTCTAATACTTTTAAAAATGTTGGCGTATGTGAGGTCTGCAGACTGGCGCATATTTTCAGTTAATTCTTTGTATTGGAAATGTTGCCAAAGGTTGACATTTCCTATGCTGCCAACAGTTTTACGACAGAGTTCGTGTCCTAAGGTTTTAAAAATAGGTTCACCTTTCACTGGTGTCAATTGAAGAAGATCTCCGAAAAACAATAATGTGATTTCCTCCAAAGAGCACTTCGTAGGTTGTTTCCAGTACTTCTTGTAATCTGAGGTGAATCAAAGCCAACATTAGGTTGGAGACCATGCTCACTTCCTCTATTAGTAGCATTTTAATTTGTTTTAACACTCTGCGTAGTTCCATTGCAGCTTCTGTGGAAAGTTTGTAGTAGTCTAATTTGTTTTTGTGTTCTACTGGAAGGCGTAGTAATTGGTGTAAAGTGACACCACCTATGTTGTAGGCAGCTAAACCCGTGGGGGCAGTTACAACAGCTGAAAGTTTGTTGTTTGTCAATTGTTGAAGGAACTTTCGGATGATTTTGATTAAGACTGTTTTGTCTGAACCAGCTTGACCACTGACTTATAGTAGTATAGGTTTGTAATTTTGGCAGGTACATTCTTTATTTTCATGATGTACACCATGTGAAATTTCTTTTGTTACTTCTTGAAAAATGCTACGGTGCTCATTGTTCAGTTTTGATTGCAGTACAGTTAAGTCTTCTGTATCTTCTTCATAGTAAAACATGGTGTTTTCTACTTCTGTTATAGCTAATTCTGCCTCATTTGGTATTAGTGGCTGCCCCAGTGGTTCTTGGCTTCCTGTTACAGAAGGTTGACTACTCTCAGGAGTGTCCTTATCTATTTGGGCCTGGAGTTCTTACTTGTGTTGCTGTTCATTGTGCAACATAGTTTTGTACTGTGTAAAGTTTACATTGGTTATAGTGCTTTCATTTGCTTTGAAAGCATCTTCATAGGAGTCATTGATTTCTAGTGACTCTTGTTCTTTTCTGCATGGTTTAAAAAGTTGTAGCAGGGACATGTAATATAGTTCTTTATGTTGAGGAGTTGTTAATGACAATTTGATATGATTAATTAAGCTACGTTTGGTAAGTTTAACTAAGCTGCCTTCACAAATTGTCCCTCTGTATCTACCTTTGTTTCATTGGGTTTTATATTATTTTTGTATGTGAAGTTTTGGGCTATGTGGTATAGACACATGGTTTCCAAAGTGGTACTCCTGTTTGTATAGAATGTGTCTAGTACATTTTTTTTCAAAATGTCTTGGCTGTTGAGATCATTTTTGGCTATTGTTTCTATGTCATCGTATGATTTGAGAAGTCTTTTTCTAGATTTAGCAGGACCAAGACTTAGCCATACTATATTTTCAGATTTTCAGATTTTCTATACAAAGCAGTACCAGTTAAACGATCTGCAGATTCATAGCAGCCACATTCTCTATGAGAGAGCATTTTTATGCCTAAGCTGTACAATTTCTGAGACTGTGTTTTGTCCGATTATAGGTCATTCCAGAGGTCTTGAAGCTCTGTTTTTTCAGCTTTGGTCAAGTAGGCTGTAACATATCGTGCAACTGCAGTGGAATTGTCTTCAATGTACTGCACATCTATGTTTACATTCCATAAGAGGGCAATGATTGCATTGTAATCATTGATATATTTTGCTTCTTCTGTTCTTTTTTCGGTAAACTGCAAAACAGTGGCATCACTGTCTTGACGAAATTTAGGAGCATCTTTAATCCATAAAAGCATGTGGATATGTGGTGCTCCTCTGGCTCGGTATTCTTTTCTCCAAAAGAAGTGTTGCACTTCTCCGAGAGGAGGAACAGTTTTATTACAAATAAAGTGTAGCATAGCAATGAAGCGATGATGCAAATATCTTGAAACATTAACAGGATCAAGAGAGCAAAGTTCTCCAGGTGTTAGTATATCTATGTTTGTTTTGTTTTTGTTTGATATGCGCAGGAAATCATGTAAATCTTCCCATGCATATTCTGCACAACTTAATGTAACAAACCAAGTGGGTGGGCCAAGGTTTCTTATCATATAACGTATATCTCCATGACGTTGGAACCAGTACTCTTTAGTACCACGCATGTTTGCTAACAGATTTGTAATGCTTGATTGTAAAACCTCATGTTTTTCCTGCCTGCACTTTTTGTAGTAATTGCATAGCTGAAATATTTTGAAAGTGCATTCCTGGTTTCAATGTGTGTGCAACTCCGTAACATAGAATTGTTAGTTCACTTTCAAAGAGTAGGTGGAATATGTATTCCACATTTTGTTTAATTCTGGGATCTTCAGAATACATTCGTAATGAGAAGTATTCTGATGCTGTTATCTGAATGGGTCTATCATCGTATCTTCCTCCTTTCCCAGTAGTAAAGAGCAGAGGAAAAGCATGTGCTACTATGCTTTTTTCCCATATGCTGATTGGTGATCCTTTGGTTTGTCACATTTGGTACGTTTCTAGTGCATCATCTATGGTGTCATTAGAGTGTAATGGATGAATTGTATAATGGTCTTAAATATTGGATACTGTAGCAGGATCTAGAATTTCAAATTGACCAGTTTCTGGTGACTCTTGAATTATTTCAGTGGTTTCCCTCAAGCTTTTCTTCAATATTCATTTCTTTGTAGTATTCATTATTGTCTTTTAGATATTGCAAGGCTTGTCTAACTTTATGTAAGTCTACGAGTTGTTGTCAAACTTGTTTGTCTTTTGTAGGTACACCGTTTACTAAGACAATTAAAGATTGCTCTATGGGACGTTGCACTCCCTGAGTGTGCACATTTTCTTTTAGATCTAATGGTAAATAAACTACTTTGCCACAAATGCCTTTCACTAATTCAGAGGGCGGTAAGTTTGCTGTTTTTGGTTGAAGGCGTATTATTGCTTGAAATGGGTGCACTATTTGAATTATGATGCTCTCATATAAATTGAGTTGTTGCAGCGGTTTTGGTAGTCGGAATAATTCTAAGGTATTTGTGATAGCACGGGAAGGAGTTTGGTTGTTGTTGTGCAGTAACTGCAAAGTATTAAGGGGTCACTTATTTCATATTTGTTTTCTGCTATGAGGTAGAAAGCTAATTCAAACCATTTGGAATCTTCATTGTCTTCTACTTTGTATGTTATGTCTATAGTTTTTGTGTTACTTTTATAAAAAAGTTCTGCGTCAACACACACACACTTGGTTTGGTACTTCAGCGGATGTAATTTGAAATTTTAGTATTTCTTTTTTGTATGTGTGTAGAAGAAGGTTGACATCTGTACAATTGTTGGTAGTATGTTGTAAAGCTATTGCATTTTGTAAGTGGCTTTCACTTCCAAAATATTTTCTCTGGATATGCTCTATTTCTACAAGTAGGTCTTTGGCTGTACCATGTAGAAGATTGTTATTTAAATTGGCTAGTGCTAAAGCAGGACTTTTAGCATAGTATAATGTATAGACTAGACTTCTTATAGTTGAATGTTGTGTTAATATCATTTTGATATGATGGAAGGTGCTTTTGCTAATAGGTCCTGAAATGCAGGCTAATGAATGTCCTTGTAGTCCGTGTATTCGCGCACTGGACAGGTATCCATATTTTGTAGCAGTTTCCTTTTGATTTTTTCTTTGCCTTTCACATACTGACTGAGGAACTGGCATAAATATTTGAAAGATTTTTTGGCAATGTTACACATTGTCATGCATGGCCATTTGTATACTGGATGTTCAGGTTCAGTCGAATGGAGAGGGGATACTGAGTTTTCTGGGGATATTTTTGTGAGCAGTATTTCTTGTTCCATTATGGTATTATTCAGTTTTTCATACCCATGTCCACTGCTATGTATGGCAATTGTGTTTGTTTGCTTTTGTTTGTAAGCTTCTTCATTGAAATATGGTGCTGTGCTCGTGGTGTGACTCCATTCACCTCCACAGATATTTAAGAAGTTATTTTTGTTTACATTCCGTTTATTGAGAAGTCTTTTTTGTAATTTAGTAGTTAGTTTTGTTAGTGGTTTCATTCTGTTTAACACTAAAATAAATAACTTCCTCTTGAGAAGGATTGCACTGTCTAACAAAGCTTCTAAGATTAATTTTCTATGGTAGGTTTTAAGGGTTGTGCGTGATTTGTCTCCTGTTTTTATTAGATTCTGAAGGACTCTGCGGCGGAACATTTTTGCTAAAATACTTTTTTTGGTATGGTTACTTGCTAGTACATCAAGATTTATAGGAGCAGTGTTAGTGTAGTGGTAGCTTAATTCGTTTTAATCACTTTCTGTTTCGTTTTACATTTTGATAGAGGAGGCAAAGTTTCTATACTGGAGGCTTGTTTTGTTTCCCTTAATGACTGCATTAGCTGTTTTGTTTGAACTTTTTGTACAAATTCTGCTAGAGATGGATGCTTATTTTGGACACTTATTTTCATTTGCTCTACTTCTGCATTGCTTTCTACGGACTTGCTTTTTGGTAGGCATTCTTTGGGGTCTATTGAAATAAAGAAGGTATGGGTTGGGCTGTTCTGCAATGTATGTGTGCTGTGTGCATGAGTGTCTAGTATGATGGTAAGGATGTATGTGGTGGTGTGTGATTGTGCATTGGGCAGCTACAACTAGTTGGGAAGGCTATTCTTCTATTTGTGCGTTACTATACTGGGGTTCAGATGACAGTAGAAAGTAAGGTAGTGGTGAGGAGAAGCACTAATACTAAATCTAATGGTATAGAATTAAAACAGTTCTTTGTTTTGTAATACTAACATTCTAGGGGCTTAGTTATGTCATTTGTGCACCGAATAAAGGGGATTTGTGTGCCATTCTGCCTGCTAATCCCTGTTTAACAAATGGGGATTTGTGGGCAGAATGGTGTACAAATCTGCGTTTTTTGGTGCACAAATTCCATGATTCAACCCGACAGTGTGTTTGAGTAACAATAAGAATATTATCGTAGTATTGCACTTACTCTTTTTGTGTGGAATGAGCAGGTTCCTTCTGAGTTGTTGTTTGTACTTCAGATGCTGCTGCTTTTCAGGAGACTGGTCTTCACTGCAATTGTAAAAGAAATAAGTTAGTAATTTTGTATGTTTATAGCACTGATGTTAATTTACACGTTGATTTTTATGTTTTGTAGTGGTATTCTTGTTTGATATATGAACATAGTGTGTGCATGCAGTTTCCTTTGACTATCTGCCGCTTTTATATTTTACTTACAATATGTTAGTTCAAAATGCTTTGCTAATGAGTAGAATACTAAGGGTATGAAACTCACTTGGTTTTTTAAGGGTGTGTTATTCAATGTTAGGAGAAAGAAGAAATAATAATATACTTATTTTGCAATTTTATAAGGTAAATGGCAGATACTGTATAGAAAAGCATGGCATGTATGCATTTGTGAATGTGTGGGTAATAAATCCAAAGGATGTTATTTACAGGCAGTGGTGTTATTGCAGCTGGGAGCTTTTCAATGATGGTGTCTATCTGTGTGAGTGTATGAAGATGCATGATCTTATCCTGGCTGTGTGTAATTTGTAATACACTACTAAGTGTTTTTCTTCAATTATACTGTTATTTCTCCCATCTTCTAATATTATAGATTTTTAGATAGCTGTGTGTGTAAGATAATATTTAGATAACAGACAGGTTTGGAAGTGACCATTGATTATAGCAGATGGGGAAAATGACAGTAATTTAGTTTTATATGTTATACAGGTTAAGTGGCAATTACTCTGTTTATATGCATTCATACGAGTTGTACAAGTACTGTGCAGAAAATATGCATACCTGTAATTTGTATTCATGAATGCATGCAGCTGTAAGTAGAAGTCTTGGAGACTTGTAGAGTAGTTTTTGTAGTAGGTGCTTTCCAATGATATGAGATTTGTACTCAGAGTGATCAACAGTACATTTGAAGTGTGGAACTGATGATGGAGTTAGATGTAGAGGTCTTGGATGTGATTGGTGGATGGTTGTGTGACTGCTTAGCTGTATCCAATGAGGGAATGGCATAGAGAGTGATGTGGAAAGAGCAGAAGGGCTGTCTAAGAGTTACGTGTTCCAGCAAATCCAGCATGGAAAGGGACTGTAGGGATCAGCCAATCGGATGTTGAGGTTGTGGATTTGTGTTGAAAGAGACTGTGTGTAGTGAAGATGGCAGAGGTGGAGAAAGTCAGGGTGTCGGTGCTTGGAGATATGTTTGTGCATGGTTTACAGCAGTATGCTCAATGCAGGCATGTGGCAAAAATGTTGATGTTAAAGGAGTGGAGGTGGTGTGCAGCACTGTGCCTGATTGCAATGTACAGGGAATTGTACACGTCTGTGAAGATATCAGCAGGATGAACAGTCCCCATGTGGTAGTTTTGCACTATGGTACTTTCCATTTGGGCTATGTCAGGGCCCTTACTTTGTTGGCTGATTTGGAACACTTGGTTCAAGCAGTAAGAAACATCCTTCCAAATACCAAAGTATTTTATTCTGGATTACTATCTAGGGAAATATGGGACAATAGTTCTGTTTTTTGTCCTCGGCAAAACATTGCTAGGTGTGAAATCAACCGAGGCATGTGTGCTTTCATGCTTATAGCTGGTATGTTCTTTTGTAATAATGAGAATATTGATTGCAGTAATGCTGTTTATTTTAAA
Source organism: Ambystoma mexicanum (assembly GCF_040938575.1). Classification (NCBI taxonomy): domain Eukaryota; kingdom Metazoa; phylum Chordata; class Amphibia; order Caudata; family Ambystomatidae; genus Ambystoma; species Ambystoma mexicanum. The sequence goes on along the minus strand of NC_090921.1, from coordinate 10,238,211 downwards.
GAAGATGGCATTTCTTTATGTTTTACAGGAAATGCCATGCTGCTTTGGAATGTACGGGTTGCACTGGAGAATGTTATGTGAAGATTTTAGGAGTAAAGTAAGAAAAGAAAATACAAAATAAGGTGTCTGTCAAGCATCTGCGAAAAAAACAGAAAGAACAGCTCTTTTCAGAGCCAACCTGAAATGGGAAATGGGGACCACTATTTAAATTTACATTCACCATGCTCAGATTTTCGATATGTCCACGGACATGGCGGTAGTCTGCGGACAGCGCGTATTACATACAGGGGTTTTGGGGTGGAGAGGCAAGCAAATGAGAATGAGCAGAGCAAGGGATTGGTCAGTAAAGGTTACTGGGTGTGTTGTGTAAGGAGAGAGTTTGTCAGAAAGTCTTTTTCCAGAGAGAAGAACAGATAGCTATGGCTGTGTGTTTCAGAAAACAATGGATCGTGGATACATTGGTTGGAGGTGCATGCAGAACGATGTGGAGTAGGTGCAGATCTTTGATTCCCTAATGTGGAAGTGCACTGGCATGGAATGCATGGAATGAAGTGGCTGGACTTGGTACCTCTCGGTGCTACTTTAGAGACAGAGCATCATCCAGACATAATTATAATTCATTGTGGAGGGGGAAGTTTAGGACATGTGTCTGGAATTTCATTGCAATTTGCAATGAAAGAAGGACTTGGGAAGGTCATGGACATGTTTCCAAATTCCCAAGTATTTTTTTCTCGTATTGCGCAAAGACAAATGTGGCTGCTTCTTCATTTAGTCCACAAATGGAGTAAGCGAGACACAATGTCAATAAGGCTGTTTGTGCCTTTCTAAGAGATGTTGGCATGTCCCATTTTTGCAATGAAATTATGTTTCGTAGCACATACATTTTTCACAGAGATGGAGTCCATCTTACTTATGCTGGCAATCTGATTTTTCTGAGAAATGTACAAAATGCATTGTGACCTTTTTTCGAATTACAGTCATCTATTTTGCAGTAGATGTAGACGATTTCAAGTTTTTCAAACACAAAAACACCACCAAAAGGCTCTTTTCAGAGCCACCACTTCCTCCTAGAGAAAAGTGCATTGGTTTTGCTAGGGCAGCACCCCAAAACTTTATATGTCCTAGAACTGTCCACGGACTTCTGAAAAATGCACAGGGCCCTGCACTGTTTATTTGCCACTTCTATTTTGAAACTGTGAAAGGTGGCTCTGAAAAGAGCCTTTTTTTTAATTTAAATTTTTTACACACGACACACTAGGAGAGGAGGGGAAAGGAGGGTAATGAAGGGACACCAACCACGGGATAAGAAAGCACAGGTGGAGAGAGAAAGATGTAGGGTGGGCCTTACTTAGGTAGGTAGCAGCTGGTGCTCCATGACCGCAGTCTCGAAAGCACTTTGAATACTCTCCCCCCTGCAGAGTACTGCATCGCAGTACATACACAATATTGTGCCCCTCGAAAGGTAAGGGTCAACAGCATCATGAATGGCAAATGAGGCAGCTGTGCGCTCCCCCACAGCAGTGTCTCTTGTGGTGAGAGGAGCGGAAACGGAGCATGTGGTAAAGGAACTCAACCTACTACGCTCATCACAAGGTACAACCTTGCGAACGGCCCCACCGTGAAACGACCTCAGGTGTCGCTTCATGGATGTCGTACAAAAGCTGTACGAACCACGCCTCCCACGACTCAGCACCCTTTTGCACTGGCTGCAGGTGACCTTATTCGCACATGCTTTTGGTACGTTACCATGAATGGTAAACAACCACCACACCCAAGACTCCCGGCGAGTGCTGATAGTAGGGACTTCCACCACCTCATCCTCTTCATCCTTGTCCTCTACATCCTCACGTCTGTTCCCCTCTGCAGGCCCTTGGGGAGGTGGTGGTGGAGGGGTTGGGCGTGGTGCTGAGGCAGATGTAGCAACAGCAGCCATGGATGCCATCAGGGTTGATGAGATAATCTCAGCAAGAGCAGCAAAGGCAGCAAAAGTCAATCTGCAATAGCCTGAAGCACAATGAAGATCAGCTCTGGGGTGTGGCCTTTTATAGGGGGGGGAGGGGTGCGCCTCGCGGACAGATCGAACACCCCAAACAGGTTCAAAAAGTTCCAAAAGGTATGTGGAAAGCCAGGGTCATTGTCTGGGACATGTGCAATGGTGAATTATTACTGTAAAATACTTTGGATTGTCTGAAAAAGTACTTTTAAAATGTTCGGGAACTGGACAGTGTCCGCAAATCAGGACACACGTTCAGCGTGGGTGCGGTCACATGATGACGTCGGGAACACATCCGCGAAAGGAACGGGTGTCCGCAGGACACCAAATACACAGGAACGGTCATGCACATGCGCGCGGGTGTTCTACGGACAGTGTTCGGGTCCTCAAACAAATTAAAAGTGTGACACAAGTGAGACGGATAGTTACGGACAGGCGTGATATTCTTAGGACTTATGGGTGTGGTGCGCATGTGTGTAGATATTCTACAGACTGTACGGACAGGTATAGTGTCCTTAGGATGCATCCATTTTGTTTAATTACAAACATCACGGATAACGCACGTGTTCTAAGAACAGTTCCATTTTGGTTGCGTACAGTACGGACAGGTAGTGTCTTTAGGACACCTCCATTTTGTTCACTTACGGATATTCCGGACACTGGGTGTGTTCCACGAACAGTTCCATCTTGCTTGCGAACGGTACGATCAGGTATAGTGTCCTTAGGACACCCCCATTTTGGTTAATTATGGACATCCCGGACACCTGCGCCATCCGCGGACACCCCAACTGACTTTAAAAGACAGACACAAAGGATTGAATTAAAAGACACATAATATTTGTTTTTATTATATAGAGATACAGAATTTATGAAAGAGAGAGGGAAGCAGAAACTGACACAAATACAGGGAAATTAGGGGTTTGGAGAGGATGGAAGGGAGGAGATTAAGGGATTGAAGTCTCATCAAAAAGTTTTTCTTGGTGTTGAGGGTTTGGGGATAGTTCACTGGGACGCTGAGAGGGGGAACAGGTGCATGTAGGACAATGATATTTCATTTTTTTCTTTTATATGGTCCTCCACAAAATGTTTCAAAAGATTAAAATGTTCCATAATCATGTCCATTTTCTGTTCCATGCGCTCCAGAGTATTTTCTAATGTCTCTTTTGGTGTATTATTTTAAATGTTTGTATGGTCTGTTAAAAAAAATATATGTTAAGTGCACATAAAGTAATGATTATTAATTATTTGCTTATAAAGAGAAGTGTCTACCATTAGTATCACTGTCTTCAGACATTTCCTCATGTGGGAAATTTTCCTCAAGCCATTCCAAAGTACTGGACATTTCTGTGTAAAAATAAATATATTACTTTTAGTGTACATAATACAGAAAGTTTAGAAATATATAAGAAAAGTGAGGTTTACTTACTAGTTTCTGGTAAATTGTGTTCTTACTGTTGTGTAGGTCTGTTGTTGCTCCTAGCTGTGCAGTTTCTGTGAGGTAATTATGTTGGAAGCATATCTTTTTCCTTTTGGTATATTCCATTTTAGTACATATGCTATTTGAATGGACGGTTGATGTGTTACATATATAGGTTCCTCTTCTTATTTATTATTACATATAATGTGTTCATGTGCTGCTTTTTGAACTTGTTCAGTGTTTATATGGCATGATAGAACAATTTAAGATACCCCCTTAGTTTTTGGGTAGTGTTGCTGTTGTCCGCATCCGTCCGCGGACATACGCACAGTCCGCGGATATCGGGGGTTCAGTATGTTCTATGTAATATGTATATAAAGTAAGGGAATCCTAGTAAACATCTATCAAATTCACACTATGAATATGTATATACAGTAAAATAAAATTTGATAAAGGGAGATTATGGTTAAGTTGCGCTACTACAAACCTATGAAATTCAGTAAAATAACTTTGTTAAAGGAACGTTATGGATGGTTCAAAGTAAAACCAAGAAAACCCTGAAATTCGCAAGTTATGGTAAGCTAAGCAACCATAACTCGCACCACCACCGTGCATTGCTAAGGCTAACACCCAGGACATCAAAGATGACATCACAAATGTCATTGATGACATCACTGATGACATCATGTCCATTTACTTTTCATAAAAAAGTCTGTACAAGGGATTCTTATTATAATATTGATAAAAACACTGTTTAAAAAAGTGTCAAGGATCATTGGAATAGATATCTTGAGCTAGGTAGTGCATTAGGCAATGCATTGATATAAATAGCATTCTATTAGTAAGTTCTTTACAGTATACTAAACTACTCATGTAAATATAAGCATTGTGAGCAGCATACATGATGGAGGTGCAATATTCATAATCTTACCATGTTGAATAGTGAATTGATAAATGCTTTCTTATTAGAATTTTGTGTACTGTGCAACATGTAATAAGTAGCCAATAAAACCACTTACTACATAATTTCATTATTACATACAAAACACAAAGACACAACAACACATACAAATATGAGTATATATAGAGAAAGTGAAGTACGCAAAAAAACAGTAGTAGAAGCAGAACATGTTCACAACCTAACTGATTATCTTGCTCTGCTTCAAACTACTACCTCCCTATGTACAAATATCACATGTTGTGACTACACCCTAAAGAAAGTAATGCAAATACAAATATGAGCACATCCAGAGAAAGTACAGTAATAAGAAAACTCGCTGTTTTTTCCTTTAGTGATATATCAGACAATAATAGTTAGGAATAAAGAAATCAAAAAGTACTATATTTGTAGACTTATACTTCAAATATTTTCTTACAATAATTCACTTAGGGCCCACTCACAGCATATGAAACATATACATAGGAAAAATACACACTTAAAAGATAGCAATGTTTTAGTGAGGGGGGACCTACCCCTCACATGGCCCGGGGGTTGTATTACTGTTTGAGCAGGGTTCGCTCAAAACAAGGTGCCAAAAAGGACGAGCCATCTTGTCCTTGGCACTACGAAGGTAATGTCAAAGACGAGATATCTCGTCCTTGGCACTTAAGGGTTAATGGCCTTACACATGTCTCTTTTACCTAACACTCTCCTCATAAGGACAAAACAAATGTTCCTTCCATGAGACTGGTTTTGAACAGAAGAAGGCTTCCCTGGTCATTAAGAATGGCCAAACAAAGTATCTTTTACGCAGTGTTGGTTTGGATATGGTAAAGGAAAGTCTTAACTACTTTTCAGGATGACAAAACAAATGTCTTTTCAAACAGAGTTTTAGGTATGGCAAAAGGCAAGTCTTTTCAGAGCAGCTGTTTGACAAAACGTTCAATGGAAACAAGACCTTAATATGTTCAAATCTCTTTTCAACATTCCAATTCAAAGTGAGTATCCCGAACTTTCTCCTTGAAAATTCCAGCCTGAGGCCCTATTGCTTGGGTTCACTGTTGAGGACGGATTCTGAAACCAACATCTCTTGTCACGAGTACACCTTAACTTTGCATATTTGCAGTTTAACTGAGCATTCTAGCCAATATATGTAGCACTTGGGATTTTATGAAGAAGAATTGACAAGCAAGGCAGGTTTTTTGAAAAAAAACACCTTGGTCAAAGCGCCATTCGTCCCCCATGGAGCCTCAAAAATGTATTATATATTTACTATATTTAAATTAGATGGCTGCAATAGCATGGTATTAGTGAGCTAACATATTAAGTGTTTCCTTCGCCAAGAAGAACACATTTTTATCTCTGTGCCAGCAGTGACGCAAAGTACACACATTTTCAAAATATTTATGAGAAATGCACAAAAAAAGACTGTTTTCAGGGGCATTGGAACATGCCGCATTGAATGTATATCTACAAATGTAACAAATGTGCACAGGAAAAATAAAATCAACTTTGTGCCAAAGGGCTTTTTTGGCCTGATGCCATGGAACTCTGTGTCAGGTAAAATGTTGAGTTTGTCCCCTTTGGAGCCTCAAACATGCATTACATGTTTTCTGAATTTAAATTAGATGGCTGCAATGGCATGTTACACTCTGAGTGTTTCCCTTACAGAGAAAACCACATTTTTCTCTCTGTCTCATCAGTGACGCAAAATGTTCCAAATGTGTTTGAGAAATGCACTAAATGCAAAAAAAGACTGTATTCAGTGGCTTTAGAACAAGCTGCATTGTATGTATATCTCCAAATGTTAAAAAATGCCAGGAATTTTAAAAAAAAATGTATGTGTGTGTCAGCTCGTTTTGGGAAAGCGCCACATGTGTAACAGCTATGTCACGAGTGCAACCCAAGCTACACATATGAACCCAAGGTCAGCCTAATAAATAGCCGGATCTTCGACTCCAGCTCAAAAACAAAGTAACGTTTTATTTAATGTTTTAGGACACCCCCGTTCCTTTGAACCCAACTTTGATTGTATTGCGGGTGTATATTTTCAGAGAGCATCATGTGATGCTTGCTCCAGCCGAAGGATTTTGTACATGATAGACCCGGGACTGGGGCTCAGACCCAAGTAGATCCCAGGGACATGTATACACGAGATCCAAGATACACGTATAACACAGCAACACCTGGGACTGGGGCTTAGACCCAATGAGATCCCAGGTACAGAGGACACACAGCAGGATCTGGGACTGGGTGGTCAGGCCCAACGTGATCTCAGGTACAGAGGTAAGACAGCAAGATCTGGGACTGAGGGTCACTGGGGCTTAGACCTCTGTAAAGCTCTCCATTGCTTCTCGGAGCTAGGTCCGCACTCAATAAATACCATCATCAGAATAATAAAAGAAGATCCCAGGTACGTGTATAACACAGCAACATCTGGGACTGGGGCTTAGACCCAATGGGATCCCAGGTACAGAGGTCACACAGAAGGATCTGGGACTGGGGGTCAGACCCAAGGAGATCCCAGGTACATATAAACCAGAGCAAGACCTGGTACTGGGGCTCAGATCCTAGGAGATCCCAGGTACATATATACCAGAGCAAGCCTGGGACTGGGGCTCAGATCCTAGGAGATCCCAGGTACATACATACCAGAGCAAGAAATGGGACTGGGGCTCAGACCCTAGGGATGCCATGTACAGTGAGGCTCGGACCCTACGCACGTACAGAGGTAGCACGGCAAGACCAGGGACTGGGGCTCAGACGCTATGAGATCCCAGGTACATGTATAACACAACAAGACCTGAGACTGGGGCTCAGATCCTAGGAGATCCCAGGTACATATATACTAGAGCAAGATATGGGACTGGGACTCAGACCCTAGGGGATGCCATGTACATTGGTAACACAGCAAGACCAGGGACTGGGGCTCAGACCCTATGAGATCCCAGGTAAAGTATACCACAGCAACAACTGGAACTGGGGCTTGGACCCAAGAAGGTCCCAGGCACAGAGGTAACACAGCAAGACCTCGGACTGGGGCTCAGACCCTTTGGTATCCCCGGTACACTACACCACAGAAAGACATAGGACGGAGGCTCAGAATCTTGGCCAGGGTTGTCAAATCTCCAGGCATCGAGGCCCGAATCCATGCTGGATTTTCAGGATACCCTCTTTATTATTCATGAGATAAATGTGCATACTATGATTCTAAATGCATGCACATTTGTTCTCTGAATATTCATGAGGGATATCCTGAAGCCCCATCAGGTTCCTAGCCCTTTGTGCCTGGAGTGGGAAACCTGCCCTAGGTGATCCAGATCCAGAGGTAATACAGCAAGACCTGAGACTGGGGCTCAGATGCTAGGAGATCCCAGGTACATGTGTATCAGAGCAATACCTGAGACTGGGGCACAGATCCTAGGAGATCCCAGGTACATGTGTATCAGAGCAAGACCTTAGACTGGGGCTCAGATCCTAGGAGATCCCAGGTACATGTATAACACAGCAAGACCTTGGGCTGAGGCTCAGACTGTTACGCTTGTACAGAGGTAACACAGCAAGACCTGAGACCGGGGCTCAGACCATATGCAAGTACAGAGGTAACACAGCAAGACCTTGGGCTGAGGCTCAGACCCTACGCAAGTACAGAGGTAACACAGTAAGACATTGGGCTGAGGCTCAGACCCTACGCAAGTACAGAGGTAACACAGCAAGTTCTTGGACTGAAGCTAGAACCCTACGAGACTCCAGGTACAGAGGTAACACTTCTGCAAGTCCTGTGTCTGGGGCTAAGACCCTAGCAGATCCCAGAGATAGCATAACACAACAAAGCATGGAACTGGGGCTCAGACCCTACAAGGTCCCAGGTACTTGTATAACACAGCAACACCTGGGACTGGGGCTTAGACCAAAGGAGGTTCCAGGTATAGAGGTAACACTGCAAGATCTGGGTCTGGGGCTCAGGCCCAGGGTGATCCCAGGTACAAAGAGGTAACACAGAAAAACGCGGGAATGGGGTTCAGACCCAAGTAGATTCCAGTTACAGTATAGCATAACAAGACCTGCGTCTGGGGCACAGACCCAATGATGTCCCAGGTACATGTATAACATATCAAGACCTCGGACTGGGTCTCAGACCCTACTAGATCCCAGGTACAGGTATAACACTGCAAGACCTGGGAGTGGAGCTAAGACCCAAAGGATCCCAGGTACAGAGGTAACATAGCAAAACATGGGACTGGCTCTCAGACCCAAGTAGATTCCAGTTACAGTAAAACATAGCAAGAGCTGGGTCTGCAGCGCCGACCCAACAAGATCCCAGGTACATGTCTAACATACCAAGACCTCCCACTGGGTCTCAGACCCTACGAGATCCCAGGTACATGAATAACATATCAAGACTTGGACTGGGTCTCTGACCCTATGATATCCCAAGTACAGGAATAACATTGCAAGACCTGGGACTGGGGCTTATACCCAAGGATATCCCAGGTACAGAGGTAACACAGCAAGATCTGGGACTGGGACTCAGACTAAACGAGATACCCGGTACAAAGAGGTAACACTGCAAGATCTGGGACTGGGGCTTAGACTAAATGAGATTCAGTTACATAGAGGAAACACTGCAAGATCTGGCACTGGGGTTTAGGCCCAAGGAGTTCCCAGGTACAGAGGTAACACTGCAAGATCTCGCACTGGGGCTCAGAGCTGTTAGGGAGAACTCCCAGGCAAGCACGGTGGGTTGCTAGGAGTTGGCGCACTCTGAACTCATGTAAGGCCTAACTCCTTCCCCTTTCCCAAAAGTAACCCAGGTCCAGGCAGGTAGCACATTCAATTGTGGTTTATTACAGCCATAAACCAACAGCGATAAACACACGGATAGAAGTCCAGGCACACTCTTGGTGAACACTAGCTTGCAGGCCAGTTTTTAGGCAAATCTACTTAACAATGACATCACGACCTGGCCCCTTCTCTGTGGGATGATTCGACCCACTTGTTGCTCTGCCATGCGGCATCACTGTGTTCTGATGGTGCCAGAAACATCAAAAGGACCTCAAAACCATTGTGCGTGCCAAAACCTCTGAAGATCACGCTTTGCAAAGCACAAAAAGATGGCTTCCCAATCTGTCATGCATGTTGTCAGTGGCGGAACAGAGATCTCACTCCTGAAACATGTCACTGGGCTCCACAACATGTGAAGATGGAGTACAGAAGGAAAAGCAGTGCTTTGCTAGATGAAACCCAAAATCTTGCTTTAAATCACTTTTTATTTGTTGCTGAAACTGCAGAATGTCGGTACAAAACACTCTCAAACATCCAGAATTCTCGCTGGGTGCAACAATTCCCTAGTGCAAGAAACCATTGTGAACATACAATGTCCTGAAAAGAGATTTCCACAGCAAATGTGGCCTGTCTGTGGATCTGTCAAAAATCTGGGTGCAGTACCATGGGCCGCCTGGATGACAGCTGTCAGGGGCCTGCAGGATTAAACTTTAAACATGTATAAACTAAAATCAAATTTTTGCAATCTAAGAGGCCTGTTATTGAGAGTAACCCATTTTGTAATTGTTTTGATTCCATGATTTAAAATCTTGAATAAGTATTTAGCTGTGATATGAAATCACAAGTTTGTATTAAGCTAAGGAAAAATGCAACAGAATTAACAATTAAAATAAAGTTTGGCTAAAGCTACCAAACCAGAATAACAGCTTTCCTCACAGAGGCAAGGCCTCCCCCTCAAGCTTCCTCCACCATGAAATCACACCAAAGCGATAATTATAGGGTTTGGGAAGAACATGGTCTGCAGTGGGGAAGGAAACAATGAACAGCTGCAAAGCAGGAAATGCTAGGTGTGTGGACCGTCATAAAATGGCCTCTGCCAAGAGAACAGGGAGGAGACTGCTTGTGAACTGAAGGGAGAGAAAAAGAGGCAGACCCAAACAGCCATCTGTCGCTGAACATTCACAAGGAACATTTTGTGTAAAGCTATCTAACTTGCCACTTAAAATTGTCAAAAACAGAAAAGTAACAGAAGTGTAAATCTTAATTTTGGCTGCACATTTCAAGAGGCGGCAAGATCGTGTGACATATTGTGGAAGGAAACGGCAAATATTTTTACACCAAATGTATTTCTGCTAGAAGTATGAAACTTTATACACTTATGCCCATGTTATACACACACACTTGTAGAAATTTGCTGATAAATGGGACATTGTGTTCCTGATGAAAAGGGTGAAATTCTGGGAAAAGCAGACACAAGATCCCACGGCTACAGGGTTTGGGGGAGTAGCTGCTGTACAATATATGTAATCTGTATATGTGGTTGTTATAGAGGTTGCACATGTGTAAATGTGTATTGTGTCAAAAGTAGATCTTGTGTTCAAGAGGCTAGGGGTGGACTCTAAGCCTTATAAACCCACACCAAAAAGATGACACACTGCTTTTCTCCTCCTATTAAGGCAGAGAGGAGATTCTGACCAATACCTGTCAAAGGGGTGAGCTTAGGCTAGACCAGCACACACACACCCTTTATCATAGCATAAATAGAGACAGCAGAGGGCAGAAAAAGAGAGACATATTCACCCACTATCCAAATGCTGGTGGAGCACCCTGCTGCAGAACTTTCCATCTTCCTTGCTCCAGACTCCAGAACCCATTGCATGTCTGAACCACTTTGAGCTAGGCATCAATTTCCAGAACCAACCCCATAAAACTAAGAGGAAGCATCATACTACAGCCGGGCTGCGCTATACTGCTTGCCTGCTGAAATAATTATCATCAGAGCCAAAAAGGGCAGATCCAATCCAGTCCTGTGCAATGCTGTGACCAGAGCGCCTAGCTGATTGCAGATCCAATCCGATGTGCCCAGCTGTCTGTCCCAGAACCAGATTCTCTTACCTGACCAGAATCTTGACGGACCAGATTCCTGACGGTTCCGTTAAAAAACATATATAGTGAGTATCTATAGATAGAACTGTGTCACTAGCATATGTATGTTGTCTAGTTAATCCCTATTTTAAACCCATCTTATTTTGTATTCAGAACCGTATTGGTAGGAGTATTTTTTAAATTGTCTAAACTCTCTATCCAATCCCTCCTCTCTTCCTCCTGTGCTAGTATTGTTAAAACTATCTTTGCACTGATAATTTTTCATCTGAAGAGGACGAGCTCCTCTGCAGGCAGTCACCCTGATCAAGTGGCTGTGTTCCTGTGTGGTATTCGTTTATTCATAGTCATCCTCTCGTGTTAGAAATCCCATTTGTCATTTTAAAAGCGCATTCCCGTTTTCCATTCTTGCACCCATCTCAAAAAAAACGACCTCCACTAAAACATCCATAACTTCCTCAGTTTTTGTGCTAGAAACAAAATCTGCTTGTAGCTAACATCCACAGCTTTAAATCGCACCTAAAACCGCATCCCAAATCCATACAGTTCTCCCGTTATCGCGCAGTGAACAGTTTGCTGCGAATTCCGTTTTTGGGAAATTCTGACACGTGTATAACAGCTTTTGATTGCTCCTGACCTTAATTTTAGGATTTCAAATTGTTTCTTCTTATTAAATCATTGCTTGTGTTTGTGTGCTACCATCCAAAGCAGCTGCCATAGAATTTATAGAAATTTCAGCAATTTTGACCATATTTAGTGTTTTTGCCCAATCCATTCTCAAGATAACTTTAAAAGCCATTCAGACAGCCTGACATTCATTTCTTTTTTCTCTTGTGTTTGCTGGGGGAAAGTGGGATTGTTAATTTGTTTGAATTCTGCCATTCCTGAATACCTGCTCTCTCCTCCTATCTCTTTACATTGCCTATTGGGGGGGTTGTGGGGTGTGCAGGGGGAACCTTTAACCACAGTACTATCTGATCTGCACACACACCCAAAATTAGTATTTCCGTGCTGAATTGTTTTGCTCATTATTACTCCTTGTGTATTAAAGAGATCATTCACTGTTACATGACCCATTGGTGATTATTGTATACCCATTAAAACATAGTGTGATTAAATTGTAAATACATAAATAAATATTTTAACTTTGCAAACCAGCCTGTTTCCTGGTTCAGTGTGTCCAGAGGGGTTACAGGAGAGAGGCGTGATATGAGTGGTACATCGTTCAGAATAAAGAAATTTTAGATAAAAATAAATAAGGATTTCAGTTGTGCATTACACGCTAGGCATTGACTTCGGTGTGTGCCGGATTGAAATCACTTACAGCTCTAGCAAACTTATCGCCAGTCACTATTGGGTTCTGAGTGGTAGTCCTCTTATAGCAGTCGCTATAGAGGTTATCTTACTGGCTCTCCCATGTCAGGTGTCTGACCTAGATCAGCCCCAGAAAGTGTTACTTCTACCCTGTTTCAGTACATGGATCCAATGATTGGTTGGTGACCCCTGTTATGCACCCTTAGGGCCATAGTTTGTGATTGGTCGAGCCGCTAGCTCCCATGCCTGGGATCCAAGTTGGTTCTCAGCTCGGAGCGTACCTGTTCAAGGTAACATGTGCAACTATGTGTCTGCGTTATGCCCATATGTGAACCACCATCGACTATGAGAGTGCCCCTTTCCCATCGTGTTACTGCGAATATTGTAACATCTTTGTTGGCGGCCGCTATCTAGCTCGTGAGATCTCCGCTCTTCTCAGCCACCAAATCTTGGCTCGCGGTCAGATCTGCCGGACCACGTGTTTGAAGACTGTGTTTGTGAGCTCTTGGAGCTCTGAATTAAGTTGAATTTGGGAGCATTAGGCAGGTCTGTCGTGCTGGTGTTACTTCAGTTCAGAAGGAATAATGTTGTTTGTAACAGGGCGACCTTGACAATGGTCTCGTTCCACTCATGGCAGTTCTCTGGTTTGCACTGTATTCAGCTTAGCCTTCTAGCGTTATGAGTTCGTTGTGGCCTACTGTGTCTTCCTAGGCCATAGTCTGGCTTCTACCGTATCTTCTTTTCCATAATGTCTATAGGTTAGTGGATCCCAGTGTTCCTGGGTCCAATAGGGTTAGTTGCATATAAGCATCTGCAAGCATTTACACCATCTCTTCTTTGCTTCTTGCGGTTCCTACTTTGCTGCGACAGGCTAATGACAAAATAGTAAATGTGTATTTGGATGTGTGATTGTGTCCCGATGTGCAGATGGCATGTGTGCTTCATGTCTAACGTTACTATGTCATGTTGCCTCTAACGGCTAGATGCGTGGCTTCTTGGTGCTTTAGTCGAGACTGTCAATCGAGATGTCTTTGGTTTCGTCCTGCGGGTCCTCGTCCATCTTGCATAATGTCTGCACTGCTCTTGGGTTGTACGGTTGACTGAGAGGGTATCTTTCATTATACTTGTCCATCTCGGGCGTAGTGGGGGTTGATGCGGGCTTGTGCGATCGACGGCCATGTTGTCTTTGGTTTTTCTTCCGGTCTGAGTGTTTGGAGGGTGGGGGGGGACAGGGCCTGATTTTGACCTTCTCTCTTCAGAGCCTTTGAGATTCCAGGTAAAGTTTAACACAGAATGACCTGGGACTGGGGCGCAGACCCTACGCAAGCACAACAAGACCATGGACTGGTGCTCAGACTATGAGATACTGGTACAGTATAACACAGCAACACCTGGGACTGGGGGTCTCAAAATGTTATGCAGAATTATATGCAGTACTCTGTGGGAACACCACACACAATTAAGACTACAAGTGACAGTACAAATTCACCTTTGGTACAAGACTGTACTACACAGTAAAGTGGTAGCTATGGCTGAGCAGCCAGACGTATCTCAAGAGTAAGTGAGCAGTATCAAATAGTTACACAAAGGACAGCAATAACTAAGATTCAAACAAACACGGACTCAAGGTTTCTGAGTAAAAGAATATACATCTATTTACACATCAGTTGTATAACATTTCACTAAAGTAAAGCAGTTGAAAAACCATGTTACCAATACACCGCACCACTCCCAATAGGTTCATGGCAAGTTAAGCTCACAAATGAAGTAGGAGCAAAATTGCACTCCAGAAGTTTAAATGGGAGGGAAAGACAAAGTTAGGCAGAAATTGACCAGCACCAACAGGTAAGTAAGCAGGGCAATCTAGAAAGAGGAACTACAGTGATGGAATCAAATCAAACAGTCTTAGGGCCAAAGTCAATAGAACAAAAGTATTTTGCTCAAGATCACACAGCTCAGGGTAGTTTGCGGTTAAGTCTTTGCCAAGAGGTCCGGACGAAGTTGCTCGGTAGAAAAGTTAGTTTAAAGAGTAGAGAAGGACAAGCCCTCGGATTGGAGAAAGAATTCACACACTTTCACCGCCGCTGAACGAAAAGAACAATCGGATTTGCAGAGTACCTTTAAATGGAGAAGAAGCTGTAGCTGAGGCGGACGTTCCTGGCAGTTCCTGCAGGCTCACGGTTCCTGAAGCGACTGTCGGACTGACATGAAGTAGGAAGACTGGAGGGTCGTGCACTGCCCAGGGAAGAAACCAGCAGCAGAGCAAAACAACAAATAAAAGGTGCGCTCCTTAAAACCCAAGCGGGGTCCGACCTTCCTGGCTATCCGGCCCACTGGAGCTCTGTACAGTGAATTCGACCAGAGGAGGGAGTCCTGGCTTGCAGTTTGGGCGAACTGGTTGGTCCCACCAGCTCTGGGAAAGATTCCTGGAGGATCTTCTCTGTCGTTGGAGTTCAAGGATTCGGACCTGCAGCAGGGCTTCACTTGGCAGTTCAGTCATGGTAGGGGGTCCTCTTCCATCAGCTCCTCGTTGGTTCTTTCGTTCCAGTGGCAACTCTGCCTTTCCAGACCCAGAGACCTGCTTTTTATGCAGTTTTCCCCCATTCACACAGCCTGGCTGTCAATCACGCAGCAGGGTGGCTGCCCCGCTGGGACAGTCACCACAGCCAATCAGTTCAGAGTGTGACATGGGTCTCCAAGGAGACCCTGTGCAGGGAACCCTAAACCCCTCCCTCGCATCCTGTGACCCCCAGACATACTGGCGCCTAAGGAGGGCTTCTGCGTAGAAGCCAGTGAAAAGACGGTGAACAAAGGAACCAAACCTGGTTTGGCGTGCAGAGTAAAACACGAGAAAGACTTTTACGAAAAGAAATGGTAAATAAACCTAGCGGGAACCGTAATAAAACATATATGGTCTAGCGGTTTTAATTTCGAGGCTACCAAGATAGCCTAAAACAATACCAAGGCTATTTTAGATAACCGCGGTAGAAAGAAAATAGGGTAGTTACCACTGCTACGAGCCAAGTCTTGATGAAAATAATGCTCCAGGATTAAAAGACAAAAAGGCATAAGTATTAACCCTTTTCAGTACTTCATGTAAGATGGTTTGTACTGGGTCTGTGGTTTTACAGAGGCTAATAAAGTGAATAGCAACTTTATATGTCTGGGAGACAGTAGTCAGTCCCAGAAAAAATGGAATCTGAGTTGGGAAGTCTTAAAAGACAACCCTGTGTAACTGCACTGAAGATGCTGCGTAACACACAGTAAAAGATGATGCCTGTGGAGTAGGTGAGGCTCCACAGTCTATGAACACAAAGATGTTGAACACACACAGCAAAATCAACATGCAAGAGTGGGAAAAAAGGTTCACACTCTTACCAGGTGAAAAAATAAATCCTAGAAATCCAGCAAAGCTGCTGGGGACTCATTAGGTAAGGGAAATTAGCCATTCTGGAGAATCCTCCCTGACACAGACCCAAGGAGATCCCAGGTACAGTCTAACAGAGCCATACCTGGGACTGGGTATCAGTCCCTATCAGATCTCAAGTACAGTATAACACAGTAAAACCTGGGACTGGGTATCAGACCCTATCGGCTCCCAGGTACAGTATAACACAGCAACATCTGGGACTGGGGGTGTCAGACCCAAGGAGATCCCAGGTACAATCTAACACAGCAACGCTGGGACTGAGGATCAGCCCTATCAGATCCTATGTACAGTATAGCACAGTAAAACCTGGGACTGGAAATCAGACCCTATCAGATCCCAGGTACAGTATAACACAGCAAAACCTGGTACTGGAAATCAGACCCTTTCAGATCCCAGGGACAGTATAACACAGCAAGACCTGGGACTGGGGCTCGGACTCAGATCCAAGGAGATCCCAGGTACATGTATAACACACATGCAGGTCTTTAACCGCCAATTGGTCCATCGTCATCAAGGTTCCTATTGCAAAAACTCCTGGCTAGTAACCTAGCATATGTGCTTATAGCCGAGCCGCTAGGCAAGATTCTTCAAGGTCCTGCAACAGTCTTTTCTAGCTAGCATTTGCATTTGTAGAGATAACTTGGAGCTAATATCATCTTGCCCCTCATCACCTCATATGCTTCTCAAAATTAGAATGTTCAGCCATATCGCTAATGGCATGCCGCGTGTTGGGTCTCCATATATAATATGTTTGGATTTTAAATCAGGTTTTTGTCAAATGGCCGGAAACCCAATTTTTTTAAAATGTTTTAATATTTTTATGATGTTGATGCATGTGGAAAGTTCAATGGAACTGATTCCACATTATATTAAATAAAACATTTTAAAAAGACATCTTATGTATGAGAGGTACTCAGACCAGAGCCTGCAAAGCTACAGCCAATAGCGGGCATGCAGATACTGGAGGGGGAGATGGGTATTGGGCAGTGGCACACTGTGGGGGGGGGCAGCTAGACAAGCAGCACCCCCTGTGGATCTTTTAAGAGCCAGATTGGGACATGACTCCTCTTCTGTTTGGCACCTCAATGAGGATGCCCAACGGGTAAAGGGGTGCTGCTGGGAGGACAATGTGTGCTGAGCAATTACTGCTCAGGACGCTCATTGTCCTGGCAGCAGGACACCGTACCCTTTCCGAATGGGAATTGTGTCCCGCTGCCTGGACAATGTCCCAAGGAGCTCCGGGAAGCAGAGGGTCCACACGTTGCTGTGTGTCTTCCGAGCATTACAATGTGAGCCATTAGGCACTGATGTGGGTTCGGGGGAGAGGGGCTATTAGCAGGGACTTTTGTCTCTTTAGAAATGTGAATGTGGTGATCAGAAGTGAGAAGGGTGCATAATGTTGCATGCTTTATGAAATAATGACTATGGCTTTAAAACCCAAGGTGGGTTTGTTAGGCTCACATTAATCTGCATGATGCTATTGTGACTTTGCATGCAGGATGGGGAGAATACAAATAAAGCCACACTCCTATTGCTCAACTTATTTCTATGCCAATGTATATAGTGTATGGTTAGTTTACTATGAAAGGATAGTTTATTATGTAATGTGGTTTGCTTCTAAGGCATTGCTATAAAGTATCATTTAAGCACATGAAATGCAAAGCAAAATCTTATTAAATATCTATATCAACTAAACCTGAGTAGATGCACTCAGTTGCTTAAATTGTCCACATCCCGGTTTCAGAATGTAACCAAAGTGTGTGATCCTGGGCAAATCATTTAATCGCATGCGTCTTATCTGCAGCTCTGCAAGTGATTCTGATTCACTTCATAGCTTATGTTAATGTCATGCTATTCTTTTTTATTTTTAAAAAGCCTAATGACTATAGAGTTACCCCAGATGCTCCTACCATTCCTATCCAAAATTCATCACTATCCTCCCTCTGCATCAAGACCAACAACAAAACCATATCCTCTATGGGGCTCAACCAACTTAATAGACTCAGAGCTAGAACCAGTTCAAACCATCAAGCGCCTAGACCCACCAAAACTAAAGATACCGGTACCAAAACAGCATACGCGACTACTAATAGACCGCTCAAAGATCTTCCTATAAAACAAACCAAGCCACTTATAGGAACCAAAAACATGACACAGCTTCCCAATCTAGCAATCACACCTCCCCGTGGGTCCACCCACTTGTGATCAGATGTGCACTCATCAATGCTCGATCTCTCGTTGCACATGCCATAGAAATCCATGACCTCACCGTGGATCAACAACTTGACATTCTAGCAGTCACTGAAACCTGGTTACATCCTGCTTCAGGCCCCTCCCTAACCATCGCCATCCCCCCAGGGTACACTATTCTCAGAACAGACAGGAATAACATTCAAGGAGATGGAGTTGCACTAATAACTAGAACTACACCGCAACTCAGAGCCTGCCCACTGGAACAAGTACAGTGCTATAAACTCCTACTAGCCAAATTTTCCCCCAACCCTAAAACCACCACTAACTTTTTAGTAGTCTATAGATCACCCAATAAAACTAGCCACCCCAACCTAGACATCCCCCTACTGCTTGTCCCTTTATCAAGCCAAAGACTAAATGCATCATCCTAGCGGATATCAACCTAGGCTACAGCCACTCCCTTGACACAGACGCTGCCGCCTTTCACACAGCCATGGAAGATATGAACTTCACCCAGCTGGTTAATGAACCCACTCACTCCAAAGGCAGAACGCTGGACTGGATCCTATCCATCAACTCACCATAGGCTCCATCCTACCTGTAGAATGGTCAGACCACTTTATCATCTCCTTCACCCTGGAACACAAAAGCTCGGACCACACCAGCCCCAAGGCACCCGACACCTTTGAATCTAGAAACATTAAAAAACCTCGCTCCCATTCTCCATCTGGTCCATGCCAATGTCACCCTCAATTCAAACAACTCCGATTACCTAGCAGACTGTTATCAAAAGAGTCTCACCCGCTCCATTAACTCACTCGCCCCTGTCACCACCAAAGCTCGGAAACCCGACAAACGATCTTGCTTCTGGTTGGATGAAGAACTAGTCTCCCTCAGACGCACTAAAAGAGCACTTGAGCACCTATATAGGAAAACTAACACAAGTGAATCAGCAAAGGCCTTCCAAACAGCCAATAAAAAGTACAAAGTGGCCATAATCTCTCATAAAGCCAACTCCCTTAATATGCGCATAATTAATGCCAACTCTGACAGTAAAGAACTGTTCCCCATTCTTAGAGAGCTTGAGAACCCATGCCAAGTGACAGCACCCTATAATTCTAGCAAAACCTGGTGCACCACAATACAAGACGCTTTAGCCTCCAAAATTATACTACTAAAAAAGAAAATCGACAGCAAACAAAAAAAACCCTTGCCGAAAAAACTGCTTCCTAATATAGCCTCCGACCCGCCCACTACTTCCACCTGCTCCACCTTTCGCTTCACCCCAGTCACTAATAAAGAAGTACTAGACACCATAATGAAACTCAGAGCCTCCAACTGCAAAGAAGACCAATTCCCCTCTCATCTTGTCAAACTCTACGCCCATACCTTAGCACCAGTTATCACTCAATTTGTTAATGCATCCTTCAACTCAAAAACAGTTCCCGCTAGCATTAAAAAAGCCTGGGTAACACCCCTCCCAAAAAACCGACCCTGGACCCCTCAATCCCTACCAACTACCGACCCATAACCACCGTCACATTTCTACTGAAAATCATTGACAAAATAGCCTACACCCAAATTCAAAACCACCTAGAACACCATCAACTACTAGGGGACAGAAAGTCGGGGTTCCGCCCAAACCATAGTACAGAAACAGCCCTTCTCGACCTGAAGATCCAAATGGATGCCACGAGAGAATCAGGTAAACTCGGCCTGCTAATGCTCCTTGACCTCTCTGCGGCTTTCGACCTGGTCGACCATGACAAACTCTGTGCCACCCTAAACAATAACTTCAACCTATCCAACAACGCCACAGATTGGATTAAATCATTCCTCGCAGACAGGACCTCAAGAGTTGCCATTGGGAAAGAATCAGCAGATCCCATACCAGTCCCAATAGGCGTCCCTCAAGGTTCTTGCCTATCCCCCACCCTGTACAACACCAAGCTGCTTTTCGCAGCACTGGATGATATGGGTGTCATCTAAAACAATTTCACAGATGACATCCAGATCCTCTTCCCACAAACAGATAACCATGAGCAAGACTCTTTGCTCATCAATAAAATCTACTCATAATCCAAAATTGGATGGCTAACAATAGCCTATGTCTCAATGATGACAAAACAGAGTTACTCATACTAGGATCATCGTCCACAATCGCTTCTCTTCAGCCTGTTTACTCATCGTTCATCATTGACGGCACCACAATCCCAGTACTTAAACAAGTTAAGACACTCGGGGTCTACCTTGACGTGACCTTCACCATGTCTAAGCAAGTAAACACCCTAGCCTCCTCTACCTCCTACACAGCCAAACTAATCTCTCTTAGTCGCAAATTCCTGACACCAGAAAACTGTATTACACTAGCAAGAGCGCTCATACTATTAAATCTTGACTAGTGTAATATCCTTCTCCTAGGCACCTCCAACACCAACCTAACCAAACTCCAATTCATGCAGAATAAAGCCCTCCGAGAAGCACAAGGCATAAAAAAATCGGAGCATATCTCCAACATCAGGAGACAAAATCACTGGCATCCCATCAAAGCCAGAATACTCTTTAAAGCCATTAGCATCTCTTATATATGCATCGCCAACAAAGCTCCCAAATACCTCCTCAACACAGTCACCAAGAAATCCCACACCAGACTTCTTAGATCGAATAACAGTGAACACCTCGAAACCCCACGATACAGGAGAGAAAAAGCAGGGGGCAGTAGCTTCAAAGTACTCACTCCTAAACACTAGAACGCCCTACCCATCCACATTAAGAATGAAACGTCCTTCCCACAATTAAAAAAAATGCTCAAAACGTGGTTATTCAACCACTTCTAAGTTGATCCCAGATACTTGTATAACAGACCAACTCTGCATCTGCACTGTATATAATTGTATATAAGTGTATATAATGTATACATGTAACCAAATCTGTACTGTCCTATTGCATTGATCACCACCAATGATGTACTTGCTTTGTGTGTCACTACGCCGTGGTGCCTCAGTGTCTGGGCGTATAACAAATGTAATAAAATAAAATAAATAAATAATCATAGTGCAATTTAGGTGTTTTGCACCACAAAGTAATTCGCCACTTGGGCTTTCTTGTGGCCACTGATTCTAAAGCCACCTCCATGGTGCCTCCAAGTATCCGAGACTGATGATGCGCCTTGCAATGTCCTTTCCTGGGAAGTCACTTCTGTTGGTGCCATCCATACGCAAAGCGGGAGGTTTGCATGCATGTTGCCCCAGAGCGTTCGGACACAGCTGTAATAGATGAGTTTCCTGCACCAGTAATGATTTGTTTTTTTATGTGCTTAAATGCCATCTGCTTCTAATGTTGCAAAAAGTAGATTGGCGCAGGAGGGGGCGCGCATGAGCGCGGCGCAGGGGTGGGCGCACACAAGACCGTATGGAATTGATGTCACTCCAGGGGGGCGGGGCGGAGTAGCAGGACTTTTTGCGTGGTTCGCCCCAAAACTTTTAAAAACGGTCCTCCAACCCCAAACACCCCGCAAAAACGGTGAACGTGCACCCACCGTGCAGGGTCATTTCCCGGGTGGGTAACCCTGCGCGTGCGCAAGTTTAGTAAGAGCCAAACTAGGGGTCTCATCCACTTTGAGCTCACTGTATAGGGAAGTACGCCCCGATAACTGAGAATCAGACCGTGGGAATTCAGTAATGTGGCGAAATGGCTGCCGTGCCCGAGGGTTCACCCCGAGAGTTCACGGGGGGCAACCCGAACTCTCGAGCCCCAGAGCCGGTGCCTGGAAACGCACGGGTACGGACACAGCAGGGGGAACAGACCCCCTAGAGCTCACAGCCAGCCCCTGGGAGGACAAAGTGCGGGGGCTGCCCCCGACACTGCGCACCAGCCCCTGGGAGGACAAGGTGCGGGGGATGCTGAGGAACAGACCCCCTAGAGCTCACAGCAAACCCCGACACTGCGCGCCAGCCCCTGAGAGGACAAGGTGCGGGGGCTGCTGAGGAACAGACCCCCTAGAGCTCACAGCAAACCCCGACACTGCGCGCCAGCCCCTGAGAGGACAAGGTGCGGGGGCTGCTGAGGAACAGACCCCCTAGAGCTCACAGCAAACCCCGACACTGCGCGCCAGCCCCTGGGAGGACCAGGTGCAGGGGCTGCTGAGGAACAGACCCCCTAGAGCTCACAGCAAACCCCGACACTGCCCGCCAGCCCCTGGGAGGACAAGGTGCGGGGGCTGCTGAGGAACAGACCCCCTAGAGCTCACAGCAAACCCCGACACTGCGCGCCAGTCCCTGAGAGGGCAAGGTGCGGGGGCTGCTCGGGACCCCCGATATCGTGGGTGGAATGGGGTATGTTGCTATATATGAAAATGTTCTCAACATGAAACTCTCAACTTGTTTCTTGCACACTCACCCAATTCGCTCAGCCATGCTACTCTAGTCATGTTTTTCACTTTGCATTCTGGGACATGTAGTTCTGGATTCGGCGTTATAAGCGCAGCTCTACAAGTATCCAACACAGACCCCGCGTAGCCTCCCTGTAAGAGAATGGGACATGTTGGCAAGTGTGGTTTCTGCAAGTCCTCGAGTTGTTCTGTGCACTTTCGTGTCGTAGTTTTGCGCTTCCCTTGATACACGCGGGGGTGGGTGGGAGGGTCAGGGGGGTACGTGACGTGTCCTAAGGACCGGACTGGGTGGGTTACTGGAGCCCCATACCGGGCCACATGTTGGAATACTATGTTTTCCAGAGACGAGACCCCCCTGGCATTTCTTCTTGTGTGTCCGGTTCTTGTCTCCACGCCCCTTTCACACGGACCCTCACTAGGGGGTGGTGCGGCGGCACCCCCCACCCTCTGTAGCCAGACAATGAATGCATTGTATTTCTGGTAGACTCTGTCACTTAGTTTGAGGATGAAATATGTTTGTGCACACCCCTTTAAGTGGGCGGGGACTAGCCCCTGCCACCCAACCCCCTGCCTGTTTAACCGATCAGCGCTGCATGGTATAAGGGCTGCTTGCAGGTGTCAGCAGTTCGGTCTAGATAAAATAAGAAGCATCACCTTTCGTTTTTTCTAATCCGATGTGCTGACAACTGCAGGTAGCCCTTTAACCATATAGAGCTGTTCGGTTAAAGGGCTTCATGTTGCGTCTTTACTCAGAAAGAAGGGGAGGGGCTGGGCACCCCCCTCCTGTGTTTAAGTTAACAGCCGGCAGGCGACCCATTTCCTCCCAAGGACATGAGCGGTTAAAGGTTGATAGCCGAGTGCTATTGTCTGCTGCCGGCATATGGAATCTATCGGAAGCTGCTCTGTGTTCTTGGACTGTATTGGGTGTGATACTGTCGGTCCTAAAACCTCCTCAGAGGCGCAGAGCGTAGAGGAGTGCTAGCCGCGTGCTGTTTTCGGCTGTTGGCGAGACAACACACACCTTTAGATTTGTCTTTCATGTACGATTTGCAAAGTAGTAACATGAATGCCCGCCGATGGCGGAGCAGTGGGCAGATGGATGTGCACTTACCGGCAGATGTGTCTAATCTATCCCCTTTACGGAAATAGCCATTAATATGCGCCGAACACACAGGAAGTCACTGCATGAGGAACACAGAGGAAGTCACTGCATGGGGAACACAGAGGAAGTCACTGCATGGGGAACACTGAGGCAGTCACTGCATGGGGAACACAGAGGCAGTCACTGCATAAGGAACAGAGAGGAAGTCACTGCATGGGGAACACAGAGGCAGTCACTGCATTAGGAACACAGAGGAAGTCACTGCATGGGGAACACAGAGGCAGTCACTGCATGAGGAACACAGAGGCAGTCACTGCATAAGGAACACAGAGGAAGTCACTGCACGGGGAACACAGAGGAAGTCACTGCATGGGGAACACAGAGGAAGTCACTGCATGGGGAACACAGAGGCAGTCACTGCACGGGGAACACTGAGGCAGTCACTGCACGAGGAACACATAGGCAGTCACTGCATAAGGAACACAGAGGAAGCCACTGCATTAGGAACACAGAGGAAGTCACTGCATGGGGAACACAGAGGAAGTCACTGCATGGGGAACACAGAGGAAGTCACTGCATGAGGAACACAGAGGCAGTCACTGCATGGGGAACACAGAGTGGGGAACACAGAGGAAGTCACTGCATGGGGAACACAGAGGCAGTCACTGCTGAAGTCACTGCATGGGGAACACAGAGGCAGTCACTGCATGAGGAACACAGAGGAAGTCACTGCATGGGGAACACAGAGGAAGTCACTGCATGGGGAACACAGAGGCAGTCACTGCATGGGGAACACAGAGGCAGTCACTGCATTAGGAACACAGAGGAAGTCACTGCATGGGGAACACAGAGGCAGTCACTGCATGAGGAACACAGAGGAAGTCACTGCATGGGGAACACAGAGGAAGTCACTGCATGGGGAACACAGAGGAAGTCACTGCATGAGGAACACAGAGACAGTCACTGCATGGGGAACACAGAGGCAGTCACTGCATGGGGAACACAGAGGCAGTCACTGCATGGGGAACACAGAGGCAGTCACTGCATAAGGAACACAGAGGAAGTCACTGCACGGGGAACACAGAGGCAGTCACTGCACGAGGAACACAGAGGAAGTCACTGCATGGGGAACACAGAGGCAGTCACTGCACGAGGAACACAGAGACAGTCACTGCATGGGGAACACAGAGGAAGTCACTGCATGGGGAACACAGAGGCAGTCACTGCATGGGGAACACAGAGGCAGTCACTGCATGGGGAACACAGAGACAGTCACTGCACGGAGAACACAGAGGAAGTCACTGCATGAGGAACACAGAGGAAGTCACTGCATGGGGAACACAGAGGCAGTCACTGCATGAGGAACACAGAGGCAGTCACTGCATGGGGAACACAGAGGCAGTCACTGGATGGGGAACACAGAGGCAGTCACTGCATGGGGAACACAGAGACAGTCACTGCATGGGGAACACAGAGACAGTCACTGCATAAGGAACACAGAGGAAGTCACTGCATGGGGAACACAGAGGCAGTCACTGCATGAGGAACACAGAGACAGTCACTACATGGGGAACACAGAGTGGGGAACACAGAGGAAGTCACTGCATGGGGAACACAGAGGCAGTCACTGCATGGGGAACACAGAGGCAGTCACTGCAAGGCAGAACACAGAGGAAGTCACTGCATAAGGAACACATAGGAAGTCACTGCATGGGGAACACAGAGGCAGTCACTGCATGGGGAACACAGAGGAAGTCACTGCATGGGGAACACAGAGGCAGTCACTGCATGGGGAACACAGAGGCAGTCACTGCATGGGGAACACAGAGGCAGTCACTGCATAAGGAACACAGAGGAAGTCACTGCATGGGGAACACAGAGGCAGTCACTGCATGAGGAACACAGAGGCAGTCACTGCATGGGGAACACAGAGGCAGTCTCTGCATGGGGAACACAGAGGAAGTCACTGCATGGGGAACACAGAGGCAGTCACTGCATGAGGATCACAGAGACAGTCACTGCATGGGGAACACAGAGGCAGTCACTGCATGGGGAACACAGAGGAAGTCACTGCATGGGGAACACAGAGGAAGTCACTGCATGTAATAAAATAAAATAAATAAATAATCATAGTGCAATTTAGGTGTTTTGCACCACAAAGTAATTCGCCACTTGGGCTTTCTTGTGGCCACTGATTCTAAAGCCACCTCCATGGTGCCTCCAAGTATCCGAGACTGATGATGCGCCTTGCAATGTCCTTTCCTGGGAAGTCACTTCTGTTGGTGCCATCCATACGCAAAGCGGGAGGTTTGCATGCATGTTGCCCCAGAGCGTTCGGACACAGCTGTAATAGATGAGTTTCCTGCACCAGTAATGATTTGTTTTTTTATGTGCTTAAATGCCATCTGCTTCTAATGTTGCAAAAAGTAGATTGGCGCAGGAGGGGGCGCGCATGAGCGCGGCGCAGGGGTGGGCGCACACAAGACCGTATGGAATTGATGTCACTCCAGGGGGGCGGGGCGGAGTAGCAGGACTTTTTGCGTGGTTCGCCCCAAAACTTTTAAAAACGGTCCTCCAACCCCAAACACCCCGCAAAAACGGTGAACGTGCACCCACCGTGCAGGGTCATTTCCCGGGTGGGTAACCCTGCGCGTGCGCAAGTTTAGTAAGAGCCAAACTAGGGGTCTCATCCACTTTGAGCTCACTGTATAGGGAAGTACGCCCCGATAACTGAGAATCAGACCGTGGGAATTCAGTAATGTGGCGAAATGGCTGCCGTGCCCGAGGGTTCACCCCGAGAGTTCACGGGGGGCAACCCGAACTCTCGAGCCCCAGAGCCGGTGCCTGGAAACGCACGGGTACGGACACAGCAGGGGGAACAGACCCCCTAGAGCTCACAGCCAGCCCCTGGGAGGACAAAGTGCGGGGGCTGCCCCCGACACTGCGCACCAGCCCCTGGGAGGACAAGGTGCGGGGGATGCTGAGGAACAGACCCCCTAGAGCTCACAGCAAACCCCGACACTGCGCGCCAGCCCCTGAGAGGACAAGGTGCGGGGGCTGCTGAGGAACAGACCCCCTAGAGCTCACAGCAAACCCCGACACTGCGCGCCAGCCCCTGAGAGGACAAGGTGCGGGGGCTGCTGAGGAACAGACCCCCTAGAGCTCACAGCAAACCCCGACACTGCGCGCCAGCCCCTGGGAGGACCAGGTGCAGGGGCTGCTGAGGAACAGACCCCCTAGAGCTCACAGCAAACCCCGACACTGCCCGCCAGCCCCTGGGAGGACAAGGTGCGGGGGCTGCTGAGGAACAGACCCCCTAGAGCTCACAGCAAACCCCGACACTGCGCGCCAGTCCCTGAGAGGGCAAGGTGCGGGGGCTGCTCGGGACCCCCGATATCGTGGGTGGAATGGGGTATGTTGCTATATATGAAAATGTTCTCAACATGAAACTCTCAACTTGTTTCTTGCACACTCACCCAATTCGCTCAGCCATGCTACTCTAGTCATGTTTTTCACTTTGCATTCTGGGACATGTAGTTCTGGATTCGGCGTTATAAGCGCAGCTCTACAAGTATCCAACACAGACCCCGCGTAGCCTCCCTGTAAGAGAATGGGACATGTTGGCAAGTGTGGTTTCTGCAAGTCCTCGAGTTGTTCTGTGCACTTTCGTGTCGTAGTTTTGCGCTTCCCTTGATACACGCGGGGGTGGGTGGGAGGGTCAGGGGGGTACGTGACGTGTCCTAAGGACCGGACTGGGTGGGTTACTGGAGCCCCATACCGGGCCACATGTTGGAATACTATGTTTTCCAGAGACGAGACCCCCCTGGCATTTCTTCTTGTGTGTCCGGTTCTTGTCTCCACGCCCCTTTCACACGGACCCTCACTAGGGGGTGGTGCGGCGGCACCCCCCACCCTCTGTAGCCAGACAATGAATGCATTGTATTTCTGGTAGACTCTGTCACTTAGTTTGAGGATGAAATATGTTTGTGCACACCCCTTTAAGTGGGCGGGGACTAGCCCCTGCCACCCAACCCCCTGCCTGTTTAACCGATCAGCGCTGCATGGTATAAGGGCTGCTTGCAGGTGTCAGCAGTTCGGTCTAGATAAAATAAGAAGCATCACCTTTCGTTTTTTCTAATCCGATGTGCTGACACCTGCAGGTAGCCCTTTAACCATATAGAGCTGTTCGGTTAAAGGGCTTCATGTTGCGTCTTTACTCAGAAAGAAGGGGAGGGGCTGGGCACCCCCCTCCTGTGTTTAAGTTAACAGCCGGCAGGCGACCCATTTCCTCCCAAGGACATGAGCGGTTAAAGGTTGATAGCCGAGTGCTATTGTCTGCTGCCGGCATATGGAATCTATCGGAAGCTGCTCTGTGTTCTTGGACTGTATTGGGTGTGATACTGTCGGTCCTAAAACCTCCTCAGAGGCGCAGAGCGTAGAGGAGTGCTAGCCGCGTGCTGTTTTCGGCTGTTGGCGAGACAACACACACCTTTAGATTTGTCTTTCATGTACGATTTGCAAAGTAGTAACATGAATGCCCGCCGATGGCGGAGCAGTGGGCAGATGGATGTGCACTTACCGGCAGATGTGTCTAATCTATCCCCTTTACGGAAATAGCCATTAATATGCGCCGAACACACAGGAAGTCACTGCATGAGGAACACAGAGGAAGTCACTGCATGGGGAACACAGAGGAAGTCACTGCATGGGGAACACTGAGGCAGTCACTGCATGGGGAACACAGAGGCAGTCACTGCATAAGGAACAGAGAGGAAGTCACTGCATGGGGAACACAGAGGCAGTCACTGCATTAGGAACACAGAGGAAGTCACTGCATGGGGAACACAGAGGCAGTCACTGCATGAGGAACACAGAGGCAGTCACTGCATAAGGAACACAGAGGAAGTCACTGCACGGGGAACACAGAGGAAGTCACTGCATGGGGAACACAGAGGAAGTCACTGCATGGGGAACACAGAGGCAGTCACTGCACGGGGAACACTGAGGCAGTCACTGCACGAGGAACACAGAGGCAGTCACTGCATAAGGAACACAGAGGAAGCCACTGCATTAGGAACACAGAGGAAGTCACTGCATGGGGAACACAGAGGAAGTCACTGCATGGGGAACACAGAGGAAGTCACTGCATGAGGAACACAGAGGCAGTCACTGCATGGGGAACACAGAGTGGGGAACACAGAGGAAGTCACTGCATGGGGAACACAGAGGCAGTCACTGCTGAAGTCACTGCATGGGGAACACAGAGGCAGTCACTGCATGAGGAACACAGAGGAAGTCACTGCATGGGGAACACAGAGGAAGTCACTGCATGGGGAACACAGAGGCAGTCACTGCATGGGGAACACAGAGGCAGTCACTGCATTAGGAACACAGAGGAAGTCACTGCATGGGGAACACAGAGGCAGTCACTGCATGAGGAACACAGAGGAAGTCACTGCATGGGGAACACAGAGGAAGTCACTGCATGGGGAACACAGAGGAAGTCACTGCATGAGGAACACAGAGACAGTCACTGCATGGGGAACACAGAGGCAGTCACTGCATGGGGAACACAGAGGCAGTCACTGCATGGGGAACACAGAGGCAGTCACTGCATAAGGAACACAGAGGAAGTCACTGCACGGGGAACACAGAGGCAGTCACTGCACGAGGAACACAGAGGAAGTCACTGCATGGGGAACACAGAGGCAGTCACTGCACGAGGAACACAGAGACAGTCACTGCATGGGGAACACAGAGGAAGTCACTGCATGGGGAACACAGAGGCAGTCACTGCATGGGGAACACAGAGGCAGTCACTGCATGGGGAACACAGAGACAGTCACTGCACGGAGAACACAGAGGAAGTCACTGCATGAGGAACACAGAGGAAGTCACTGCATGGGGAACACAGAGGCAGTCACTGCATGAGGAACACAGAGGCAGTCACTGCATGGGGAACACAGAGGCAGTCACTGGATGGGGAACACAGAGGCAGTCACTGCATGGGGAACACAGAGACAGTCACTGCATGGGGAACACAGAGACAGTCACTGCATAAGGAACACAGAGGAAGTCACTGCATGGGGAACACAGAGGCAGTCACTGCATGAGGAACACAGAGACAGTCACTACATGGGGAACACAGAGTGGGGAACACAGAGGAAGTCACTGCATGGGGAACACAGAGGCAGTCACTGCATGGGGAACACAGAGGCAGTCACTGCAAGGCAGAACACAGAGGAAGTCACTGCATAAGGAACACATAGGAAGTCACTGCATGGGGAACACAGAGGCAGTCACTGCATGGGGAACACAGAGGAAGTCACTGCATGGGGAACACAGAGGCAGTCACTGCATGGGGAACACAGAGGCAGTCACTGCATGGGGAACACAGAGGCAGTCACTGCATAAGGAACACAGAGGAAGTCACTGCATGGGGAACACAGAGGCAGTCACTGCATGAGGAACACAGAGGCAGTCACTGCATGGGGAACACAGAGGCAGTCTCTGCATGGGGAACACAGAGGAAGTCACTGCATGGGGAACACAGAGGCAGTCACTGCATGAGGATCACAGAGACAGTCACTGCATGGGGAACACAGAGGAAGTCGCTGCATGGGGAACACAGAGGCAGTCACTGCATGGGGAACACAGAGGAAGTCACTGCATGGGGAACACAGAGGAAGTCACTGCTTGGGGAACA
This sequence comes from Ambystoma mexicanum, assembly GCF_040938575.1. NCBI lineage: Eukaryota > Metazoa > Chordata > Amphibia > Caudata > Ambystomatidae > Ambystoma > Ambystoma mexicanum. The sequence goes on along the minus strand of NC_090921.1, from coordinate 10,207,838 downwards.
CAGAGGAAGTCACTGCATAAGGAAGTCACTGCATGGGGAACACAGAGGCAGTCACTGCATGAGGAACACAGAGACAGTCACTGCATGGGGAACACAGAGGCAGTCACTGCATGGGGAACACAGAGGAAGTCACTGCATGGGGAACACAGAGGAAGTCACTGCATGGGGAACACAGAGGCATTCACTGCATGGGGAACACAGAGGCAGTCACTGCATGGGGAACACAGAGGCAGTCACTGCATAAGGAACTCAGAGGAAGTCACTGCATGGGGAACACAGAGGCAGTCACTGCATGAGGAACACAGAGACAGTCACTGCATGGGGAACACAGAGGCAGTCACTGCATGGGGAAAACAGAGGCAGTCACTGCATGGGGAACACAGAGGCAGTCACTGCATGAGGAACACAGAGACAGTCACTGCATGGGGAACACAGAGGCAGTCACTGGATGGGGAACACAGAGGCAGTCACTGCATGGGGAACACAGAGACAGTCACTGCATGGGGAACACAGAGACAGTCACTGCATAAGGAACACAGAGGAAGTCACTGCATGGGGAACACAGAGGCAGTCACTGCATGAGGAACACAGAGACAGTCACTGCATGGGGAACACAGAGTGGGGAACACAGAGGAAGTCACTGCATGGGGAACACAGAGGCAGTCACTGCATGGGGAACACAGAGGCAGTCACTGCAAGGCGGAACACAGAGGAAGTCACTGCATAAGGAACACATAGGAAGTCACTGCATGGGGAACACAGAGGAAGTCACTGCATGGGGAACACAGAGGCAGTCACTGCATGGGGAACACAGAGGCAGTCACTGCATGGGGAACACAGAGGCAGTCACTGCATAAGGAACACAGAGGAAGTCACTGCATGGGGAACACAGAGGCAGTCACTGCATGAGGAACACAGAGGCAGTCACTGCATGGGGAACACAGAGGCAGTCTCTGCATGGGGAACACAGAGGAAGTCACTGCATGGGGAACACAGAGGCAGTCACTGCATGAGGAACACAGAGACAGTCACTGCATGGGGAACACAGAGGAAGTCGCTGCATGGGGAACACAGAGGAAGTCGCTGCATGGGGAACACAGAGGCAGTCACTGCATGGGGAACACAGAGGAAGTCACTGCATGGGGAACACAGAGGAAGTCACTGCATAAGGAAGTCACTGCATGGGGAACACAGAGGCAGTCACTGCATGAGGAACACAGAGACAGTCACTGCATGGGGAACACAGAGGCAGTCACTGCATGGGGAACACAGAGGAAGTCACTGCATGGGGAACACAGAGGAAGTCACTGCATGGGGAACACAGAGGCAGTCACTGCATGGGGAACACAGAGGCAGTCACTGCATAAGGAACAGAGAGGAAGTCACTGCATGGGGAACACAGAGGCAGTCACTGCATGAGGAACACAGAGACAGTCACTGCATGGGGAACACAGAGGCAGTCACTGCATGGGGAAAACAGAGGCAGTCACAGCATGGGGAACACAGAGGCAGTCACTGCATAGGGAACACAGAGACAGTCACTGCTTGGGGAACACAGAGACTGTCACTGCATAAGGAACACAGAGGAAGTCACTGCATAAGGAACACAGAAGAAGTCACTGCATGGGGAACACAGAGGCAGTCACTGCATGAGGAACACAGAGACAGTCACTGCATGGGGAACACAGAGGCAGTCACTGCATGGGGAACACAGAGACAGTCACTGCATGGGGAACACAGAGGCAGTCACTGCACAGTGAACACAGAGGAAATCCATGCATTAGGGGAACACAGAGGAAGTCATTGCACGGGGCCTTCCCGAAGAAGCACTGTGAGCAGATTGGAGTTACTCCTGGAGAATGCCATCCGATTCACAAAGAAAGTACTATGAGTAACTCTGACTCACTCCGGATTTATTCCTTATAATACCCACCACTTGCTCCAAAAGATCGTTAAATTTGAGTTACTCACGGAGGGTGCATGGTACTGCTGTGCTCGTCCTACCGCCTACTATCACCTTTTAACATTGATGCATACATGTTCCCCAGGGCGCTGGCATCCTGGATGAACGCAGCCCTCCTGGAATGTATCCATGGAGACCATGCAAGCTCTATTCAGGATAGGCAAGGCTCAGACAATTTAAGAAAAACACTGGATTTGATGGCTGTGGCGCAGGTGAGTGCAACCAGCATGGCTGCCGAAAAGGCGTACGACTGTGTGAGTTGGGCATTCATGGAGAAGGTGCCCGGGGAGAAACGGCATTGGGAGGTCCTGGATGGTGTGGGTCAACACCCTATAGTCTTGTCCCATGGTGAGACTATAGGTCAATGGACACAGTTTGCCTTCCTTTGGGCTAGAGAGAGGTACATGTCCGGCTGCCCCTCTCCCCCTCACCCCCCCACTTATCTGCCTTAACAATGGCACCACTGGCGGCAAGCATCCAAGCAAATGAGCGGGTGAGGGGGGGGGGGATATAGACCAGGGTCCTTAAACTAAGCCTCTTTGCAGATGACATGCTGCTCTATGCCACTAGCCCACAGGGGTCTATGCCCTAGATGCTAGATGAGCTGCAATATGGGGGACTGTCTGGGTATAAAATGAACCTCTCCAAAGCCATAGCTTTTCCGGTGGGAAACTTGGCACAGGGGTATCGGGACTATTTGGAGGACCTGGCGTTTACGATGCACACAGATGGATTCTAATACTTGGGCATAAGCATGACTAGAACCTCCTCCAATTTGTTCAAAGCAAATGATTTGCCGCTGTGGAATCACTCCAGCAGGGCATGGTCAGGTGGATTTGGCTAACACTCTCATGGATGGCCAGGCTCAACGCACTCAAGATGGCAATTGTGTCTGATTTTCTGTTCCTTTTTAAAATGGTGTCCATCAAGCTGCTCCGCTCCTCCCTTCAGCCGACCCAAAAAGCCCTCAAAAGGTTCTTGTGGCAGGACTTGAAGCCAAGAATAGGTTATGCGACACTTCTTCCCTCCAAGGAAAGGGGGGGCGTTACCAGTCCTAACGACATACAATGAGGCGACACAACTGAGAGTGCTGGTAAACTACCTTGATCACAATGACATGAAGCAGTGGCATATATAGAAAACTCCTTACTGGATCCAGTGACGCTCGGGTCCCGCAGAATAAGATCCCGAAGAGGATATTAAATCATCCGGTCTTGGCGATATTCTGGACCCTCCGGAAGGAAGGTGGAGATAGGAGATGGCTTACAACATGGCCCTTCCCATTATGCTGCATATGGGCTCTTCCAATCAGGGACCTGATCCAAGACCCCAGTAGATTCCAAGGGTGGTATGAGGCCGGGCTCGAGAAGGCGGGACAGCTATGGGCGCAGGCGAACTTCATGTCGCACGACCGGCTTGAGACCCTGTTGAATATGGGAACCTTATCAGTGCTCCTCTCTCTCCAGCTTAAGGGGGTGATGGCAGACCTGAGATGAGGTAATAACCTGCAGAGGGAAGTTACACCTCAAAAAACGTATTCTTACCAAGAGGGGCCCGAGGAGACCTGATCTTCTCCCTGTAGAGGGAGATGCTGTTGGTGGACTCGGGGGAGCCCATCCGAGTACGCAATGAATGGGGAAAAGATCTGTGTATAGAGATCATAGACCACTTATGATGGCTGATGTGTAGGAAGGCCTTCAAATCCTTGATATCCACTCTACATAAGACCCACGCCAGTAGGCTCTTCCACAAATGGCACTACACCCCGTCTCGGCTATCTGAGACGTTTCAGGGGATAACCCGAGATGTTGGAGAGGTTGCCAAGGGTTTGAGACTACTGGTATATGTGGTGGGGATGTGGTCGCATTCAGGGGTTCTGGAAGAAGGTCCTACCCTGGATAAAGGAGCTGGACGGGGTCACAAGTAATGTTTTCCCACTGATGGTCCTATTTGGGATCGGTGATGTGGTGGACGAGGGGCGTTCCCTGAATCATATGGCACACTCTCTACTGTTGGCTGTGAGGGGTGTGTGCGGCTCAACACTGGATAAGGCCGCAGAACCCTGTGAGGAGGGAATGGTTGCGCAAGGTAAGTGACACTTAGTCTATGGAAAGGTTCACCCATATGCTGGACGAGGAGAGATGTGGTTGCTGTTTCTCGCCCAAAATCAACCGGTAGTCCGAAGACTTGCAGCGACTTGCAGCGATTCAGCAGGTGATCTGCTTCCGTGAAGGAGGATTAAAACGGGGACGAAAATGGAACAAAGCCAAAGGGAGGTGGGGGGCGGGACCTTACGTGATTGGTGAATTCTTTAATGCGTCCCTTTTCTGGAAGCTCGTTTGAATATTTTCTGGAAAAAAGCAATACAATTAGATTTTCAAACAAAAATTAAAAAAGAACGTGGAAACAGGCGATTCCATACCAGTTAACCACGTGTATATGGTGGGTATGGTTCAGGTTAAAGGGCTAAGTATGAGTCTACCAGTTAAGCACGTGTATATGGTGGGTATGGTTCAGGTTAAAGTGCTAAGTATGAGTCTACCAGTTAAGCACGTGTATATGGTGGGTATGGTTCAGGTTAAATTGCTAAGTATGAGTCTACCAGTTAAGCACGTGTATATGGTGGGTATGGTTCAGGTTAAAGTGCTAAGTATGAGTCTACCAGTTAAGCACGTGTATATGGTGGGTATGGTTCAGGTTAAAGTGCTAAGTATGAGTCTACCAGTTAAGCACGTGTATATGGTGGGTATGGTTCAGGTTAAAGTGCTAAGTATGAGTCTACCAGTTAAGCACGTGTATATGGTGGGTATGGTTCAGGTTAAAGTGCTAAGTATGAGTCTACCAGTTAACCACGTGTATATGGTGGGTATGGTTCAGGTTAAAGTGCTAAGTATGAGTCAGAGCTAAAGTGCAAGTGCATCATAAGGTACTGAATCCATCAAAGAAATGACAGTGGGTGCTGCAGCCGGCCTGTAAATCTGGAGACCAGACGATTCTGTTAACCCTTCCCTACTCCTGGTGTATCCAGGGTCTGAGCGAGCTATGCAATTGGCTCGTGCACCATTGGAAAAAGTGGCTCACACTTGCAATTGGCAATCCGTTGCTTTTGTGGCAGACAGCTTGAGAAGCGCGCAAGAGTATTTTGGAAAAATGTTTAGCAAGAATGGTCAAAACAACTAGCGGCACAGTGCAGTAATTCATCATACTGTGCCAATTTGGGCAGAAAAGTGGCCCACTTTCAAAAAATAAAAAGCTTGGCCACACTTTGACCCGGCTTCATTTATTTGCCAGTAGACATGCTCCCCATGTATAATGACTGTTTGCCCAAAAGGGGCCTTATCGCTGGTGCCATGTGACTGGCCCTGCCCTGAGACAGGGACTAAGTGGGGGTGACTTGGCGATCCTTCTTCATCGCACTAGATGTCGCCAGTCCCCGGGATAACGTTTATCAGCCCGCTGTCCAGCAAAAACGCTGAGGTGTACGTCACCGGGTGCCATGCCCATATATTTGCAAGATTCCTGCACATATTGAAAAAATAACCACTACCCTGTGTGGTGACGTTGACGTCGGATATGGGTGGGACCCGCGCGCCATTCAGTGTCTCCTCCCACATCTCCATGTAATTGGCCACTAATACTCTTCTGGTAGCCAATCCCAGGGAGGTCTGTGCAGAATTGCTGGGACGGCCGGAAACCGTGGAGACTGCACGCTCCTCCCCGGAGAGCTGGAGAAGAGCGCGAGGGCTAAACCCAGAGACTAGGCAGGTCTGGCCACACGTGCATATTGGGACTATACTTGGGGCATTGCCTTGTAGGCCAGTCTGAGCCTGGGGTGTACCCCTACTGCAAACCCAAAGGCAGAAGTCTAGATGGAGTGGAGTGGATGCTGGTGGTGATTGAGGGTGTCAATGAGCTTTAGATCACCCACTGAACTGAGCCCCTGAAGGTGAAGTGCTAAGAACACTCTTATCTGTGGGCACTTGTGCAATTAAGCCCAGCAACCGGGCTATTGCAGGGTGTGCTGGGTCTGGGACCTTGCAGAGCTGGGCACAGGCAGTCAAATGTTAACGCTGCCCCCGGCCCCAATAAGAGACGGGAAATCGCTGCTTGTATAAAATAATAGAGCACACAAACTCCATAGCAAAAGACCACTTCAAGCCCTTGCAAAAGCTGACCCTCTCCCCCCCCCACTCCTGTGGCAACATTACAAGTACATCAGATTGCCTTACTGACAATAGGTCAGTGGGCCCCATTATAGGTTATGATATGATATTATATGGCATTTGTAACGCGCCTATACACAAGTGTTTCAAGGCGCGACGAGGCAGGGAGGGGGGAACAAGGGCAGACAGACAACGATCCTACTAGGCCAGGGGTCATTCAGGTCGCACAAGTGTGTGGGTAGGGGGGACGGGAAAAGTGCAAGTGGGAAAGGGAGAGGGGAAAGTGCAGTACAGGGTTAGTAAAGAACAAGAGAAATAATAAGGGCCAGCTGGTGGCAAGTGCAAGATAAGTGCAGACAAGTGCTGGGAAGGGGGACTGTAGGGATACAGAGACAGTCCCGCAGTGCAGGGGTTGCCAGGAAGGCAGTGCAGGGGAGAGTGGCTGGACCAAGGACCAAGATTGGTGAGTGGCCCAGTTGCTGATTCAGTACAGTTTCAGTGATTTAGCAGGGGAGAGGGAGAGAGAAAGTAGAAGCAAAGAGGAAGGTTTTGAGGTGCTTCCGGAACCGGAGATGGTTCTCCTCAAGTTTCAGGGAGGCAGGAAGGCTGTTCCAGAGGGAGGCCCCTGCTGCGGAGAGAGATCTACCCCCAACTCGTGGCTTGGAGAAGCGGCTGACCCTGAGGGAGTTGGAGGCGGAAGAGCGAAGAGCTCAAGAAGGAAGATATTTAGGAAGAGAGAGTTGAAGGTAATTTGGCCCCAGGCCCCAGAAGGATTTGTTGACAATGCAGAGGGTTTTGAACTTAATCCTCGCAGCCACAGGGAGCCAGTGTAGCGATTTCAGTCCTGGAGAGATACGGTCCCTGGGCTTGAGGCCAAGGACAAGTCTCGCAGTCCTGTTCTGGATGAGTTGCAGAGGGCGGAGAGTAAAGGCAGGCAGATTTAGATAGAGGCTGTTACAGTAGTCCAGCTTCGAGAGAACCAGGGCTCTGGAGACAGCAAGCTTCTGGGGGAAGCAGAGGAAAGGAAGGATACCTCTGAGGAGGTGCAGCTGGTAGTGTGACTTCTTAGAAACGTCAGAAATGTGAGGAGAGAAGGAGAGTGTGGAGTCGAAGATGACCCCGAGGTTTTTTGCCTTGCAGGTAGGAGCAGGAAGAGGGCCAAGAGAGGCCGGCCAGAGAGCTGCAGGGAAGGAGGGAGTGGGTGTGCCGATGAGTAGAATCTCGGTCTTACTGGCATTAAGGCAGAGGTTGTTGGCGGCACACCATTCCTGGATAGCAGAAAGACAGTCAGAGATGAGGGAAGGAGAAGAGGAGGCTGGGGGTAGCCTGAAAATGAGCTCGGTATCATCCGCATAGCACTGAAAGTCGGGGCAGAGAGCAGCGATGCGGTGGGCGAGAAGTGCCAGATACTGGTTGAACAGCCAGGGAGAGAGGTTAGAACCCTGGTGGACACCACAGGTAGAGAAAAAGATGTCAGACAGGAAAGACCCCAGTTGGACCTGGGAGGGTCGATTTGAGAGGAAAGAAGTCTGCCAAGCCAGAGCCTGACCAGTGATACCCAGGTTATCACAGAGACAGTTGAGCAGGATGGTATGGTTGACAGTATCAAAGGCAGAAGAGAGATCAAGCAAAATGAGAACACATGGAATGTTAGAGTCAAGGTTCGAGAGCAGGTCCTCACGGATGTTCAGGAGAGCAGTTTCTGTGCTTCTGGCAGCTCTGACGCCAGACTGATGGTCATGAAGACTACCAACAGATTCAGCATGGAGATTAAGCTGGGAGATGGCCAGTTTCTCCAGGAGTTTGCCCAGGAAGGGAGTGATAGAGATAGGGCGATAGTTAGCTGGGCAGGAGGTGTCGGAAGAGGGTTTCTTAAGTAGGGGGTGCACAAGGGAGTGCTTGAGACGGGAAGGGAAGACTCCAGAGGCGAAGGAGTGATTGCAGAAGTCAGCAAGGGCAGGAGCCAAGGAGTTGATGTGGTACTTAATAGTTTTGGAGGAGCAGGGGTGGACCTGTGTTGACGAGACTTTCATAGATCGGACTTGTCTCGAAACCTCATCAGCAGAAAAAAGGGGAAAGGCAGAGAAGGAGAGAAGAGAGGTGGCTACAGAAGAGCCAGAGCATGGGCACGGAATAGAGGGGGGGGGGGTGATGGGAGGAGAGTGAGGACAAGATGTCCTGAGTTTTTTAAATGAAGTGAGAGGCCAGTGCCGTACAGAGGGCCTGGGAGGGGACAGGAGAGGTGGAGACTGCAGCAGGGTTGGCCAGCTCCTTGCAGATTTTAAAGAGTTCGGCCGAATTGTTAGATGCCGCCGAGATGCGGGCTTGGATAAGGGCTATCTTCTTGGTGAGAACGGAGAGCCGGTATTGCCTTTGGAGCAGGCGACAGGCCAGTTTGTCAGAGGATGAACATGAAGCACGCCATTTCCTCTCTGCCACCCTGCACAAGCGTTTAAAGGTGACGAGATCCGAGTCATACCAGGAGTTACATTTGGCTTTGGGCTTCAGGCGGATTCTCATGACAGGGGCAAGGATATCAAGAGTATCAGATATAGCAGAGTAGAGAGTGGAGAGGGCTGTGTCAGGGTGGGAGTCAGCTGAGGGGGTAAGAGGGGGCAAGAAGGTGGCAGCGAAAAGCCTCAACTGACACATGCTTCATGGGTCGGATGACCGAGAAGGAAGATGGCAGTGATGAGGGTGGCTTTGCCTGAGGTGTAGGGAGGGTGAGAGGAGAGGAGAAAGTGATCACTCCAGGAGAGAGGGGTGGAGAGAGGTACAGAGAGGGGAAGGTCAGAAGAGATCAGGGCATCAAGAGTGTGCCCAGCAGAATGGGTTGGCCTAGAAGGGAGAATAGAGAGTGAGAGAGAGTCGCAGAGGTCACCAAAGAGTCCAGAGGGGGGACAGGAGGCATCCAGGTGGATGTTGAAGTCTCCAAGGAAGAGGAGTTGAGTGGTTGAGGACAGGAGTGAGGAGGAGAGGTCCGCCCACTCAGAGAGAAAGGAGGAAATTTGACCAGGTGGCCGACAGATAGTAGCCACGGTAAGGGAATGGCTAGGAGAGAGAGAGAGTTGGCAGACAAGACAAGGTTAATTATAGGAAAGTCAGCCAGGATACCGGCAAACACACCTACCGTTTCAGCCGGCTTACATCCCGGCAACAACTACTGTTGGGGCAACAGGAAACCGGCAGCCAGTAGACCGCTCACTGCTGTTGCCATAGGTAATCTTCATGCCTCTGCACCTATCTCCCATCCCAGTAAGGATTGTACGCTTCCCTTGTGGGTCAATGGAGTGCCTCCTCATCACAGTACTGGGAAAGGGATCTTCACTTAGGAAATTCCTATTCTTCCTCCTCCCAGTACTAACATGGGGAATGTTTACGTGACAATAACTCATGACCCTATTAGGAAAGGGGTTGTTGTTAAGGTTGTAGAAGGAGGTCTAGGGTCAGGTGATTGGCAGGGATACCGTGTTCTCCTGATATAGTCATCAGTGGTTCTACAGGGGGTTGCTCCTCCCATGAGATCCACCCACTGAGTACCACCCCCATGGGGACTATCTGGTTGCAGCCTCACCTCCCTGGCCTCATGGGAAGGGGTCCTCCCTATGGAGGTATTACGATACCCTGGAATTCGTCACACCACCTACAATCCATAACGCTATGAGGAATTCCCTATTCTAGAAAATAACAAACAGATACACACCAGGATGACCCACAAATAAAGTTTGGTCCTCTGTCAAACCTAGGCTAACCTTATCTTTTGTCCTACCATAAGAAAAAAAGAAAGAAAGAAACTCAAGTAATGATTTAGAATAGGATTACGCTCCTCTTTTGTGTACACATGATGGCTGTTTTTTTTTACCCCCCCACCTAAACGTTCTCAAGAGTCGGTTCCGCTCGAACAAACCGGATTCTGTCAGTTCTTAGTTTGTCCCCCTCTTCCGGGATGTATCAAACGCAACCAGTTCTTCTGATCTGTATCGTCATTGACCAAAGAATGTAGCTCTTTCATGAATATTGCATAGACAACTCGATATCCGGCCTCAGATAGGCTGAGGGCTTGTTTGGTCCAACTTTAGTTCTCACTCTGGTTCTGGTTTTGCTAACCCTTTCAGGGGTCTTCTGATGCTCATCCCACCGTGAACCGTGGGCTTGTTCGGTCCAGTTTCATTGGTAGTTGTTTTCTTTGATTACCAGCCCAACTTGGGCTATGGGCTTGTCACGGCCCTGGATTTGTGGAGGTTGCTCTTGCCCACTTCAGGGATCCTCTGGCGATCAGCCCTGAGTAGACTACGGGCTCGCTCAACCCTGGTTTGGGTGCTTTATTCTGATAGTTATTTTAACCTGATATAGCAAGTGTAAGGTTGATGAATTGGAATTGCAATATTTTGTCAGCTCATCCGTGACCTTTATGGATAGAAAAGGGCCTCATTTCACCTTAAGGCAAGTGCTGCGTTTAATGATGCTATTATTAATTGTGCAAAACAAAGGGGCGATGGCTGGAAGGTTTAGAATTCATCTTGAACCCCTGTCAATTGCTCTGGGCAACTTTCCACACCATCGTTCTTCACCTGCAAAGCCATTACACAAAGGAGAAAGACCATATGTAAATCAGGTATGGTCCCACCCCAAGATCCAGTACAGCCCGAACTGCTTGGTCACATCCTTTCTGCATGAGACCACAAGCAACCCCCGGACATGTTACGGTCTCATTGGGCCTCATCAATGCGGTGTAGCTTCGGTCTCTAAATTGCCCAGAGCAGTGCAGTGGCACCGATTTATTCAAAACCTTCCACCCATCACTTTTTAGGTTTTATGTCTTCCTGGGCGAGAGAGGGTATGCCCAGAAGTGGGTCCTTTGCTCACTGATGAGGCCCTGCAAGGTCGAAACCTGTCTGGGGTTGCATGAGTTTCTGTGCAGGGGGGACCTGGCCTCCTCCCATTGGTGGTAGTACTTCACTGATTGGATTATGACTGGACTCCTTTTGCAATGGCGCAGACGGGCTAAAAAAGTGGTGTGGAAGGTTGCCTAGAGCAGTACGTTGCAGTGGGTGGGTGCGTGGCAGTATTTATCCAAATCCTGCCACGCACCCACACGTTGAATGTTTTGTCATATAAATATACTAGGTAAAAGGGATGTAGCACTTACTAACACCACACTATATTTATTGTGTTTTTATCTGTGCTGGGGTTTATTTAAATAAAATGAAAATAATACTTTGATTATACAGGGGTGTACGATTTGAATGAAGTTACTGCATTGTACATACAAATCCCAAGAGAAGAGCTCAGTGGCAACGTGTTCGCCTTGGCAGCAAGACGACACGAAGCAACACAGGTCCGAACCCCGGGTTCGCGCTTAGAAGCCTCTGGTAATTTAAGCGCGTTATAAACACGCAACTAATAAAAGAAAAAAAAACAGACAATTAGGCAACTAACAAACAATTTCTGTAACAGCGCCTCGATGCCCGCGGGCTGTGTGAGCGCTTTAAAAATGTTAAAAAAAAACAAAAACAAAGAAAAGTTGTCTACTGGGTTTGTTACACCAGAGAAAGGGCAAAAGGCATAAAAGGCTTAGTAAAATGGCCCTGTTGGGATTGTTATGGGCTAAAAGGGGCGTTGCTAGGGCCTGGAAGTCGACGAGGGGCCCGATACTAGATGGGTGGTTAGGGCTTTCCGCCATTATGTCGAGGCCGAGTTCAGCATCGCAGATAGATCAGGTGGATCCGGGATGCGCAGGGTCTCTATACCATCTGGCATGAGATAGATCAGGTAGATCCAGGGATGCGCAGGGTCTTTATATCATCTAGCATGAGATAGATCAGGTGGATCTGGGGATGCGCAGGGTCTCTATAGCATATGGCATGAGATAGATCAGGTGGATCTGGGGCTGTGCAGGGTCTCTATAGCATCTGGCTTGAGATAGATCAGGTGGATCCAGGGATGCGCAGGGTCTTTATAGCATCTGACATGAGATGAATCAGGTGGATCCGGAGATGCGCAGGGTCTTTATAGCATCTGGCATGAGATAGAACAGGTGGATCTGGGGATGCGCAGGGTCTCTATAGCATCTGGCTTGAGATAGATCAGGTGGATCCGGGGATGCGCAGGGTCTCTATAGCATCTGGCTTGAGATAGATCAGGTGGATCCGGGGATGCGCAGGATCTCTATAGAATCTGACTTGAGATAGATCAGGTGGATCCGGGGATGCACAGGGTCTCTATAGCATCTGGCATGAGATAGATCAGGAGGATCCGGGGATGCACAGGGTCTTTTTAGCATCTGGCATGAGATAGATCAAGTGGATTCAGGGATGCGCAGGGTCATTATAGCATCTGGCATGAGATAGATCAGGTGGATCCGGGGATGCGCAGGGTCTTTATAGCATCTGGCATGAGATAGATCAGGTGGATCCGGGGATGCGCAGGGTCTTTATAGCATCTGGCATAGATAAGGTGGATCTGGGGATGTGCAGGGTCTCTATTGCATCTGGCATGAGATAGATCAGGTGGATCCGGGGATGCGCAGTGTCTTCATAGCATCTGGCATGAGATAGATCAGGTGGATCCGGGGATGCGTACGGTCTATATAGCATCTGGCATGAGATGGATCAGGTGGATCCGGGGATGCGCAGGGTCTCTACAGCATCTGGCATGAGATGGATCAGGTGGATCCGGGGATGCGCAGGGTCTCTATAGCATCTGGCATGAGATAGATCAGGTGGATCTGCAGGATGCGCAGGGTCTCTATAGCATTTGCTTGAGATAGATCTGGTGGATCCGGGGATGCGCAGGGTCTCTATAGCATCTGGCTCAAGATAGATCAGGTGGATCCGGGGATGCGCAAGGTCTCTATAGCATCTGGCTTGAGATAGATCAGGTGTATCCGGGGATGCGCAGGGTCTTTATATCATCTGGCATGAGATAGATCAGGTGGATCCGGGGATGCGCAGGGTCTCTATAGCATCTGGCATGAGATATATCAGGTGGATCCGGGGATGCGCAGGGTCTCTATAGAATCTGGCATGAGATAGATCAGGTGGATCCGGGGATGCGCAGGTTCTTTATATCATCTGGCATGAGATAGATCAGGTGGATCCGGGGATGCGCAGGGTCTCTATAGCATCTGGCTTGAGATAGATCAGGTCGATCCGGGGATAGTCAGGGTCTCTATAGAATCTGGCATGAGATAGATCAGGTGGATCCGGGGATGCGCAGGGTCTTTATAGCATCTGGCATGAGATAGATCAGGTGGATCTGGGGATGCGCAGGGTCTTTATAGCATCTGGCATGAGATAGATCAGGTGGATCCGGGGATGCGCAGGGTCTTTATATCATCTGGCATGAGATAGATCAGGTGGATACGGGGATGCGCAGGGTCTCTATAGCATCTGGCATGAGATAGATCAGATGGATCCGGGGATGCGCAGGGTCTTTATAGCATCTGGCATGAGATAGTTCAGGTGGATCCGGGGATGCACAGAGTCTTTATAGCATCTGGCATGAGATAGATCAGGTGGATCTGGGATGCGCAGGGTCTATATAGCATCTGGCATGAGATAGATCAGGTGGATCCGGGGATGCGCAGGGTCTTTATAGCATCTGGCATGAGATAGATCAGGTGGATCAGGGGATGCGCATGGTCTTTATAGCATCTGGCATGAGATAGATAAGGTGGATCCGGGGATTCGCAGGGTCTATATTGCATCTGGCATGAGATAGATCAGGTGGATCCGGGGATGCGCAGGGTCTCTATAGCATCTGGCATGAGATAGATCAGGTGGATCCGGGGATGCGCAGGGTCTCTATAGCATCTGGCATAAGATAGATCAGGTGGATCCGGGGATGCGCAGGGTCTCTATTGCATCTGGCATGAGATAGATCAGGTGGATCCGGGGATGCGCAGGGTCTCTATAGGATCTGGCATGAGATAGATCAGGTGAATCCGGGATGCGCAGGGTCTCTATAGCATCTGGCATGAGATAGATCAGGTGGATCCGGGGATGCGCACGGTTTCTATAGCATCTGGCATGAGATAGATCAGGTGGATCCAGGGAGGCGCAGGGTCTTTATATCATCTAGCATGAGATGGATCTGGTGGATCCGGGGATGTGCAGGGTCTTTATAGCATCTGGCATGAGATAGATCAGGTGGATCTGGGATGCACAGGGTCTCTATAGCATCTGGCATAAGATGGATCAGGTGGATCCAGGGATGCGCAGGGTCTTTATAGCATCTGGCATGAGATAGATCAGGTGGATCCGGGGATGTGGAGGGTCTCTATAGGATCTGGCATGAGATAGATCAGGTGGATCCAGGGATGCGCAGGGTCTTTATATCTTCTAGCATGAGATAGATCAGGTGGATCCGGGGATGCGCAGGGTCTTTATAGCATCTGGCATGAGATAGATCAGGTGGATCTGGGATGCACAGGGTCTTTATAGCATCTGGCATGAGATGGATCAGGTGGATCCGGGGATACGCAGGGTCTCTATAGCATCTGGCTTGAGATAGATCAGGTGGATCCGGGGATGCGCAGGATCTCTATAGCATCTGGCTTGAGATAGATCAGGTGGATCCGGGGATGCGCATGGTCTCTATAGCATCTGGCATGAGATAGATCAAGTGGATCCGGGGATGCGCAGGGTCTCTATAGCATCTGGCATGAGATAGATCAGGTGGATCCGGGGATGCGCAGGGTCTTTATAGCATCTGGCATGAGATAGATCAGGTGGATCCGGGGATGCGCAGGGTCTTTATAGCATCTGGCATGAGATAGATCAGGTGGATCCGGGGATGCGCAGGGTCTTTATAGCATCTGGCATGAGATAGATCAGGTGGATCCAGGGATGCGCAGAGTCTTTATTTCATCTGGCATGAGATAGATCAGGTGGATCCGGGGATGCGCAGGGTCTTTATAGCATCTGGCATGAGATAGATCAGGTGGATCTGGGATGCACAGGGTCTCTATAGCATCTGGCATGAGATAGATCAGGTGGATCGGGGATGCGCAGGGTCTTTATAGGATCTGGCATGAGATAGATCAGGTGGATCCAGGGATGCGCAGGGTCTTTATAGTATCTGGCATGAGATAGATAAGGTGGATCTGAGGATGCGCAGGGTCTCTATTGCATCTGGCATGAGATAGATCAGGTGGATCCGGGGATGTGCAGGGTCTTTATAGCATCTGGCATGATATAGATCAGGTGGATCCGGGAATGCGTACAGTCTATATAGCATCTGGCATGAGATGGATCAGGTGGATCCGGGGATGCGCAGGGTCTCTACAGCATGTGGCATGAGATGGATCAGGTGGATCCAGTGATGTGCAGGGTCTCTATAGCATCTGGCATGAGATAGATCAGGTGGATCTGGGGGATGCGCAGGGTCTCTATAGCATCTTCTTGAGATAGATCAGGTGGATCCGGGGATGCGCAGGGTCTCTATAGCATCTGGCATGAGATAGATCAGGTGAATCCGGGGGATGCGCAGGGTCTCTATAGCATCTGGCATGAGATAGAACAGGTGGATCCGGGGATGCGCAGGGTCTCTATAGCATCTGGCTTGAGATAGATCAGGTGGATCGGGGATGCGCAGGGTCTCTTTAGCATCTGGCATGAGATAGATCAGGTGGATCCGGGGATGTGCAGGGTCTTTATAGCATCTGGCATGAGATAGATCAGGTGGATCCGGGGATGCGCAGGGTCTTTATAGCATCTAGCATGAGATAGATCAGGTGGATCCGGGGATGCGCAGGGTCTTTATATCATCTGGCATGAGATAGATCAGGTGGATCCGGGGATGCGCAGGGTCTTTATAGCATCTGGCGTGAGATAGATCAGATGGATCCGGGGATGCGCAGGGTCTTTATAGCATCTGGCATGAGATAGTTCAGGTGGATCTGGGATGCGCAGGGTCTCTATAGCATCTGGCACGAGATAGATCAGGTGGATCCGGGGATGCGCAGGGTCTTTATAGCATCTGGCACGAGATAGATCAGGTGGATCCAGGGATGCGCAGGGTCTTTATAGCATCTGGCATGAGATAGATAAGGTGGATCCGGGGATGCGCAGGGTCTCTATTGCATCTGGCATGAGATAGATCAGGTGGATCCGGGGATGCGCAGGGTCTCTATAGCATCTGCCATGAGATAGATCAGGTGGATCCGGGGATGTGCAGGGTCTCTATAGCATCTGGCATGAGATAGATCAGGGGGATACGGGGATGCGCAGGGTCTCTATAGCATCTGGCATGAGATAGATCAGGTAGATCCAGGGATGCGCAGGGTCTTTATATCATCTAGCATGAGATAGATCAGGTGGATCTGGGGATGCGCAGGGTCTCTATAGCATATGGCATGAGATAGATCAGGTGGATCTGGGGATGCGCAGGGTCTCTATAGCATCTGGTTTGAGATAGATCAGGTGGATCCAGGGATGCGCAGGGTCTTTATAGCATCTGACATGAGATGAATCAGGTGGATCCGGAGATGCGCAGGGTCTTCATAGCATCTGGCATGAGATAGAACAGGTGGATCTGGGGATGCGCAGGGTCTCTATAGCATCTGGCTTGAGAGAGATCAGGTGGATCCGGGGATGCGCAGGGTCTTTATAGCATCTGGCTTGAGATAGATCAGGTGGATCCGGGGATGCGCAGGATCTCTATAGCATCTGACTTGAGATAGATCAGGTGGATCCGGGGATGCACAGGGTCTCTATAGCATCTGGCATGAGATAGATCAGGTGGATCCGGGGATGCACAGGGTCTTTTTAGCATCTGGCATGAGATAGATCAAGTGAATTCAGGGATGCGCAGGGTCATTATAGCATCTGGCATGAGATAGATCAGGTGGATCCGGGGATGCGCAGGGTCTTTATATCATCTGGTATGAGATAGATCAGGTGGATCCGGGGATGCGCAGGGTCTCTATAGCATCTGGCATGAGATAGATCAGGTGGATCCGGGGATGCGCAGGGTCTCTATAGCATCTGGCATGAGATAGATCAGGTGGATCCGGGGATGCGCAGGGTCTTTATAGCATCTGGCATGAGATAGATCAGGTGGATCCGGGGATGCGCAGGGTCTTTATATCATCTGGCATGAGATAGATCAGGTGGATCTGGGGATGCGCAGGGTCTTTATAGCATCTGGCATGAGATAGATCAGATGGATCTGGGGATGCGCAGGGTCTTTATAGCATCTGGCATGAGATAGTTCATGTGGATCCGTGGATGCGCAGGGTCTTTATAGCATCTGGCATGAGATAGATCAGGTGGATCTGGGATGCGCAGGGTCTCTATAGCATCTGGCATGAGATAGATCAGGTTGATCCGGGGATGCGCAGGGTCTTTATAGCATCTGGCATGAGATAGATCAGGTGGATCCAGGGATGTGCAGGGTCTTTATAGCATCTGGCATGAGATAGATAAGGTGGATCTGGGGATGCAAAGGGTCTCTATTGCATCTGGCATAAGATAGATCAGGTGGATCTAGGGATGCCCAGGGTCTCTATCGCATCTGGCATGAGATAGATCAGGTGGATCCGTGGATGCACAGGGTCTCTATAGCATCTGGCATGAGATAGATCAGGGGGATCCGGGGATGCGCAGGGTCTCTATAGCATCTGGCATGAGATAGATCAGGTGGATCCAGGGATGCGCAGGGTCTCTATAGCATCTGGCATGAGATAGATCAGGTGGATCCGGGGATGCGCAGGGTCTCTTTAGCATCTGGCATGAGATTGATCAGGTGGATCCGGGGATGCGCAGGGTCTCTATGGCATCTGGCATGAGATAGATCAGGTGGATCCGGGGATGCGCAGGGTCTCTTTAGCATCTGGCATGAGATGGATCAGGTGGATCCGGGGATGCGCAGGGTCTCTATAGCATCTGGCATGAGATAGATCAGGTGAATCCGGGATGCACAGGGTCTCTATAGCATCTGGCATGAGATAGATCAGGTGGATCCGGGGATGCGCACGGTCTCTATAGCATCTGGCATGAGATAGGTCAGGTGGATCCAGGGATGCGCAGGGTCTTTATATGATCTAGCATGAGATAGATCAGGTGGATCCAGGGATGCGCAGGGTCTTTATAGCATCTGGCATGAGATAGATCAGGTGGATCTGGGATGCACAGGGTCTCCATAGCATCTGGCATGAGATGGATCAGGTGGATCCAGGGATGCGCAGGGTCTTTATAGCATCTGGCATGAGATAGATCTCAGGTGGATCTGGGGATGTGGAGGGTCTCTATAGCATCTGGCATGAGATAGACCAGGTGGATCCAGGGATGCGCAGGATCTTTCTATCTTCTAGCATGAGATAGATCAGGTGGATCCGTGGATGCGCAGGGTCTTTATAGCATCTGGCATGAGATAGATCAGGTGGATCCGGGGATGTGCAGGGTCTCTATAGCATCTGGCATGAGATAGATCAGGGGGATCCGGGGATGCGCAGGGTCTCTATAGCATCTGGCATGAGATAGATCAGGTGGATCCGGGGATGCGCAGGGTCTCTATAGCATCTGGCATGAGATAGATCAGGTGGATCCGGTGATGCGCAGGGTCTCTTTAGCATCTGGCATGAGATTGATCAGGTGGATCCGGGGATGCGCACGGTCTATATAGCATCTGGCATGAGATGGATCAGGTGGATCCGGGGATGCGCAGGGTCTCTATAGCATCTGGCATGAGATAGATCAGGTGGATCCGGGGATGCGCACGGTCTCTATAGTATCTGGCATGAGATAGATCAGGTGGATCCAGGGATGCGCAGGGTCTTTATATCATCTAGCATGAGATAGATCAGGTGGATCCAGGGATGTGCAGGGTCTTTATAGCATCTGGCATGAGATAGATCAGGTGGATCTGGGATGCACAGGGTCTCCATAGCATCTGGCATGAGATGATCAGGTGGATCCCGGGATGCGCAGGGTCTTTATAGCATCTGGCATGAGATAGATCTCAGGTGGATCTGGGGATGTGGAGGGTCTCTATAGCATCTGGCATGAGATAGATCAGGTGGATCCAGGGATGCGCAGGGTCTTTATATCTTCTAGCATGAGATAGATCAGGTGGATCCGTGGATGTGCAGGGTCTTTATAGCATCTGGCATGAGATAGATCAGGTGGATCTGGGATGCACGGGGTCTCCATAGCATCTGGCATGAGATAGATCAGGTTGATCCAGGGATGCGCAGGGTCTTTATAGCATCTGGCATGAGATAGATCTCAGGTGGATCTGGGGATGTGGAGGGTCTCTATAGCATCTGGCATGAGATAGATCAGGTGGATCCAGGGATGCGCAGGGTCTTTATATCTTCTAGCATGAGATGGATCATGTGGATCCGGAGATGCACAGGGTCTTCATAGCATCTGGCATGATATAGATCAGGGGGATCCGGGGATGTGCAGGGTCTCTATAGCATCTGGTATGAGATGGATCAGGTGGATCCGGGGATGCGCAGGGTCTTTATATCTTCTAGCATGAGATAGATCAGGTGGATCTGGGGATGCGCAGGGTCTTTATAGCATCTGGCATGAGATAGATCAGGTGGATCTGGGATGCACAGGGTCTTTATAGCATCTGGCATGAGATGGATCAGGTGGATCCGGGGATGCGCAGGGTCTCTATAGCATCTGGCATGATATAGATCAGGGGGATCCGGGGATGTGCAGGGTCTCTATAGCATCTGGTATGAGATGGATCAGGTGGATCCGGGGATGCGCAGGGTCTTTATATCTTCTAGCATGAGATCGATCAGGTGGATCCGGGGATGCGCAGGGTCTTTATAGCATCTGGCATGAGATAGATCAGGTGGATCCGGGGATGCACAGGGTCTTTATAGCATCTGGCATGAGATAGATCAGGTGGATCCGGGGATGCGCAGGGTCTTTATAGCATCTGGCATGAGATAGATCAGGTGGATCCAGGGATGCGCAGAGTCTTTATTTCATCTGGCATGAGATAGATCAGGTGGATCCGGGGATGCGCAGGGTCTTTATAGCATCTGGCATGAGATAGATCAGGTGGATCCAGGGATGCGCAGGGTCTTTATAGCATCTGGCATGAGATAGATCAGGTGGATCCGGGGATGTGCAGGGTCTTTATAGCATCTGGCATGAGATAGATCAGGTGGATCCGGGGATGCGCAGGGTCTTTATAGCATCTGGTTGAGACATTGGACCTACTCCAAGCTCGCTAGGATTTGAGACCGCCTTGAGGGGACCCTAACTGAATGGAATGACTGAGGGGAGGTCTGATCCTCATTTGGGTGACTATATCTGCATGGATAGATATCTGATATGGGGGACTGGGAACTGCAGGAATTATCTGAGCTTGGATGTGAAGAATGATATAGGTTATCTGGGGAGAACTGCCCCGGATGCTCACCTGGGACGCGCCAAACTATCCACAGGAGCATAATGTGGGTGATAATCGATGCTATGACCTATGCTGTACTTACTATGCAATCTCCCTTCAATGTAATGTAGATTAGTAAATCAGCAACGCCAATAACGAGTGTATAAATGCAGGGGTGCAAGTGGTGAGAGCTAAACATAAAGAAAGGGGTTCTTTTTATGTATTACGTATTTGGTGTCTTAGATTATCTGTGCCATTTTCACCGACAGTAGCAGTGGGTGTTAGGATAAATTTGTCCAGCCCTAGTCCCCCTTTTTAAAACATTTTTTAAATTACTCCTCTAAAGCCTTCAAGAACATGAGAAGGGCGTGGGGATGCCACTCTCTCCTCAAAACTAATCCCATTCCCGGCAATTGCCAGTACACAATATTTACCTTTTCAGATAATCATAAAGTGCCTCCTGGCCAATTACTTTCCCCTTCTAACAGCTGAAATGGTAGGTGTCCCTGTTGACCCATGTAATGGTACTGCATTCATCAACCTCAAGAAGATCTTGTGCGGAACCCGTTCAGCCAGAATTCCAACTTGATTAAACGGTAGACTGGCCACATATTTGAGGCGACCGCTAAACTTGCTGAGCTCTCCACCCGTGGGCGGTTCTGCTCATAAACCGCTGTATGATCGCCCCACCTTTTTAATTCTCTTTTGTTGTGAATGTTCAGAACACTCTGCCCTCTGGCTCTGTCTGCGCTTTGTAAATACTTTTCAGTGCATGAGTGAATGCCAGTCTTCTCGTTATGTTGACCCAGCCAAAGAAAGTCAAGGGAAAAGGCACCCATCTCCTCTGCGACTTCCGCGCTACTCTATAAAGAGTTCTATTGTTCTGCTGGAGCAAGCTTTGTGTCTTTGAGTAAAGTTATACTTCCCAGTTCAGTTCAACTTCATTGTTCAATTAACATGAAAAGAAAACCTGCATACCTATTGTATGTGGGCAGACAGAAAGAGAAGTATCGTAATTGCAACTGGTATGCGTCACATTTATCACGGTTGATCAATTTTATGGATTCTGATCAAATTATCATCTATAAAACCTTCTTCGTGATGCATTACACCAGATACATCGTCCACATAGTTATTTTTGCACAGGTCTTTCCATTGAGAATTGTCCACTCGGACATGAAAGATGTCCTATACATCCTGCCTGGTCCGATCGTACTAGTAAGCACATTTTGATATTTATTTATTATTCAAGCTTTTGATGAAGAGCAAACCAGGAGCGAAGGGCAATTAAAACACTGTACAAAATATAAATGCCATAAAAGAATCAAAACCACATGAAATACCTAAATCTAAAATAATTATGCTAGTTAAAAATTGAATAAATACAAAATACCAGAAATGCAAGGTTTCATAAAAACCTGTGTTTTTAATTCCTTCTTGGTCAGAATGTGGTTATTCGATTATGTAAACCATCACAAACACATACAAATCAAGTCAAAATGCTTAACACTGTGATATTTAACATCCTACGTCACAAACATGGCCCGATCTACATCTTGAGAATTGATTGATTTTTAAACTTCCTTAACAATAAGAGTTTATCGGGGATGCAAGTTCAGTTTAAGAAGACATACAATAAAATAACTCCTTATGAAATGTAACGAGACAGAGATGCAAATGCACTGGAAGCAGTTACCAATTGTGTGGAACAATGCAAGGAAATGCCTTTTTAACACTAGAATTCCACTTCTTTGGCCATAGATAAGACTCTCTGTAGAAAAGGATGGGGTGCACTTTGCTAAAGGCTCCTATGCAGAAGTACAGTCAGAAAGAGCCTGCAGTAAAGAATCCAGCCAATGACCTGAGACCTGGTGCTCCAATGATTGCTCTCTTGTTGGGGCATCACCCCACCCTTGAGATGTTCTCACCCATTCAAGGACTCCAGGGGTTTGGAGAATTGCAATCAGTGTTTGTTCCTCTTGCAGGAGTTCATCAATTATTTGGTGTAAAAATGGGAGGAAATATGTCCTTGCAAGGGCTGAGGTATTTCCTCCAATTTATCTTCAAATTCATTGTAGGGTAGAGCGGTAAAACTGGTGGTAATTCCAGTGAGCCCTCTTATCTCTTAGTGCCCCCAAACTGTAAATAAAATGATTATAATGTCAAGTCCAGTACCCCCACCATGACATCTGGTAGCTGAAATCGAGCCTCACTTGGAGCCCAAACACACTTCTATGCACCGCACTAAGCCTTGGTAAGTAAATTCATCTGAACCCTGATTCACCCAAGTTCCACTATATTTTGGTGATTCGGGTGACATTATACTTTTAAGTGATTTGGATGACAGATTAGTGTTAGCGCATGTCAAATCAAGCTGATGAAATGTCACTGTAAACACTGGGTTGAAGAGGTCAGACGTTTTCCTGCCAGCACATGTTCAGAGCACACATAGTAAATAGGTAATGGAACCGGACATAAATACAGAACCTTGCCTGTCCCCTTCACTCCCTCTCACCGGCTCTGGGTTAGGGCAGGCTGCTGGCAATGTTGGCAGGTTGGGAGGGGTCCAAGCTTCCTTCTAACAAGGATGTGACACTGACTCTGTCGCATACTTCCATCCTTTCCCCAAAGTCCCTCTCCTGTTTCCTTCCACATTTTATCATGGATTTCCTGACACATGGTCCTCATTAACTTGTTTATGGCCCGCCCGATACTCAATCTTCAGAGTAGGTCTGTAACTCTAGGAACCACCTGATTATACCTGGCCCTCCAAAATGGTGAGACATGATCGG
Organism: Ambystoma mexicanum; assembly: GCF_040938575.1. Lineage (NCBI taxonomy): Eukaryota > Metazoa > Chordata > Amphibia > Caudata > Ambystomatidae > Ambystoma > Ambystoma mexicanum. The sequence continues at coordinate 10,184,559 of NC_090921.1, read as the reverse complement.
TTATCAGCTTCAATTGTTGTCCTGTGAGATAGTACGAGGCTATCTATTGCCCAATTGACTGTCAAGAACTTCAGCTCCAACCCCGGGTAGTCCCTTTCTCACAGGTGTTCTTTCTTGCTGAGAAATAGTATGGGCTTCTCTTCTCACTCTCGTATTTGGGACAAGATGGCCCCCAAACCTACGTAGGAGGCTTCAGTCTGGAGGATAAATTCCCTCGAGAAAATGGTGTAATGGGAACCAGACTGTGTCCTAGCGCACCTTTTGGTTGTTCGAAGGCTTCTTGAGCAGATTTGTTCCAAAGAATAGGGTTGAGTTTGAGTAGGTAGCCGTTTCTGATCTGGAACCAGAGATATTATAAGTAACTTCTTGCTTGGTGATACTTGAAGGGGTTGGATTTTAGGCCAGCTTTCCTCAAGTGAGTACATACAGCATAAAGGTGTTCTGGATGTTCCACCCAGGTCTCGACCTAAATGACGAAGTTGTCGAGGTGCTTCAAAACTCTGAACACAGTTCTAGTAGCCAATCAATGAGCCTTTGAAAAGTCTTTGGAGCTCTGTGAGGTCCTAAGGGAAGGATTGTGAATTAGAATAGCCTTTGGCAGTTAGTCAGCTGTAGAGGCTCCAGCCTGGGTTTTCTGTGCCATTGCTTGAAGGTTTCTGGGAGACCTGCAAAAGAAACCCAAGACAGAAAATATGCTAATAAGCATCACAGAAGACACAATGGTACCAGGATTCTCAAACAACAGTGAACACTCCGGCGTGCTGGGAACTAGGGTCCCACTGACCACCTCTCGGGTAGGACAATGCCCTGGTAGGCCACCTATGCCAGGTTGAGAGTAGTCCCTGCCCTCTCCCTGGCTGTTCAACCAATACCTGGCACTCCTTGCCCACCGCATCGCCGCTCTCTGCCTCAACTTTCAGTGCTATGCGGATGATACCCCGTTCATTTTAAGGCCACCCTCGGCCTTCTCCTCTCCTTCCCTCATCTCTGACTGTCTGTCTGCTATCCGTGAGTGGTGTGTCGCCACTGACCTCTGCCTTAATGCCAGAAAGACTGAGAGTCCACTCATCTTGCCTGCAGCTCTCTGGCCGGCCTCTCTTGGCCCTCTTCCTGCTCCCACCTGCAAGGCAAAAAACCTCAGGGTCATCTTCGACTCCACACTTTCCTTTGTTCCTCACATTTCTGACGTCTCTAAGGAGTCACACTACCAGCTGCACCTCCTCAGAGGTATTATTCCTTTCCTCGCCTTCCCCCAGAAGCTCACTGTCTCCAGAGCCCTGGTTCTCTCTAGGCTGGACTATTGTAACAGCCTCTATCTAAATCTGCCTGCCTCTACTCTCCGTACTCTGCAACTTATCCAGAACAGGACTGCAAGACTTGTCCTTGGCCTCAAGCCCAGGGACCGTATCTCTCCAGGACTGAAATCTCTGCACTGGCTCCCAATAGCTGCGAGGATTAAGTTCAAAACACTCTGCATTGTCCACAAGGCTATCTGGGGCCGAAATACCTTCAACTCTCTCTTCCTAAATATCTTTCTTCTCTAGCTCTTCGCTCATCTGCCTCCAACTCCCTCAGGGTCAGTCGCATCTCCAAGCAATGAGTTGGGGATAGATCTCTCTCCGCAGCAGGGGCCTCCCTCTGGAACAGCCTTCCTGCCTCCCTGAAACTTGAGGAGAACCATCTCCGGTTCTGGAAGAATCTCAAAACCTTTCTCTTTGCTTCTGCTTTCTCTCCCCCTCTCCCCTGATGAATTCCTGGCTGAAACTGCACTGGTTACCTGGCCACTCTCACTGATCTCGGGCCCAGGCCCCGCCATTTACCCACTGGCACTGCCTCCCTGGCAAGCCCTGCACCTCGGGACTGTCTCTGTATCCCTACAGTCCCCCTCCCAGCACTTATGTATGCACTTACCATGCACTTGCCACCAGCTGGCCCTTTATTTATTTATCTTATTTATTCTACTATCCCATGTACTGCACTTTCCCCTCGCACTTCCCTTCCCCCTTTCCCATGCACTTGCGCAATCTGGATGACACCTGGCCTAGTAAGATCGTTGTCTGTCTTCCCTTTTTTCCCCCTCCCTTGCCTCGTTGCGCCTTGAATCACTTGTGTATAGGTGCGTTATAAATGCCATATCATATCATATCATAGGGTCATGACCCTGACACTGTCAATTATATTAATGACTCTCTTTAATGTAGCGTGAGGAAGTGTCCAATTTCCTTATGCAATCCATCCAAACATAAATGAAGATCAATATTAGACCTATATAATGACAATAGTGCATAACTATTCATCTTCTGTGTGATACTTGCAGTGCAACCCCTGTCTAAGCGATCAAAATAAATATTATGCAAGTAGGCTTGTAACATTTAGTACATTGAGTCACTAACTCCTTTACATTTCCCTCAGCTGTTAGAAACGGTACACTGGCAGGTGCGAGGGATTTAGACAACCCTACCACCGACTAGTTCCCAGTTTTGCAGGTCGTTTCTTGACAAGTCTTTCATATTCCATTTATGTTCATGAGCCAGTTTTAGTTTCTGTTCTGTTCCTATTTTCTTCTATGGTTTATTTTTCTTGTTGTTTCCTCCTCAGATTCAATGACATTCCACCATGTGAGCCGAGAATGGTATCAACAAATTTCTCCATCCTGGAAAATGCCGACATAGACCTCCCCTCAATTGTCCTGCATTACCTTCGCTCGTAGCCCTGCCTCTGTCTTGTCTCTCCATGTCCTTGTCCAGACACATTCATATGCGACATCATGAAATCAATGAATTGATTGGCCACAGTCGATCTACTGAAATGTTTTATTTTATTCATTTAAATTATTTTAAGGCTGCTGGAATGCCCCCCTCTTCTCCTGCGTTCCTTTATCTAATTCCCATTATCTTTTTTGTGGTTACATGATCGTACTAACTATTCCATACAAAACATCTTTAATAATTAAAAATATTCTAATATTTACTATGATCCGACTCAGTTTGACTCGTGAAAGCTCACATCTCTGCTTATTTAGCAACAAAAATCCTCTGCACAATACGTACGAGACGGCCATCACTAATCCAACTCACCAAGACCAAACCAGATTTATTCCTGGGAGGAATACTTCAAACAATTTGCATTACTTACACCATGTACTTGTCCCAACCTGACGTAACCCTCTAAGCTGTGCAGTGGCTCCACTTGACCCAATTAAAGCGTTCCAGGTGGGATGGGGATGAATGTTGACAATCCTGCACTGATTTTGCTTGGGTGTCCTGAGCTGGCTTAAGACTGGAAATATCAAACAGAAAGCCTGACACATTAAAACCGGCACAAGACAGGGCTCATCATTTCCCCAAAATTGATTGCTCTAGCAGTTGAACTGTCAGCCTCTTTGCTCAGAAGAGAGTTTGAAGATGCCGAAATTCTGCTCACTGAAGCTCAACATTAAATATCATGTATGCCAATGTCCTACTCCTATGTCGCAGACCTTCCCGTCAATGTGCATACATACTTGATGTTTTTGAAAGCTTTGTCAGGTTATCTGGCCTCGGTAATAACTGGAATAAATATGTTCCTTTTCCTTCGGCTGCATTAATGGGTAGAGAAAGTTCTGAGCTACCTAGAACATTCTTGTGGTGGTCCACTGACTCAATGTAATCACTTGGGAATAGAGATATTTCACATTACTACAGATACTTATTGCATTCCTACGATCAGAGGAATAAAGATGCATCATATCACTACTGATACTTATTGCATTCCTATTATCAGAGGAATAGAGATACATCCTATCAATACTGATACTTATTGCATTCCTACGATCGGAGGAATAGAGATGCATCATATTACTACTGACATTTATTGCATTCCTACGATCGGAGGAATGGAGATACCTCATATTAATACTGATACTTATTGCATTCCTACGATCAGAGGAATAGAGATACATCATGTTGCTACTGATAACTTTTGCATTCCTATGATCAGAGGAATAGAGAGACATCATATTACTACTGATACTTATTACATTCCTATGATCAGAGGAATAGAGATACATCATATCACTACTGATACTTATTACATTCCTATGATCGGAGGAATAGAGATGCATCATATCACTACTGATACTTATTTCATTCCTACTATCGGAGGAATAGAGATGCATCATATCACTACTGATACTTATTGCATTCCTGCGATCACAGGAATAGAGATACCTCATATCACTACGGATACTTATTGCATTCCTACGATCACAGGAATAGAGATACATCATATTACTAATGATACTTATTACATTCCTACTATTGGAGGAATAGAGATACCTCATATTACTACGGATACTTATTGCATTCCTACGATCGGAGGAATAGAGATGCATCATATCACTACTGATATTTATTGCATTCCTACGATCGGAGGAATAGAGATACCTCATATCACTACTGATACTTATTGCATTCCTACGATCGGAGGAATAGAGATACCTCATATTACTACTGATACTTATTGCATTCCTACGATCGGAGGAATAGAGATGCAATATATCACTACTGATACTTATTGCATTCCTGCGATCGGAGGAATAGAGATGCATCATATCACTACTGATACTTATTGCATTCCTGAGATCAGAGGAATAGAGATGCATCATATCACTACTGATACTTATTGCATTCCTACGATCGGAGGAATAGAGATACATCATATCACTACTGATACTTATTTCATTCGTACGATCGGAGGAATAGAGATGCATGATATTACTGCGGATACTTATTGCATTCCTGCGATCACAGGAATAGAGATACCTCATATTACTACTGATACTTATTACATTCCTACGATTGGAGGAATAGAGATGCATCATATCACTACTGATACTTATTGCATCCCTGCGATCGGAGGAATAGAGATGCATCATATCACTACTGATACTCATTGCATTCCCGCGATCAGCGGCATAGGGAGGCATCATATCACTACTAACACTTATTGCATTCCTACAATCGGAGGAATAGAGATACATTCTATCACGACTGATACTTATTGCATTCCTACAATTGGAGGAATAGAGATGCATCATATCACTACTGATACTTATTGCATTCCTACAATCGGAGAGCTGACTTACATATACGCTTTGATTGGCTATAGATAAAAACAACCCCTTATCTTAATGGGCACTCACTAAGATGGAAATTCTACTGAGGGAGCTTTACTTCTTTGTCAAGGTGCCGCTCAACATTCGAAAAACCAATCTCATGTCGCTCAACATGAAGCTAAGGCAGCTATTATGGGCCACCAAACGTCGAAGAGGAGCCTTGATGACCTTATGTTGGCCATATAACGAGGTGGGATGTGGGTCCTGGACAATGAGCTGCTTTTCTGGGCAGCACAGTTACAATTCGTGCCAAAATGGCTCACTGACCGGGATAATTCTAATTCTGACACCCATTTATTCACAAGACTTAATGTCTTCGTACACATTGACTTAGACAACATGGTCGGAAAATGAGAGGTCAGCCAATGCTTGTTGAGGTAGACACCAAGCTATGCAAGTGTACTTTCAGGAAAATAAAGATTGAAAACCTGTACTCCCACAACATATGCCAGACTGTGGGATTGGGAGGGACTTGCATAATGCTCATCTTAGACTAACATCATTCAATGTTCTCCACCGGGTATACTTGCTTATGCCCAGGCCGAAACTGACCCTATGCTGCATTCCTTGCAATCCTGCAAATATATAGACTTCATACACGCATTCCGGTATTTTTTGTTAATACAAACATTTTGGGTGGGATTTGTTAGCAACCTGGAGGGCATGGGGGGAATAGCTGAAACTAACTTCCGCCTGAAGGCTTGTCTGCTAGAGAGGTACCCCAAGAAGAAGATATAAGATATGTCATTAGAATGATGAATTTGGTGTCCATTCTGGCCAAGTGCGTAATTGCAATGTTGCAGAGAGATTAATCCCAAACCCAGAATGCTGGGAAAGCGATGTGACGAGATGGATATTAGCAGAGACCCAAGTGCTGTGAGATCTGACATGAGGGAGTTCAGTGGAGGACACGGATTTCCTGATTACCTGGAATGTATTGACTGTGTATTTTAGTCATCAGACGAGAAAGCGCCTTGAAAAATTCCTAGAACAAGACATGCATGTACAAAATTCACATCAGTCGTAGTTGAATGACATGTTCTGACATCACACGACGGCCACATCAATTTAGCCGGTTCCGTAGCACAGCGAGTAGCCGCTCGCTTTGACATCCGTGCAGCACCTGCTGACGCAGCTTCGAATCCTGGCAGGGCCAAACTCAGCTTTTCATCCTTCCAAGGTCAATAAATGAGCACCACACACTGTGGGTAAAATAAGCAGCGCTCAGATACCTGAGGGTTTCTAGAGCTACATAAATGCTAAATTATTATTAATTGAGAGGAGGAACCTCAAGAGTCTCAAAAGTTCTAGAATAAATGGTAAATGAACAGGTGACCATGTAAAGGTTGACGGGTTCTGCAGGTTCTTACTTTGCCTCGTGTATTAAAATATGATCCTCTTGTTACCGGTGATAAAGGGATGTCCAATAGTGATCCGAATTCTTCCTGTGCCAAGCCTGGAGCCCTCCCTGTGAGATCTTTTGCATCTGCAGTCCCCTTTCTGTGTGTATAGAAGATATTGACCCACATATGCCTCACTCTACCGTGAATGTGCTTCCGCTTTGGGAACAGGAAGTAGCTTCAAGTTATTTTGCTTGGACCTATTTTGCAGATGGTTGCCTTTCTAAGGAATGACTTCCGCGCGTGCCTGAAGCTGCATGCCCACTCTCATACTGATTTCCACCAGGAAGGAACATTCCTCCAAACATTCTCCTCTGCCCCCAGCCCCGCCTCCAACCGCTCCGGCCATTTATCCCTCTTTCCACGTGAATCTTCCCCGTCCTCCCCGTGATTTCAGAGCTCACATTTGTCGTTCACATCTTGTCTTCTTTTCTGAGATGGGGTAATATAATTCATAGTGCGGTTCTTGTTTCATTTCATCCTTTTCTTGCAGTAAAGAGGATCTCTGGTGCTGTGTTGGAAAACATGGCATCATTGCCCATGTCCCCCCCCCCCCAAGAAGACACATTAGATATTCCATAAGCAGAACTGTCCCAGAAGCTCAGCTTCAGTTCCGTGCTGCTATTGAGGTTCTCTACCAAATATGTTCTTTCTTGACTGCCCCTTGAGTGGACCTGCTCCACCCTTACCCTTGACATGAGTTCACAAGCTCTCAGGTGTTGGCGTAACCTCCTCCATTCCAGGTTGCCTGGAGAACCCTGGCCGATCCGTTACTTTTATTTAATCCCTCTTCCCCCTTCACCGTGGGGCAAAGTCATGGTGGTCTCGGTGTGTTGGCCGACCGACCATCTACTTGCTCTGCTTTACCCGTCACGTGGAGCCACTCGCGTTACCTTTCTGGCCTGTCCTTTGGGATTACGGTCAGGACGGATGGCGACAGCTTCCGATTACTTAATGGTGCCCATGATGTAATGCAAAGTACAGCCAGTGTCAAACAAGCCGGTACTTTGTACCCTGTGTTTGCTAACTCGCATTAAATCTTCACGATTTTGGAACAAACATTGAAGTCGAATTGTTCTATTGTGCATTTATCGGAATGCGCTTCCTCTTCCCTTGACACGGCATATGACTTTGCATAGGTGGGGGTCGGGGCAGGGTGAATGAGAGGTGAGCAGCGGGCCGGCCAGCCCTTCTTAGCTACGGCTTCTTAGGGGGCAGTGTGTGTGTTTCAGCGACATCTCATTAGTCACAGGTATATTTCTCTCTGTGCACATGCACACCTTCTGAGCAGGAGGCACGTTCCAAACATCCCTTTTCTCTAGAGCGCTCTCGCTGGACCACGCACAGTGTGTGTCCAGGGGGGGATTCTGGGAAGGTTCTGGGATAGGTCCACCCAGAAAAGCCTTGGGACTACACACACTGCCAGCAGCTGCTACTCGCATCTGCGTCGCCATATTGCCCGGAGGAAGGGAAGGGGGCGACTGAAAAATAGTCTATGAGCCCCACACTTGGTAAGAGAAGAAGATGGCCCATTAATTAGAAGGAAGATCTGCCTTTGAAAAACTCCCCCGGGGCCACAAAGTCCAAGCAAATAGGGCAACCAATCCTTGCTAACATGGTAAGATTAGCGCTTTAAGTTCTAAGCTTGTTATGTAGAGTACCCCATGGGCAGAGTAGAGCTTCTATCCAACTGTGTTCTTCCTTTGTTGACGGTTCGGGTGCAGGACTGAAATGTATCCATTCAGAAGTATTCGGGCAGCAGCCATTCATTGCTTTCTGACTCAAGTGACTACACAGCTGGCTCTGGGCTTTCATAAACCGCTGTCCACTTTGATGCAGAGTCTTGATGCGACAAACACATTTCTTGTATGCTTTAATCTTGGTATTCTCCTCCTGTCCATCAGTGGCTTTCTCTTACTGCCCCGCTGGACTTAAATTGGATCTTGGATTCCACAGCAAACTTGCTGGAATTTTATTTGCCTCTTGTCCTTTAAAATTCCCAGTGCGCATGAGCCTTTTCCGTTTAGCAGAGGCCACATTCACAATGCGCATGAGACGCATTCTCCATTTATCAGAGGCCACATTCCCAATGCGCTTGAGCTTTCTCCGTTTAGCAGAGGCCACATTCCCAATGTGCATGAGCCTTCTCTGTTTATCAGAGGCCACATTCCCAATGCGCATGAGCCTTCTCCGTTTAGCAGTGACCACCTTCCCAATGCCCATGAGCCTTCTACGTTTAGCAGAGGCCACATTCCCAATGTGCATGAGCCTTCTCCGTTTAGCAGAGGCCACATTCCCAAAACACGTGAGCCTTCTCCGTTTAGCAGAGGCCACATTCCCAATGCTCATGAGCCTTCTCCATTTAGCAGAGGCCTGTAAGTGGTTTCAACCCAGCACTCCACCTAAGTCAATGCCTAGCGTGAGATGCCCAACTGGAACCCTTATTTATATATTTTTATGTCACACTTTTATGAATATGAACAATATCTAGATATCACACTTGTTAATATTTATACACTGATCAGCAATGGGTGATATGACAATGATCAACAATCTCTTTAATCAATAGGAGTATGGATGAGAAGAAGAATATAGCAGAGAATAAAAACTTTGTGTGGGTTCAATGAAATGCAATGATCTGAAAATAATGCAGCACAGAAATGAAACTTGATATGAATTCAATCGAAGACAATGTAATCACTATTTCCCCCTGTTATTACTCAATCCCCCCTAATATGCAGTATGAAGAAATGGAATGAGGACACACAGGTTTCAGGAATATACAATGAACAATGCAGTTCAATCCCGATTCCCCCAGCAAGCTTAGAGAACAGGAATGATTTTACACAGATCAAATGCTTTTGCATGTGGTTTGAAATGAATGGGAAAAACGCTAAAAATTGATTTTAATTCGCTAAATGGGATTCAAAACAAGTGGGAGCTGCTTTGGATAGATTCCGGTAGACACTAGCAATGATGTTTGAATGACTGGCGATAGGAAACTGAATTCAGAGGTCAAATGCAAGAAATAGCTGTTTTTATATGGAATGAAATTGAGCCAAATACAAAATCGCGGAAAACTTTTCTGTGTGCAAGAAATGCGATTACAGAAGAAGTAGAAGGAGTTGTAATGAGGTTCTTGGTGCATTTGAAAGCTGAGGATTTTAGCTTCATTTTGACACTTAAATTGTGTACGGTTCAAATGTTACAGAGGGTTTTGTAAAGGTCGATTTTTTCTAAAGAGTCAAGATTTCAAAATGAAAGATGCGCTTTGAAGATTAAGAACAAAGATTTCTTAACACTAGGGAGTCTATGGAGCTGCAACTACACAACAGTACAGCCACCGATCCAGAGGCACCCCCGGATGGTTTCTATGTGCCTGAGACGCTTGCCTTCCTCCAGCACATATATATTAGCACAAAGATGATTATCACTACAATTATCACAGGATTATATGGATGAGAGAAGGATTCAGGATGGACAAAAGAGATTCTACAATGCAGTTCTGGATATGTTGGAATGGGTTGGATAGGATTACTTAAGGATATGGGATTGGTTATGGACAATTCTATGCTAAATACTCACAACTATGGTTTGGAATTAACCTGTCAAAGTTCTGGTCAAAGGTTTGGCTGGAATTGGTTCTGCTTTCAGCAAGGCACTCTCGTCTGAACGGCCTCTTGGATTGGGTCTGACGGGTTGGTTCTGGATTACAGCTCTGCTCTACTGGTTTGTATCTCTGGGTTCTGTCATGGGTTCTTGGCCAGAAGCAGCAAAACAGCTCAGCCAGGATGTTGGATTAGTTGTGCCCCATGGAAGTTTGTGGTTAAAATTAAGTTGCAAGATTCCAAAGGCCAGCTGAGAAGAGTTCAGCTTTTTGAATTGGGCCTTTTGCTTCAGGGTTCTGGAGTCTGGCTATGGGTTCTGGAGTCTGGATATGGGTTCTACCTGCAGAGCACTTTGCCAATTGTTCAGTTGATGGGTGAATGTGTGTCTCCCTGTGACCTCAACAGTCCCTATTTATGTATTTCCAAAGGGAGTGGGGAGGCTGATTATACTAAGACCACCCTCTAGGAAAGTGGTTGGTCTAAGTATTCCGTCTCTCCTGATTCGAGAAGGAAACAGTGTGTCATGATGTGTCATGTTTAAGGTCCAGTGAGACAAATCTCCCCTTTGTGTCTAACCAGAAAATCTATTTTTCATAAAATACATATTCACAATATCCCAAACTTGCTAATATCACATATTTATATTACAGATTAATTAAGGCACGTGTTTGTCAAAGTCCCATATTCTGGAGAGCATCGGTTCACAACTGACAGTTTTTCGTGCTTTTGGTCGGTTACTCAGTGTCAGTTCTGTACCGATTTTTCACATACATGCACATACCATCTGGGCATATTCCTGGAAATGTTCATATTTTTAACATCACAACTGCTACAAAGTTCACATTTTGATATTTCTGTTTCTGAATATCGAACAAATTCCAGAGTAGTTTCTACTTGTGAGCAACCTCTTCATTTTAATAACCTCTAAATACCATATTTTTACCTGTTCGGCACAATATTCTATAAGTCTTTTTCTCAAATATATATTTTCTCCAGTTTAAAATCCACATCTCAGTCTGGGCCCGCCTCCAAGGCCTGGCTGAGCCAGAGAGTAACTTGAGCTTCTCCCTGCCAGGGCTGGTCTCTATTGACTCCCCAAATTAGCATTCCCTTTCAGCTCAAGGGAGTCCTTCGTCTCCACTCAGAGCAACAGGCCAAAGTCCCCCTCCCAGTTCCTTTCACACCTGCCTGTCAGATCCTCAGCAGAGCACAGGGGAAATGATTCCTTCATTTTAGAGAAGGTGTGGAATGTCTTTGAAGCTCAGTGTGGCTGGCTTTAACTTTTTAACACAGTGTATAACATAGTCTTGTCCTAACATACAAATTATATTTTTAACAAATATATCCACTAGTCTCTTAATTCCAGCCTTTTTAAAATATAGTTTTGAATTGTATCCACCTTTATTGCTTCTGATAGCAAGTCTTTCCTTGTCATACTATGATTTCAATGTATAAGTTTAAATGACAAGTTTAAGTAATCGCCAGCTCCTGACACAGGCGAGCAGTGGTACTGCGCCCATTTTTGACATATTTCTTTCAAGCAAGCATCTTTAAAGGTGGATTTTCTTCTGATAAATATGTTTCTGCTGACATTGTCCTTAGGTGAATTCTTTAAATAAATTGATGTTGAACATCCAACAAGGAGATTGGAGCTCTTGTGATGTTTGGGAACCATGATTTTTGCACTTTCCACAGTCAAGGAAAAATGGATTTTAAAACAGCTCTCCGTTTCTCTTGCAATTCAGGACTGCTTCTTCAAATAGTTTCAGGTTACTCTGTGGGTTTTTGCAGTGGTCTCCTGTATCACCAGTGACATAGACAAAAGTGGATTGGCGGCCTATTTTTCAGGTTATCCTGCACACTTCTGGATGATTTTTAGCAAGCATAATGCTTTCCGGCGGCCTTTTCTGGTGTTTATGTTGCAAACAGTGCACAATAATGTTTTAGGGCATGGACTAGTGGGTTAAAACATCCCACAAGCCCGCCTCTTGTGATTTGGCGTTGATCGTCCATCAATGGGAATTCTCAAGACTGGGATGTCAGTCTCATCTCTTTTGGTTCCAAAAATGGCAAAGTTCATCATCTTTTCCTCCATCAGGGGTGGATCGATCGGTTCTCCTCGCCCAGTCCTGCTGTGAGTATGGAGCGATACTCCGGGCCCCTTGGATCTTCCCTCTGGTCCCTGGGTAGTCCGCCTTGGTTTGATTCTCCATGGTTTCCAATCCTAGGATGACAAAGCAAAAACATATTTGTAGACATTTCCCCACCACTATTAATGTAGTGGGCGGACACATACATTTTGATAAATCAAGACACATTTTTATATTGTAAATCATGGACTATATATGGAGTATTTTGTAGTTGGAGTTAGAGTGGCCCCCTCTGGGGTTCCTGAAGACTCCTCCAGTTGCTGCAGAGTGTGCCTAGGATGGCAATAGTTTAGTTGGTTAATATGGACCCACCTATCTTCCCTCTCTGCCAAACTGCCTTTGGGGATGCAGATTTTGTGGGCGACTGGTGAGATTTTGTAAAATGGACCCCTCCAGGTAGGCAAAAAATTGCACTGTTTGGCCTGGTTCCTTTGGAAATTGTATAAGTAGACCCGGTCTCCAACATTGTATTCTTTTCTGGTAGTCTTTAAGTCATAGTGGTCTTCATGCTGTCGGCAGATCTCTCTAGATTTCGCTGAGCATAGGCAAAAGTATGTTGAAGGTGTTTTCTTAGATTTTCAACATACTCATGAGTTGTGGAGGCATTGATCAATGTCTGCTCTTGGGTTTTGTAGAGCAGATGCTGGGGAAGCACCATCCTGCGTCCAGTCATCAGCTCAAACGGTGACATTTTAGTTGCAGATGAAGGGGTAGATCTGATGGCCATTAGCACAAGAGGTAATCGAATCTCCCAACTTGGCCCAGAATCTGCCACAAAATTTTTTAATATGCTCACAATTGTTTTGTTGTATCTTTCTACTGCACCAATAGAGGCTCGCCGGTAAGCAATGTGTAGCTTCCTTTTGACCCCAAGTATCTCCCACATCTTTGTCATTACTTTGCTGATGAAATGGCTACCTCGGTCTGACTCGATTCTTTGGGGTAGTCCAAAACGCGAAAAGATGTGGTTGATCATCAGGGCAGTTGCTGCTTCTGCCTTGCAGTTTGGGGCCGGGAGACATTCCACCCATTTAGTAAACAAGCATGTCACGGTCAACATGTACTTATTTCCCCTAGAGGAGCGAATCACGGGCCCGATGAAATCGACTTGTAAATCTGACCATGGCAGTGTCACCCCCCTCTTTTGGAGAGGCGCACGGTGTGTGAGGGATGTTGGCTGAAATTGTGCACACACAAGACACCCCTTCAAGTATTGGTCGAGGTCCAGCCCCATGTGTGGCCATTATGCAACCTCTCTTAAGATTTCAAGTGTGCTATGAAACCCCCTATGACCGGCTGTGGCCGCATCATGGGCGTGACTTAGCATCAGGCTTCGGAATGAGATAGGGACCACCCGCTGATCGTGGCCAGCTAGGGATCTCCTCACCAACAAACCGTCTTGGATTCAGAACATTTTTGGACATTTCATCAACACTCTGAGGTCCTCTTTCCCTATGTAATCAGTATCCGTCAGGGTAAAGTTCTCAGTGTCCTCAATGTGTTGATAAAAAATACTAATTGTTGGATCCCCCTTCTGAGCCGTAATCAAATCTGCATCTGGGGTCTCTTTACTCCATTGTGCAGTTGAGAGTTCATTGTGAGCATTTGTCTGGGTCCTAGTGATAGCCGTGACTTGGATTTCCCCCAACAGGGACTCGATCTCAAGTAGATCCCCTTGGATGGCTCCGGTTTTGGCCAGCTGATCAGCTAAGTCATTTCCAGTTTTGTCTGGTCCCTCTACTTTAGAATGACCCTTAATCTTTTTCCAGTAGATGGTCATCCCATTCCACGTGACCAGATGATCCATTTTTTGAATTAATTTCCAATGTTTCAAGGGTTTGTTATTAGCACATAACATGCCTCTGGTTTTCCAGTTAACCAGGTGCTCCACGAACCCGTTCCATACATAATCCAAATCTGTGATTGTGACCAGTTCGCGGAGTTGATGTTGGACAGCAGTGAGGATGGCTTGATGCATATCCATCAACTCTGCCACTTGACTACATGGTGGACCAATCTTGTACCCAGCCGAGGGTTCTGGGGTCTCATTCACCCATGCATTCCCTATGCCGGCCACAAGTCCTTTTCCCCGTTGTTGTCAACATGGTAAGAGCATCCATCCACATGGACAGTGGGCATTCCCTCACACTTGTCTTCTTCAAAGACTTTGTGTGGGGAATTTAGGTATGCCTCCATGTTGTCCTTGATTTTTAGACTCTCGTCCTCGAGACAGATTTCTCTGGTACAATCATGCAAGTCAGCCAGTCCCTGCACGAGGGGACTTTTCTTGTTTTGGCCATATCTGACCTCCACAGGAAAGCCTTGCATTGACAGAATCCAAGAAGTAATTTGGGAATTACTCACATTTATGGCCTGGATTCTTTCACTTTGGAGGTATTGCAGAGGCTGGTGTAGAGTCTCCACTATGATGTGTTCCCCCCTGGATAAACAGGCAGTAATTCTTCAATGACCACACCGTTGCCAGGAGTGCCTTCTCACAATCGTTGAATTTTTCCTCCCTAGAGGATAAAGTTTTACTCGCATAGGAGATTACTTTATTGACCATGTCATGCTTTTGGTATAATACTGCAGTCAAGCATGAATTAGAGAACCCTGCTCCAAGAAGAACTTGGCTTATTCTCGACCCCACGCCCACTTGACCCCCCTTCAAAAGATGAATCAGGGGTCTTGTGATCTCTGCGTAGACCTCAATGAACTTTCTACTGTAATTAATCAGTCCCAGGAGGCTCCTTAGTTACAGCAGAGTTGTGGGGACTTTTAAATTCTGGAGTGCTTCCACTTTCTTTTCCTGGGGACAGAGGCCTTGAGGAGTAATCTCATGCCCCAAGAAATTACCATGGATTCTACACCACTGTGCCATTTGAAAGGAAGGTTATACTCCGGCAGCCCTCAACTGTGTCAGAACATAATGGATCTCCGCTATGTGTTCTTCCACAGCTGAGCCTTTGAAGAGAACATCATCCACATAGGCCAGGTTACACTTCTCACCCAGGTCGGGCATGGCCTTATGTAGGAAAATGTTGAATTAATTTCCGGAGTTGATGTATCCGAAGGGAGTCCAGGTCCATGTGTACTGCTGCCCCCCAAAGGCAAAGGCCATCTTATATTGGTCCTGCCTACTGATGGGTACAGTCCAGTATCCATTGGTTAGGTCTATTGCAGTGAATACCTGTGACCCCTGGATCTGGGCAAGCCCTTTGTCCATGTAGGGAAGAGGCCATCGGGAAGTATGGACCCGTTTGTTGAGCTCCCTAAGGTCGGCACAGAGTCTCCACTGGCTGTTTGGCTTCAATATCCCCAGCACCGGATTATTGAAGGTGCTGTGGACTGGACGGATTATCCCACGGGACTCAAGGTTCTTAATTATTTCAGTAAGGGACTCCATTGATGCAAGAGGCAAGCGATATTGCTTCACAAACACTGGAGTCATGCCAGGGTCCGTGGGAATTGTTGTTGTGTGGATGTCGGTGCAACCATAGTCATATGAGTCACCGCAAACAGAGCTTGATAATCCAAGAAAACTTGTTTCAATTTTTGCCTTTCTCCAGAGTCTCACAGGCATCGGCTAGGTTGACTCTCTTCAACCATCTTCCTGAAGCCTGGAAAGACTTCTGGTTTTGCTATCTCAGCGGCCTCCTCCAGCTGGATGGAGAAGTCCCGGGTCAGAGCGCTGATTTGGACTGGTGGCTTCAGGTGGGGAAGGCAGCCCTCATGGACCTGGAAAATCACCTCATCCCTGCTGAAGTCACAGAACACATCTTCCTTACCATAAGGGCAGGAGGTATACACCAGGAAGTTCCCCCCATGCCGGGTAAAGATCTTGTCTGGTGTTTTGTTGTCATCACTATCACTGTCAAAACAGTCCTTGGGGATTGGTCCTAACAATTAATTTCCTAAATGTATGGAAAAATGTCGGTCATCAACCGCCATTCCAATAATGGTGCCTGCGGCTAAAGTGATACTCTTTAAGTCGCTGTTATCCACATCTATTGGAATGGTGTCATGTTCTATGTTGACTAATGGTGTTGGGTTTACACCCAACCCTTGCTGTTGGAGAGAAACATTTAGATGAATATAGGCATCAGGGTTTTTCAATTTCTTTCCTCTTTTAACTTTCACTTCCAGGGAGAATTGTCGGGTCCTTTCTGGGATGGTGACTTCCTCTCCAATCTGAATTTCAACTGCATAAGGCAGCAGCTGAGATGACCTAAATGCTTTCTCTGGGTCATCAAAGATCATGGGATTGTCCGCTAATCGGGACCGAGCTTTGGAGTTTATTAGGTACAAACTAATGGCAAAGCGATTGAGAATGTCATTGCCTAAGTAAAAGGTGGCAGTGACGTCTCGCGTGACCCAACAATTATGCACTATGCTGTTGTTGCCAATGGAGATTTTGAGCATAGACCTGCTTGGCAGGAGATGTTTGGAATTGGGCCTTTCCAGATCCATTTCCCATTTGTCTATCAGTCTAAATGTGGGGATGGCTGGATCTTTTGGGAGTTGGTGGAACATGGCTTCGCTGATGAAGCTCTTATCGTTGTTCACACACACTCGGGTGAGAACAGGGTCCTTCCCTTCATTTGAACTGGGATGAACAACTGCTCTCCAATTTGCTGAATATCAGCCAGGCTCTGATCTGATTTCTCATCTTTCTGGACTATAGGAGTGGGGATATCTGATTGTGGACTGGTAAAGAATTTCAGAGCGTTTCGTTCCAGTGTGGAATGCCACCTTAAACTGGAAGGAAGGTTGATTTTAAGAAATAGAGAGGACCCCCCATCACCAGTCTGTTGTCCTACTGCTATTACTGTCACGTCTGGAATTTGGTTGTTCTGGAAGTGAAATTCTACTTGGTCACATTTTTGTTCAACCATGTGGCATGTGCCGATTAAACTAACATGGTTGACACTCTGTTTTAATTTTATTGGTCGGCTAGTCTGGGTCCAGAGGACCTTGTTTACACAATCTATTAGGGGTGACAACCTTCCCAGGAGATCATTCCCTAGTAAACAAGGGGTGCTCCTCTCGAGTCACAACTATGACCGGGTGCTTCACCTTGTGTTGCTCAATTTTAATGTCCAAATCCGCAGTACCCTCGATGGGAATTTCCTTCCCGTCAAAGGTCTGAAGTTGTCCAGGAAGAAGGATGAGAGGAATTTGGTAATTCTCCTCCTTCCCTGAATTCAGTTTATCAAACGTCCTTTTGGACAGAAGGGTAGCTTGGGATCCAGTGTCCACCACTGCCAACATTGTACCCTGCCCCTGTATTTGTACAGGGGCATAGAACCTTCCCTCCTTCTCCACAAAGGGGCACAGATAATGCACATATTTTGGGAAACTGGTGGGTTAGTTTTCTTGTTTTGGGCACTGATAGAGAAGAGATTTGGTTAGAATTCTGTTTGGAGTCTAGGGAATCTGAAAAGAAAAGGTGGCAACTGGAGATGGGCGAAGTTTTGGGTTTCCCTGGTTCCGGTTCTGGGCCGCCCCCCCCTTTTTGGAAGCAGTCACCAGGATGGGTTTGAACCATGGATTTTCATGCTGTTGGTTCTGGGGTTGGATGATGGGCGGCGCTAGCTCAGTCCCCACATCTACCCAGTCTGGATTTGAATTCTTTGGGACCTATTTTTCTTTGGGAGGAGTTTCCCCATCTCTGAAGGATAAGATCCTTATCCCAGGATCCTCTGAGGGTCCCTCTCCTTCAAATTGGAAGATCTGTACCTCCTCCACGAAATGGGTCTGTTTCTTGGGTGGCAGACTTTCAGGGGCAAGAGAGTTTGGTTCCGGTTCCTAGGTTTCCAGGGGCTTTCTACAAATGGGGAAGGAAGCTCCCTCCAAGGCTTTATACCCCCCTTCCCCTTGTCCCTCCTCCCTAGGAACCGGTGGGTTGTTGGGGGTCTGCCCCTGTCATTGTTCTGGAGCACTCTAGCTGTGACACACGCTCAGGCTGACACAGGATTCTGTTGTCTTCCCTGGGTTGATCCCGGGAAGGGTACTTATCCCCTCTCTGGAAATACCCTGGGTTTGGAAAATTTGGGTACACCTCCACCCTTGGCCTCCCCTCTCCCGGATTAGGTTGTCTGGGCTCAGGAAAGTGGGGAAAGGAGGATGGATTGTTCTGGGGTTGGACATTTTGTGGATACCTGGGGAAAAGTTCTGTCCAGGATTTGGGGAATGTCTGCCCTCCTGGGGAAGTGAGGAGGGAAGTTCCCTGGGTTAGGTGCTGCTTGGTTGGATTCTCCCCCCCCTTGGGCTGGAGGAGTCTACACATAACCCAGGATGGGTCTATTCTCCTTATACTGGGGATTTATGCAGTCAGGGGAGTGAGGGATCCTTGGCTCCCTGTCTGTGACTGGCCCAAGGGCCTTCTGGGCTTGGGATTATTCTGCTGTGCAGGTGGGTTTTTAGGACTCCCCATCTCTAGGTCTAAAATGGGGGCAACCTTCACCTCTGCCACCTTAGCAGCAGCAGGGGTGTTGGTTGGTTTGGGGCTTTTAGGATTATTCTTGTTTTCTATGGGCTTTTGCACCTCATAGATTTGGTTGGCCTGTTCAATGACCCAGTCTAGTGATCTTTTCTCATGAAAGTCTCTCACTAGCTGGGTCATGATTTACTTGGGTAGAGCATGGATAAAAGTATTGACAAATTCTTTGCTGTCCATGCGCACCCTCCTGGTTGTCTGCGCAAAGGCACGCTTTAATTCCTGCTCAAATTCTTGTGGGGCCTGATCCTCCCCACATTGTAAGTTGTAAGCTGCCTTGCGAGCCTTTTGGGGATTTCTGTGAACAGAAAAATGCTTCAAGATGGCCACCCTATATGTGGACCATCTTGAATGATTTTGGTACTCCAGTCCCGCAAAGAAGCTGGAGTATTCTGGTGAGAAGGTCCATTTCACATACTGAATGCAGCTACTGCTGTCTTTCAAATGGAAAGTTTCCATCATCTGCTCAAATAACTTTAAGTGCTCCCAAACACAATACTTAGCGTTGTTATGATAATGCGTGATGACGCTCCGTATTGCCTTGATTTGTTTTAACGGGTCCTTAAGCAAGGCCCTTTTTGCCTTATTGGCCTTCTTGGTTCAGGTATCCCTGGTCCAATCCTCCACTGACTCAGAGGCACTGCTCCCAGAGGTGCCCGTCTGGTCTTTTTGGTCCTCCCAGATTTTGCGAGCCTGGGAATGGCTGGCAGAATGTGGGGACCTAGTCTCCTGTGTCCTGGGTCGCTCAGAGGAGTCTTCTGATTCCTCCTTGCTCCCAGGATTTGATGGGTACCCCCCCCACTGTCCTAGCTGGGCAGAGGTTTTCAAGATGCCCTTACTGGGCCTACTCTCATGGGGTTCCCCACCAAATCTTACAGTACTTGGGAACCCATAGCCATATGCCCGCCCATCCATTCCTGGGAGGTGCTGGTCTATGAGCCCCATACTTGTGATTGGATTGAAATCCGCCATCCCCGTGGCCCTGGGCTCATGTGCGCCAGTGGGCATGGGGTTGTCAGAGTCCAGGGATTGGGAGAGATGAAGGCCTCTGGTACTAGGGTTCCTGAGGTTATGCTCAGGTGTTTCCCTTTCCCAGCGAACCTCATCTCTATCAGGGCCCTCTCCCTGTTGCCATACAAGAACCTGTGCTTTCTGTTCCTCAATCAAGGCCTTACTAGTCTCTATCAGTCTCTCTTGCATGGCTACCTGCCTGTGGAGACTGTCATTGTTCTCACAGAGAGCCTCATTTTCTCTCTGTGCTTCCTGGTTTGTCTTTGAGTACTGGGCCAGTCTTTGCTGCAGGAGAGTTACCTCCTGAGTCCTGTCCATACTGGCCTGGTCCTTTCTTGCCAGAACATCTTCCACCCTCCTGGGTGTGCTCTAACAGTTTTTGATGGTCTTTTTGGAGGTCACCCAAGTCCCTGGAGGGCCAGGTGATTTTCTCCCAGTTTCTCTTTTAAATAGCAGACTTCCTGGCCTAAGGTGTCCCTTTCCTGAGCAAGAGCCGGCCTCTGTGCCGCCAGGTCATCCCTCTGTCTTTGAAGCGCACCAAATTTCTGGCGCTCTTCATCAATCTCTGCCTGGGTACCCAGGTCTTTCAAAATTAATGTATTGCTTTCCTCTTTCTCTCTATCTAGTTAGCTTTGCAGGGTGACTACCTGCTCTGCGCATGCCCTGTTAAAATGTATTTGTTGCTCCAGCTTTTTCTGGCTCTGCAGTAGGGAGTCCAAACTTTCTTGGTACTCCTTCTGCAAGGTCAGAATTCTGGTATCCTGGTCTGCCTTTTCCTGCTGCAGGATACCCACGTCCTATTTATTTTGACTATATACTGGATACTTTCATTTTCGGACTCTTGGCTCCTCTGCAGCCTCTGCTCAGAAGAGTCCAGATCAGTTTGGGCCTTTTCTAACACCATCAGTTGCCTACTAGCCAGATTTTGGCCTTCAGCATATTTCTCCTGTATGGCTCCCATGGATAAATATATGTATGCCGCTATGTTGCCAATCTTGTTTTTGTTCTTCCTTGGCCTTAGGAGCCATATATAGTTTGCTCAGGGCCACATGTATGCGGCCCCGGTCTTTCCATGTATCTAACCCTGTTGCAGTGATCTGTTTTGTGATTGCATGCAACCACACATTCTGATCCTGCTCTGTCCATTCGCCTCTCACAAATAACTTATGCAAAAGGTGTTCTCTAACCATATTGATGTCTACCAATGTTGTAATTCTGGAAATATTGATTTCCTTCCTGATTTACAGAAGTTTATTTTATTTTTGCAAAACAGACCGTTTCCTTAGAGCGTTCCCTTTTGAGGGGTGCTTTTACAGTGTAACACAGCATGGTAGTCCAACAGGATTTATGTATCCTATTAGTTAGCACACTGTGTTAAGCTTTGATAAGTGGTATATCTAATCCAGAAATCCCGGACGAGCTCTCAATCTGTAAGTGGTTTCAACCCAGCACTCCACCTAAGTCAATGCCTAGCGTGAGATGCCCAGCTGGAACCCTTATTTATATATTTTAATGTCAAAAGTTATTTTATTTCTGGATGATGTACCCGTATATAACACCCCTCTCTTTGAATTCCCCCGGTCTCACTGAACCAAGAAGTAGGTTTGTTTTGCAAGTTAACAGATTTATTTGATGAATTAAACAATATATATATATCACACGTTTATGAATATGAACAATATCTAGATATCACACTTATTAATATTAATACACTGATCAGCAATGGGTGATATGACAATGATCAACAATCTCTTTAATCAATAGGAGTATGGATGAGAAGAAGAATATAGCAGATAATAAAAACTTTGTGTTGGTTCAATGAAATGCAATGATCTGAAATTAATGCAGCAAAGAAGAGAAACTTGATATGAATTCAATCAAAGACAATGTAATCACTCTTTCCCCCTGTTATTACTCAATCCCCCCTAATATGGAGTATGAAGATATGGAATGAGGACACACAGGTTTCAGGAATATACAATCAACAATACAGTTCAATCCTGATTCCCCCAGCAAGCTTAGAGAAGAGGAATGATTTTGCACAGGTCAAATGCTTTTGAATGTGGTTTGAAATGAATGGGAAAAATGCTAAAAATTGATTTGAATTCACTAAATGGGATGCAAAATTAGTGGGCGCTGCTTTGGATAGTTTACTGTAGACACTAGCAATGATGTTTGAATGACTGGGAGATAGGAAACTGAATTCAGAGGTCAAATGCAAGAAATAGCTGTTTTTATATGGAATGAAATTGAGCCAAATGCAAAATCGCAGCAAACTTTTCAGTGAGCGAGAAATGCGATTACAGACAAACTATAAGGAATTGGACGCTGAGGGTGTTAGCTTCAATTTAACACTTAAATTTCGTTCCTAGCATGTATGGTTCAAATGTTACAGAGGGTTTTGTAAAGGTCACTTTTTTTCAAAAGAGTCAAGATTTCAAAATGAAAGATGCGCTTTGAAAATTAAGAACAAAGATTTCTTAACACTAGGGAGTCTATGGAGCTGCAAACTACACGACAGCACAGCCACCGATCCAGAAGCGCCCCGGATGGTTTCTATGTGCCTGAGACGCTTGCCTTCCTCCAGCACATATATATTAGCACAAAGATGATTATCACAACAATTATCACACGATTATATGGATTAGAGAAGGATTCAGGATGGACAAAAGAGATTCTACAATGCAGTTCTGGATATGTTGGAGTGGGTTGGATAGGATTACTTAAGGTTAAGAGATTTGCTATGGACAGTTCTATGCTAAATACTCACAACTATGGTTTGGAATGGGCCGTCAAAGATCTGGTCAAAGGTTTGGCTTAAATTCGCTCGCCACCGGACAGGTCTCAGGCGCTGGGTTCTGCTCACAGCAAGGCACTCTGGTCTGCACGGCCTCTTGGATTGGATCTGACAGGTTGGTTCTGGATTACAGCTATGCTCTACTGGTTTGGATCTTTGGGTTCTGGCAAGGGTTCTTGGCCAGAAGAAGCAAAACAGCTCAGCCAGGCTGTTGGATTAGTTGTGCCCCGGGAAGTTTGGGGTTAAAATCAGGTTGCAAGATTCTAAAGGCCAGCTGAGAAGGGTTCAGCTTTTTGGATTGGGCCTTTTGCTTCAGTGTTCTGGAGTCTGGATATGGGTCCTTCCTGCAGAGCGCTTTGCCAGTCGATCAGTTGATGGGTGAATGTGTGTCTCCCTGTGCCCTCAACAGTCCCTATTTATGTATTTCCCAAGGTGGTGGGGATGCGGATTATACTAAGCCCACCTTCTAGGAAACTGATTGCTCTAAGTATTCCCTCTCTCCTGATTCGAGAAGGACACAGTGTGTTATGATGTGTCAGGTTTATGGTCCAGGGAGAAAAAACTTCCCTTTGTGTCTAACCAGAAAATACATTTTTCATAAAAAAATATTCACAATATCCCAAACTTGCTGATATTACATATTTATATTACAGATTCATTAAGGCACGTGTCTGTCAAAGTCTCATCTTCTGGAGAGCTTCAGTTCATAACTGACAGTTTTTCGCGCTTTTGGTTGGTTACTCAGTGTCAGTTCTGTATCAATTTTTTCATATACATGCAAGTACCATCTGGGCATATTCCTTTAAATTTTCATATTTTTAACATTATCACAACTGCTACAAAGTCCACATTTTGATAGTTCTGTCTCTGAATATCACACAAATTCCAGAGTAGTTTCTACTTTTGAGCAACCTCTTCAATTTAATAACCTCTAAATTCCATATTTTTACCAGTTCGGCACAATTTTCTATAAGTCTTTTTCTCAAACATATATTTTCTCCAGTTTAAAATCCACATCTCAGTCTGGGCCCGCCTCCAAGGCATGGCTGAACCAGAGAGTAGCTTGAGCTTCTTACTGCCAGGGCTGGTTTCTATTGACGCCCCAAATTAGCATTTCCTTTCAGTTCAAGGGAGTCCTTTGTCTCCACTCAGAGCAACAGGCCAAAGTCCCCCTCCCAGTTCTTTTCACACCTGCCTGTCAGATCCTCAGCAGAGCACAGGGGAAAAGATTCCTTCATTTTAGAGAAGGTGTGGAATGTCTTTGAAGCTCAGTGTGGTTGGCTTTAACTTTTTAACACAGTGTATAACATAGTCTTGTCCTAACATACAAATTACATTTTTAACAAATATATCCACTAATCTCTTAATTCCAGCCTTTTTAAAATATAGTTTTGAATTGTATCCACCTCTATTGCTTGTGAAAGCAAGTCTTTCCTTTTCATACTATGATTTCAATGTATCAGTTTAAATGACAGGTTTAAGTAATCGCCAGCTCCTGACACAGGCGAGCAGCAGTACTACGTCCATTTTTGACATATTTCTTTCAAGCAAGCATCTTTAAAGGTGTATTTTCTTCTGATAAATATGTTTCTGCTGACATTGTGCTGAGGTGAATTCTTTAAATAAATTGATGTTGAACACCCAACAAGGAGGTTGGATCTCTTGTGATGTTTGGGAAGCATGATTTTTTCACTTTCCACAGTCAAGGAAAAATGGATTTTAAAACAGCTCTGTTTCTCTTGCAAAGCAGGAATTCTTTTTCAAATAGTTTCAGCTTACTCTGTGGGTAGCCCAATGGTGGATTTTGGCAGTGTTCTCCTGTGTCACCACTGACATAGGCAAAAGTGGATTGGTGGCCTATTTTTCAGGTTCTCCTGCGCACTTCTGGGTGATTTTTAGCGAGCATAATGCTTTCCCGCTGCCATTTCTGATGTTTCAGATGCAAACAGTGCACAGTAATGTTGCAGGGCATGGACTAGTGGGTTAAAACATCCCACAGGCCACATCCCAATGCGCATGAGCCTTCTCCGTTTAGCAAAGGCCACCTTCTTGAAGCTACTCTGGCATCCTGTTCACTGACCACACCCTGGCTCTTTACAGAGTGGACCAGGAATTTGGCAATCTTTCAGGTTTTACCGTCTCTCCAGTATGATCATATGGCTCCTGGTCCTTTTAGTCTGCCCTGACTTCCTCTCCCATTTGGGGGTTTTATTGAGTACATTCTGTATTATTTTTAGGCCCTAGTATTTCAGACAGCCATGGTATCTTTCTGATGATTTCTACATATATGTCTACTCAAGGTTCTTAAATCTGGGGGTCTCTGCAAATGATCTGTGCACCTGCCCAGTGCTTCAATTACTTTGGCTTTCACCCCCAGGTAAGGCACAGCAAAGTGAGGTCTGTGGGCCGTTAAAGGCCATGTCTGCCCCCCCCCCATAGCAGGGGTGAAAGCCATTCCCAAACACTGGGTTTATCCGGGGTGCAAATGTTTTTGGTTTTTTCCCTCTCTGGAGGTTGGGTATGTTGGCAGCAGGGAGACGGGAGGAGCGCCGGACCTAGAGCAAAAAGTTCTGGTACAGCAGGTTAGTGGAGAAGGACGGAGGGAGGAGTAAGGGAGTGAAGGCAGGAGGAGGGAGGAGATGCGGAATTGGTAATGATGGTGTAGGATGTAGGGAGACATCAGGTAAAAAAAAATATATAGATAGCCACCTGTCGAAGGGCTTTGGCTGGCTGAAAAGCCCGCTGTTCCAGCCACCTGATGGGCTAATGACACTACCCCGGCTGTGAATAACCAATAATCTTTATTGCTTTGGCTGTCTACGGCTCAGTCCTTGCGTGAATGGGGGTGGCTTCTGACTTTCTATTTGAAAAGCTTTGAAAACATACCTTTTCTCAATCTTTGGCTTCTTCAGTTTTCCATTGCTATTTTTCATTTTATAAGATGCTATATAAATATTCCTGATGTCACTTCTTTTTGTCTGTTTTTTGTTTTATTTGTGTATTGTATTTTTATTTTCCATTGTATTTGTATCTGCATTTGTCTTTTAAACACTGCAACTCATGTATATGCTTAGATATTAACTGCGTCAGTATTTCAAACTTGATTTGTACAGCGTCCCTCACATATAACTAGATGGATAATTGCTTAATCCAATGTGTGTTGGCCGTCAATTGTCGAATACAGCCTTGTGTTCCTCGATAATTATATAATTTGCATCTCATAGTCACAGGAGTTCATTATGAGTATGGTGGTGCGGTAAAAATCAGCAGTAACGGAGTGGTAACTGTGACTGCCGCATTACTGCCACACTACATGTTAGGCAGTCAAGTGGAGGATTCACCTCCAGCAAAAGGATGGAGGTAAATCCACTAGTTTAATGATGAAAATCAGCAAAATCAGCAGAATTACCACTGCCAGAATTACCGCTGACTGTTATTCTGCGAAAATCCCCATGGAGTCCTACAGACTCCAATAAATGGAGACTACCACCACTTGTAATCTGGCGGTAAAAACTGCCAGATCAACTGGAAGTAACTGGAATTCTGTTGGGCGATGTTGTAGCCGATTTACCGCTGGAATACCACGAAACCTGTAATGAGGCCCACTGTACGGTGCAGTAGATTCCCACATTTACAGCTGCTGCCATCATATGAAATGTGTAGCCTCCAACACCCCAATAAAGTGCCATTCAAGGCTTCTAAATTAGTAAACCCATGTAGTTGTGCAGGGAGTCTAGGTTGTTGGTCTCAAGTGGCAATTTCTCTGGGAGTTAGTGGCATTTTTCCCCTAGCAGTACCTTGACTCCAACCTATGAAGAAGAAAATGTTTTCAAATTGTGATTTTCAAACTTTTTTTTCAATAATCCACTACAAGGGCCTGCTTGGGCACATATCAAGTCCATCACACAACCGCACAGCAAGTGGATCTAGTACCATGCGCCATTGTATGTTGGTGTGCGCGAGTGGGGTTGCACTTTTAGAGGGCGCTACTGCTTTCTGTAGATTTACAATGCACTAGAGTGGTTCATATGGGTGGCATCGCCAACCCCTGAGGCAGCCGCCAATTGCAGCTACATACATTGAGGAGTAAGGGAAAGAGGGGCGAGGTGGGAAGCGGAGGTGCCCTCTCTGAAGATGCACGTACAGGGAGGGGATGGGTGGTCCAACAAAGTGGGAGGGAGAGTATCAGCACTGAAACCTTCTTCGTAGCAGGTCAGGAAATGTACAATCCCAATCTCGTAAGCCAGGTATCAGGTAATAATGTCCCTACACATAATGTCCCCAGGAATAGCCATTGGCGACATTATATATGGTGACATTATGTATGGGGATGGATTGCGGAGATGTCCCCTGCACCACAAAAAAATGTTTAAAATCGGGTGTTGCGCCTTCTCCAACCTCCTGTTTGTTTTAATTCTCACCATTTCTTCACTTGCTTAAAAGTACCCCCCTGGCATAGGTCTTGAAGCATTCTTCACCCTCCACCTTCTCTTCATGAATCATTTCCCTCCTTTCCTTCCTGTGGACGACAACTTCTTTTCTCTGCTAATTTCTTTACTCGTCCTCTTCTATCTCTGTCCTAACTCAATTTCCCTCCTTCCCTGCATACTGCTTTCATGTTTTTCTGCCCCCTCTCCTTTCACTCTAAGTTGATGTTCCCCCTCAATCTATTTTCCCCTCACTAGAGGGTTCTCTTAGCCTCGTCTCTTTCCTCTATCTTTGGGGTTTTCAAAAGGGGTTTCTCTTCTGCCTCCTCTCAATGGTCTACTCTTACGTGTTTCTTTGTCACCTCTTTCTCTCCTCCCTTCCTGAATGCTGTTCCCCCACCTTCCTTCTTAGATACTTTTCATCCATATCCTTTCATGCATGCCTCACCTCCACCTTCCCTTCTTCTCCCTTCCTTTACATTACTCCCCCATCTCTATTTTCCTCTCTTGCTCCTCCTCTCAACCTCACCCTACTCTCTCCTTCCTCCTCTCTGTGCGTTGGTTGCAAACGCCTAAATCCCACACACCCTTCATGGGTCTTCTGCCTTGTAATTGCTATCTGAACTGGTAATTATGCCCATGAATTGGTAACTGGCAGAAAATGTGTGAGATTCGAGTGTTCGTACTGTGAATAACTATGCTTTCCTGCTACTTGTTTTGTAAGAACTGAATGAGAGCCGCTATCTTGGAGTCAGGCATATCATTTCTCATGGGTCCCCGCCTTGACTCGGTGAATCTATCTGACAGTTTTGTCCTTTTTTAGGGTGACTGCAAGCTTCCTGATGGGTATTCGGGGTACCACGAATTGCGGGAATTCATCTTTTCTCCCCAAGGGGGAGCCCCCCCCTGTGAGGCTAGCGAGGTGAGCCTGCTCCGCAATACCCTTCCTAGGGGTAGAAGACAAGTGGGAACTCCCCCTTTGTGGACAGGGACTCCTGTTCCCAGGAGGAACTCCCTAGAGAACCTTACATAATAACATCTTGTAACCTTTCTGATGACAATATCTGTGAAGAGAAAACCAAAATGTGTTACTGCCAACATGAAATAGAAAACCTCCTTCTATGCTCCCGTTCCACTAGGACGAAGAAGAGGGTGTATGCAGGAGTAGACCAACTACAAGAGAAAGAGAAAAAGGACCAAATATGTATGCATGGGAAGCCCCATGTATATGTCTGTCCAAGAAGGGGAGGAGCCTGGAGAAGTGACGGAAATGCCTTGAGTTTCAATACGGCAAAGACACTAACTTCAGAAAGAGGCAGAGGTGAGGCGTGTGGGAACAGTCAGTGTTGTACACTGACTGTAGTGTGCTACAGTCAGTATGAAGGTAGATGTGGGAAGTAAGTCTGGATGTGTGACATCCCTGAAAGAGAAGGAACCAGTGCTGGTCATTGGGCCGGCTCTCGGCGGATCCGAGATCCGGCACCAGATGTGTAGCCGGATCTTGGGATCCGGCCAGAGTTAGCCACCCAAGCCCATGAACCACGCTGGAATACTTAAAAAAATAAAGAAAAAAGAAGGGCCTGCAACGGCATGATTGCCTTTTACCGCCGGCTTTGGCACTGGTGTGTAATGCACTATGCTTGCTACATATACAACTGAGTGTTCCATGTAGCGAGCATTGTGCATTACACACCAGTGCCAAAGCCTGCAGTAAAAGGCAATGCTGCCGTCGCTGGTGCTTTTTTTTCTTTTTAAATATTCCAGCATTGCTGGATGCAAAAACAGTTATGAACCAAATTCACAGAAGCGTTTTATATTGTCAAACCCCCTGAGGGAAACGCTCTGTGAATTAGGCCCAAAGATTCATTTGATCAGATGCCCACTACCAACACTACCCCTCTAGACCATGCCCCCTCGGGCACCGCACTCCCCACCCAAACTCCTCCCTCACCCTGGCCCTTGTGGGATCCCCCACCACATTTATTCCATTTACACCACTGAAAGGAACCCGGGCTGGTGGCTCACAACAACGCCAAAACCATTCTGCCAACAACGGACCCGGGACAAGGCGGTACACCAATTATTCGCGAATTCTTCACAACACTGGCAGGTTGAATAAAGATGTGATCTTTCCAAAGAAAATAATAGCCAGGATGGCTTTCTACCAATTGGGGTCGGGTCCCTTTTCTCCTCGGAAGCCATCCCCCGGTCCAGGCTTTACTGTGGTCTGTGCGTCCTTAGGCCACGCCTACATCAGGACCAAGTGTCCTTGTTTGCACAGTTCCAATAGGAGCTGCCTCGTGCCCCTGGATCATTGCAGGCATTAAGGTGGCCTAAAGGATTCTTCTTGGTCAGAACTAGATACAAATTTTCTGAGGCCCCATACTCTAATACTCACTACAGTGTTTATTCTCCTGGTCAGACAGGTCAGTAGACGTAGCTGGCAAGGGAGTGCAGAGAGTGGTCCCTTGGATCTGGCTAGGCTATATTCCTTTCGGTGCACCTCTCTGATCTCACATTATCCTTCCTAACCTCCCACCACCCGGACGCGCCTAGGATTGGCCTGGCCTGGCAGCTCTGTCTGACAGGAAACTGGCTCTGTCTCTTCACCTCTATCTTTCTGTTGCCTGCTGCTGCTCTCATCTCTTCTTCCAGCTCCAGGAGTGTGACCAGCTGGGGCCAGATGATCATGTCACAGCACTTGTGTGTGGTATATTGCTTCATTCGCCTTATCATGCTTTGAAGGAGTGGACAGGCAGTGTTACCAGATTAACAAATTGGCACTAATTGTTCCATTGTGAGTGCAGCACCCAATACATTGCCAAGCAATAAGTGACCTTGCGGTGGACTTTGTTCTGTCTCGTTGCATATCTCGGGGCTCCCGGCATGCAGCAGTAGTCACCTGTCTCTGCTCTGGATGATGGCTGCTTTTTGCAGGATGCCTTTGGGAAAGTATATGACGTGTAACGTGTCAGCGTTTGAAGGCAATGACCTCTACGTTGTAGTTCCTGTATCCACACACATGGGATACTCTTCACATGCCCAAATAAAAGGTCTCGGCAACACCATCTGTGTTCGTGAAACCATCCTCTCCCTGTGGAATTCAGCCTTGCAGTAACATATACTTTTCTAAATATGCTAATGACCCAGATGCAGATAGCTCACTAGCTGCATCCTGTGCCTTCCAAGGGGAGCATACACCGATGCATGAATCTATGGTGGGGGCAGCCCATCACCGCTCTCTGATCTAGCTGATTAATTGGCCAATGTACTGTGTTATGGCCAGGGGTTTTGGGCTGGTCACTGTACTGGAATGTTGTGTACGGGGATTGGGTGTCTCTTAGAGACCTGAACTGGCAAAGGCCTAAAGCCCCCAACCCCCTTTTCATGGGATAGCTCTTCAAAGATCCATTCCGGCACTGTTTTAGCCTTGCAGGGCACATTCCATCTGGGTTACATGCACTAATGTTCAGACGGTGTCCAGTCATAATGTCGAATACAATAATATCGAAAATCAAAATGTCGAAAAAAAAATGTCGAAAATAAAAATGTCGAATTACAAAAATGTCGAATTTTTTTCGATTTTTTTTCGAAATAATGTTTAAATAAATAATTAATTAATTATATTTTATAAAACATATATTTTTTAAATGGTTAAAGGTATATCCATGGTGAGTGGGAGGGATGGGGAGGAGGGGAGGGGTTGGGGTAGGGGTTTAGGATGGTTTTTTTTAATAATTAATTATTTAATTAATGTTTTATTAAATATTTTTTTTAAAAAATTAAAGGTATATCCATGGGGGGTGTTGGGGGGGATGGGGAGGAGTGGAGGGTTGGGGTAGGGGTTTGGGATGGGGGGTTTGGGGGGGGACCCCCCCAATAAAAAACGTTAGTATATGTGATATTTTACATAGTTATTTTAACATTGGTTTTTCGATTTTTTTTCGACATTTTATTTTCGAATTAATGACTTTTTCTATTATATGTATGTGTTTTCGACATTTTTGAATTCGGCATTTTTTTCGACATTTTTGTAATTCGACATTATTTTTTCGATATTATGACTATAAACCGTTCAGACACAATGAGGGACTGCGTGTGTTGAAGAAATTAACCTGCTGCATGGCTGCCTGTGCTGCGAACAAAAACAAACGCACATCCCTCTACGCCTCTGGACAGGAAGTGCACAGGCATAACTAGAGCACTGGAACTCAATTTCAAGATGGAATTTTAACTTGGAATTTCATTGCACACGTAATACTAATGCCAGAATTCACTGCATTTCCACCATAATCCAACTCTAATGGGTGACCCCCTCCATTCTCCTGGCTCCCCTACAGCACCGCCTTCTAAAATTGCCTTGACCTAAAGAGCTGAGGGGCATGGGACTTCCACTCCTGCTCTCCAACATGTAAGTGGTTTCAACCCAGCACTCCACCTAAGACAATGCCTAGTATGGGATGCCCGATGGAAACCCTTATTTATATATTTTTATGTCAAAAGTTCTTTTATTTCTGGATGATGTACCGTCATATAACACCCCTCTCTTTGAATCCCCCCGGTCTCACTGAACCAAGAAGGTTTGTTTTGCAAATTAAAAGATGTATTTGAAGAATTGAACAATATATATATATCACACTTTGATAAATATGAATAATATCTGAATATCACACTTATGAATATTTATGCAATAATCAGCAATGGATAATATTACAATATCAACAATCTCTTTAATCAATTAGGAGTAGGAATAGGAAGAATAATGTAGCAGAGAATAACTTTGTGTGGGTTCAAGGAAATGCAGTGATATGAAAGAATGCAACACAGAAATAAAACTTGACATGAATTTAACCAAAGACAATGTGATCACTCTTTCCCCCTGTTACTACTCACTCCCCCCAACATGCAATATGAAGATAAGGAATGAGGGCACACAGGTTTCAGGAATAACATTCAACAATTGCAGTTTCAATCCTGATTCCCCCCAGCAAGCTTAGAGAGAACAGTAATGATTTTAAAACAGGTCAATTGCTTTTAAATGTAATATGCAGTGATGGAAAAAAATGCTAACAATGGTTTTAATTTGCTAAATAGGATTCAGAACTATTGAGAGTTGCTTGGGATTGGTTCAGGGAAACACTAGCAATGATTGTTGAAGGATTAGCAGATTGAAAACGAAATTCAGAAGTGGAATGCAAGAAATAGCTATTTTTATATGGAGTGAAATTGAGCCAAGTGCAAATTCGCTGCAACTTTTCCACGCGCGACAAATGCGATTACAGAAAAACGATAAGGAGTTGGAATGCGGTTCTTAGTTCGTTTTAAAGCTGAGGATGTCAGCTTCAATTCGATTCCTAGCACGTACGGTTCAAAAGTTACAGTGGTTTTAGTCAAAGTCGATTTTTCTCAAAAGAGTCAAGATTTCAAAATGAAAGATGCGCTGTTGAAGATTTGGAACAAAGATTTCATAACACTAGGGAGTCTATGAAGCCGCAAACTACACAGACAGCACAGCCACCTATCCAGAGGTGCCTCCAGATGGTTTCTATATGCTTGAGACGATTGCGTTTCTCCAGAAGATATATATTAGCGCCAAGATGATTATCACTACAATTATCACAGGATTATGTGGATGAGAGAAGAATTTAAGGTAGGCAAAAGAGATTATATAATACAGTCTGGATATGTTGGAATTGGTTGGATTTGGTTTACTTAAGCTAAGAGATGACTATGGACAATTCTACACTAAATACTCACAACTATGGTTTGGAATGAGCCCGTCAAAGATCTGGTCAAAGGTTTGGCTGGAATTTGCTCGCCACCGGACAGGATTCTGGGCACCTGGACTCTCTCAGCAAGGCATTCTGGTCTGCACGGCCTCTTGAACTGGATCTGATGGCTTCTGGGTTACAGCTCTGCTCGACTGATCTGGATCTTGGGTTCTAGCAAGGGTTCTTGGCCAGAAGTAGCCAACACAGCACAGCTAGGCTGTTGAATTGGTTGGGCCCCATGGATGTTTATTGGTTAAAATCAGGTTACAAGATTTTAAAGGCCCAATGAGAAGGGTTCAGCTTTTTGTGTTGGGCCTCTGCTTCAGGGTTCTGGAGTCTGGCTCTGGAGTCTGGTTGTGGAGATGGGTTCTTCCTGCAGAGCGCTTCGCCGGTAGATCAGTGATGAGTGAATGTGTGTGTTTTTTTGGGTCCTCAACAGTCCCTATTTATCCATCTTCCAAAGGGGTGGGGAGGCTTATTATACTATGCCCAACCCTCTAAGGATCTGATAGGTCAGATAATTCCCCCTCTCCTGATTTGAGAAAGGAACAGTGTCTCATGATGTGTCAGAGTGACACAGTGTTTAGGGTCCAGAGAAAATCCCTCCCCTTTGTTCTTACCCAGAAAATCTATTTTTCCCAAAAAACATATTTCCAATATGCACAACTTGTTAATAATACATATTTACATGACAGATTGACTAAGGTACGTTTCTGTCCAAGCCTCATCGTCCTATGAGTTTTGGTTCACAAATTACAATTTTTCGCACTTTTGGGCAGTTACTCAGTGTCAGTTCTGTACCAATTTTTACACATGCATACACATACCATCTGGGCATATTCCTGGAAATGTTCATGTTCCTAACATAATCACAATTGCTAGAATATGAACTTTTTCATGGTTCAGTATCTGAAAGTCGCAAAATTTCCAGAGTAGTAGTAGTTTCTACTTGTGAGCACATTTTTCATTTTAATAACCTATACATTCCATATTTTTATCAGTTAAGTACAATTTGCTATAAGTCTTTTTCTCAAGCTATATTTTCTGTGCTCTCTGAATACACACAACGGTTTGTCTCCGCCTCCAAGGTCTTGGCTGGGCTAGAGAGTCACATGGGCTTGTCTTCCTGGGCAGTTGGTGTCAGTCACAACCGAATTAGCATTTTCTTTCAGTTCAAGGAACCCATTGTCTCTTTCCCAGAGCAGCAGAGGAAGTCTCCTCCTCTTCTCATTAGCACCCCCATGAGATATTCTCTCCTTTTGGTGGGAATGAACAGGGTGGTGTGTTCTCAATGGTGGGAAACCTCTTTGAAGTTTTAGCTGAATCAGGTTACCTTATTGTCAATTGTGACATTGTTCCTTGTGAAAAATTAGTTACAAATTTAAAATAAGCAAACATATCTTCAATTCCAGTCTTTTTCAACATGAAAAGCAATGTGTGGCACCCTATATTGCATTTGATGGAGGTCGCTTCCTTTCCCACACTTAGCTTTTGAGACACAAGTTTCACCTGACAGATTTAGAGATCGCCAGCGTCTCACGGAGGCGAGTAACGATGTTGCACCCATTTTTGACATATTTCTTTCCAGGATGCATCTTTAAAAGTGGATTTTGTTCTGATAAAATATACTTCTGCTGACATTATATGCATGTGGATTCTTGAAGTAGAATGATGTTCAACACCCAACAAGGAGGTTGGATCTTTTGTGTGGTTGTGAGCCATGCTTTTTGCAAATTTGACAACCAAGAAAAATGGATTTCCTAACAGCTCTGTGTTTCTTTTGGCAATCAGCCTTGCTTTTTTTCAAGTAGTTTCAGACTGCTCGTTGGGTAGCCCAATGGTGAGTTTTGGCAGTGGTTTCCCGTGTTACCACTGATATAGGCAAAAGTGGATGGTGGCCTATTTTTCCTGCGCACGTATGGGTGATTTTAGCGTGCATAATGCTTTCGAGCGGCCATTCTGATGTTCCTGATGCAAGCAGAGCACAGGAATGTTGCAGGGCCTGGACTAGTGGTGTTAAAACGTCCCACAAACAAAGCTCGGAATGAGGCCACAGCCTGGTGCAATGAAAGATGAGGCGCTTCCCAGGGCCCAGCGCTGTGTCACAAGGTTGGTGGTTGTGTGGGCATGCTAGGGTTCTGTGGGCCTATTCATTATTGTCCGTACAGCACCTATAAGTGGTGTCCCATGTGCAGGCAGTGGGGATCCTCATACATTAAACAACAATGTAGGCCACACCTATATTTGAGCATCCTGGACAGTGGGAGAGAGAGAGAGATTTCAAATGCAGTAGGCTCCATCATAGAAGGAGGCTACACCCATATTTGAGAATCCTATACAGTGGGAGAGAGGCCCAGGCTTCACAAGGCCGCAGTTTTAAGTATATAGTACAGTAGGTTTCCATAATGTAATAGTCATTGATGGTTTGTTGTACCTAGATTTGGGAGTACATTTGTAGTGGGAGATTGCTACTATTGGGAATTCTCTGAGTGAGCGATCAAGGTTAACAATCACAGTCATTCCTTAGTGATGGGTGTGTGCTGCCCTGGGTTACTTATCTCATTGTTTGTGGTCTTTCATGTGGACCAGCAGTCGCGGGGTACGGTGAGAATGTTGTGGGTGTGCCACAAAGAAAGCTGCTGGCTTACCTGGAGTACTTGTCAGATTGCAGTGCTGTTGAGCAATTGGTGGTGTTGTGTCAGGTGAAACAGCTGCAAGAGCTGCCGGCCCCTGTGTTGTGATTGATGCAGGGGAGTTTATTAGTGGCGTATTCTGGGGGTGCAATGTGTTAGGAGAGTATTGGGAAAAGCCAGTTTTTAAGGGCCTTCCTGAACTTCAGGTGCTTTTCATTGTTGGGAATGTTTAGGGGAAGGGGATTCCAGATGATTTGTGCTTGAACAGAGAAGGGGGAATCACACAGCCTTGTGGAGATGTGGGGTGGGATCACTAGGCGAAATGCTGTGCAAGATCTGAGGTTCCTGGAGGGTCGGTAGGGGAGTCTCTGAGGAATTCCGGGCTGGTATTGTGGGCTGCGCAGTGGGTGATACACATGGCTTTAAAGGTGGTGCGTCGAGCAATAGAGGGCTAGTGGGGGACTCTCAGGGTAAGGCTGATGTGTTCTCTGGCGGGCAGATTAATGAGCAGGTGTGTTGCTGTGTTTTGGATTTTTTGGGGTTTCCTTAGTCGGGATGCCGGGGCTCCTAGGTGCATAATTGAGCACTTTACAGAGGTATACAACGTCACAGATGCATAATGGAGTGATTTACTGAGGTATACATCAGTACAGATGCATAACGGAGCACTTTACAGAGGTATACAAAAGTACAGATGCGTAACTGAACGTTTACAGTGGTGTACAACAGCACAGCTGGATAACAGACTGGGTGGTGGCAGGGAGCAGAGGGGCGGGCAGCATCTAGCTTCCATATCTAACAATACGGTCTCAAAGTGGCTCGTAGGTTGCCCTGAAGGAGCGCTAGGGAGAACCTTGCGTGGCATGAGGAGGCCTGTGTGTAGAGAAGCTTCACCAAATCTGCTCTTCTTTCTCTCCTGCCGGTCAGTGAGGTGAGGTGGATCGGCAAAGAGGGCGACGATCATGACAGGCGCGGCAGCTCCAGGACATGGAACAGACACAAGGCGGTACTGCTATCTTGGTCCTTTTCTTTATTTTTGGTAAGCGGTAGAAGGAAGGAGTGTTCATGTCAGGCCTACTGTGCAATGGCAGGGCTGTCCAGGGTCGAAGTGCTAGAAAAAAAGGCATATAGACTGTATAGCATCTCAGTTCCACATGGAACTCTGCAGATTACTGGTGCCATTTCTGCATTTGAAGGTTCCTGGCAAGTAAGATCCCGATAAATCACGGGTTATGTAAGACACAGCTCTACTGTTCCTTCAACACACCTCTACTGTCCCTGCAACACACCTCTACTGTCCCTTACACAAACACACCTCTACTGTCCCTTCAACACACCTTTACTGTCCCTTCAAGACACCTCTACTGTCCCTTCGACGCACCTCTACTGTCCCTGCAACACACCTCTACTGTCCCTTCAAGACACCTCTACTGTCCCTTCGACGCACCTCTACTGTCCCTGCAATACACCTCTACTGTCCCTGCAACGCACCTCCACTGTCACTGTAACACAGATCTACTGTCCATGCAACTCACCTCTATGTCTCTTTAACACACCGCTAGAGTCCCTCTCTACAGTCCCTGCAACACACCTCTACTGTCCCTGCAACACACTGCTAAATCCCTGCAACACACCTCTACTGTCCCTGCAACACACCTCTACTGTCCCTGCAACACACTGCTAAATCCCTGCAACACACCTCTACTGTCCCTTCAACACACCTCTACTGTCTCTTCGACACACCTCTACAGTCCCTTCAACACACCTCTACTGTCCCTGCAGCACACCTCTACTCTCCCTGATAAACACCTCTACTGGCCCTTTAACACGCCTCTACAGTCCCTTCAACACACCTCTACTGTCCCTGCAACACACCCCTACAGTCCCTGCAACACACCTCTACTGTCCCTGCAACACATCTCTACTGTCCCTGAAAACCACCTCCACTGGCCCTTCAACACGCCTCTACTGGCCCTTCAACACGCCTCTACTGGCCCTTCAACACACCTCTACTGTGCCTACAACATGCCTCTACTGTCCCATCAACCCATCTCCACTGTCCCTTCAACACACCTCCACTGTCCCTGCAACAACCCTCCACTGTCCCTGCAACACACCTCTAAATCCCTGCAACACACCTCAACTGTCACTTCAACACGCCTCTACTGTCCCTTCAACACACCTCTACTGTCCCTGCAACACAACTCTACTGTCCCTGCAAACCACCTCTACTATCCCTTCAACATGCCTCTACTGTCCCGGCAACACACCTCTACTGTCTCTTCAACACACCGCTACTGTCCTTTCAACACACCTCTACTGTCCATGCAACACACCTCTACTCTCCCTGCAACACACCTCTACTCTCCCTGCAACACACCTCTACTCTCTCTTCAACACACCTCTACTGTCCCTGCAACACACATCTACTGCTAATTTGATGCCGTTTGTTAATTTATCACTGTGCAAAAGTTTGTTTTTGTACTTTTCCTATTACTACAAAAATTGGACGCCCAGTGAATAGCCCAACCCCTTGCCTCACCCTCTTCAGCTGACCTAAAAGGCCCCTACTCCAAATGTTGCCCACCCCACCCTCCAACACACTTACACATGTGCCACAGTTGCCGGCCGCCAATTCCTTCTAGCCATCCTCCGCTGCCAACAGGAATGGAGAAGAGACCCTGTTTACTTCTCTTTGGCATTTCCATAGATGCCAACTTTTTATCATAGGTCCGAGGCCCATATAGCAAAATGTGCATGTATGGGTCCTTTGCCTAGTCCCACACACCACTCTAAAAGGACACACTGCACTGTGCACCGGCCACATTGAGCACACTCGCATTAATGCTTTTGAACTGTGTAGATGGGTATTTGTCCAATAGTTGACTATGCTCTGCCATTGGTTTGGCAGGTGGCACTTTAACTTATGTGCATCTCTCAGTGAAATTGTGCATTGCATTATACTTTTAAACTACCTTATAATTAGGGTTGTAGTGACTTGTGCTCTTGGAAAAAAAACAGTTTTTCTAAAGCTTTAAGTTCCTGCATATTCGCAGGAGTTTCATGCTTTCAGTGGCCTTGCTTTTTCAGCTTTAATGATGACGCTGCTCCTCCCCAGACATGATGCCTGGCAAGGGGCAGCACCACCATTAAGGCTGCAATGGTGAGGTGCATGCTGTCCCCTGCCAGGCAAGCCTTTAGCAAATAAATGCAGAGATCAGCACACCTCCATACAACTCCCCCCAAAGGGTGTTAATCTCTACAAAGGGCTTCCTGGCGGGGGTACCTGTAGCCCATTCAGCCGGGTTTCATCAAGGGGGTGTGGCCTGATGAGCCTGCAGGCCACGCCCACTTGATGAGTCAGGCTCATTTTCCAGTGCCACTTAAGGCACTGTGTTGATATATATATTCAGTAATTGGACAGCAGCAAATACCTCTACTTATAGATAAGCAAATAGCAAATACTTGTACACCTGGCTTGACCGGGATGCTAAGTTTTATTATTTTCAGAAGTTTGCTTTATTCTTAAGTGAGGCCCCATCGATTCTTTGTAAACATGGCCGCATCGGCTTCAGTCTCTTGGCGCGCAATTAGGCTGCAGCACTCGGCCAAGCTGAGGGGGGGTCAAAGCCCTGTGCAGAGAACCAGACCTCCTACGCAGAAGAAAGGCAGAAGGCGTGCTCTGCATCGAAAAGTGTTCTCACTTTCGTAACACTGTGATGGCCTTCATTTAAAGCCTGAATCCACGTGGGAGGGACACACCTGGGGCAGCAGCACCTTGGGCATTTTGGCGACCCCCTCTTGCGTGCTCCTGGTCAACAGGGGGTGGGGCGGGGCCAGGATGTGCCACTTTTTGGAAAAACAAATACTAGGAGAATGTTGTGAATAGGGCGCATCAGCACCCTATTGTTATTAAATGCGCTCCGCCACTGCAGGCACATTTAACATTTAACTTCTTGTAGTGGCAACTTCTGCCACTACACCAGCTGCGGGGAGCCCTTGAAAGACTGCCCCGAGCTGGCGTTGTGGGGGGCTAATGGTGCCTTTTTCTTATTAAATACACCCGCGGCGGAGGGGCACATTTAATAACAACAGGGTGCTGAAAACAGCACCCTATTGTTATTAAATGCGCCCGCAGCGGTGGGAGCATTTATTAGCCAAAGGCCGCCTGCTGCGCATTTTCCCACAACACCAGCTCGGGGGAGCCCTTGAAAGACTCCCCCGAGTTGGCGCAGTGGGGGCTAAAGGCACCCCGGGGGGGCATGGCGCCCCAGGCGGTCTCCCGGCTTGACCCTCCCCTCCACCCCCAAGGCCGGCTCTAAGGACAATACACATGGGAGGGTCACACATAAGACCCTGCTCACAGGTTTTCTGACACATTTGCGTCTTCAAGGTTTTGGCTTTCTTTTTGGGATCCGACGCTCGAGTCAGTTAACAGCTCTTCATCTTTTTTAAAACTTGTAAAAACCACTGGCGCGCTGCCTAGGCTCCTTATGAGCAGCCCAGACATTATGTTGGGGCGCGTATTGCTGCAATCAGTACAATGCCCTTTCAGGTGGGCGTTTAACCGTTCTTGAAATCTCGTTAAAGGCCTGAACAAAGACTGCCAGGAAAGCCCGCCTCCATGGGCGGTCTGGCTACAATGAACCCGGTCGCCTACTCTTGCTGTTTTGTTCAGACCCGTGTTTACTGTATAACTTTCAAAGGATTAGGCTTGTAGGTGGCACAAAGCCAAAACTAATGGGCGGCAGTGTGGTGAGGAGAGCAC
Source organism: Ambystoma mexicanum (assembly GCF_040938575.1). NCBI lineage: Eukaryota > Metazoa > Chordata > Amphibia > Caudata > Ambystomatidae > Ambystoma > Ambystoma mexicanum. The sequence goes on along the minus strand of NC_090921.1, from coordinate 10,144,340 downwards.
GCCACTGGCGGCATGTCGCCCTAGACCTGTTCTTGTGGCTCTGTGGACGCGGCACGCTGGTGCCTCGTGCTTGGGGACAGGCAGGCGTGTTCACCTTCTTAAGTTCTGATGCATGAAGATCCCGTGCAAATCCCTCCACCAATAGCAGCCCCGTCCTTGGGACACTGGCACACACTGCTTCCCCAAAAACATTGCACATCACACCACGGCCCATGCCATAGGCGCTTATAAGTTATCATCAGGACTCGGCACCGCCCTTTCTTACAGAGGCAACAGGCCAAAACAGGGCAGTCACTTATCACTCAAGCTGCGCCACCACCACACAGACAACAGCAAACATCACAATGCAGGAGAGTGAAAACCTTGGACCTGGCGGGCTCTTTAGAAAACACAACTAACTTAGAGAGACCAGAGGTAATATTTTCAACGACCACTTGTGAACAGCCCTCTACCAAAACATTTGTTTAAACAATACACTATGTTCACAGGGTCACTTGCTTCCCCAAATCCATTTGTGGTTATTCTTTTTTACATATGATTAACAATCATTAAATTCTCATATACTACACCAATTTGTATCAAAAATAGTTATTTATTTTTTACTAGCATATCTTCAAAAATAACTTTTTTCTCTTTTCACATCTCCAATCATAGAGAATTTTTGCATAATTTATCAAACAATTTGTAAACAACAAACATTTTCTCAATAATTTTCAATTTAACTGTGCACATTCAATATCCTATAGTACTCCTGAAGTGGGAGAATGGAAGACCAGGCTCCCGCCCTTCCCCCCTCGCGCTTGGCCTAGAGGATCACGGCCTAGACACCCGCCACGAGAGGAGTTTGCCTATCTACCAGACGACCAAATACCCTGGTACAGGAACATACGGATGTGCCCATCTACCTGCCCAGCAGCCCGCCCTGTCCATGCCGACACCTGCGGCACGGATCAACTCGACTAAACCTACACGTCGTTAGAGATGTCATGACGACCTAGCCAACGGTCAGCACACCTGTGCAAATATACACACTGGACACTCCCACACCAACCCACACGAAGAATATACTCAGTGCTATGACGTAGGCGACAGACATACTCACGGACGTGCATCTTTATTATTTTCCACATAGGCTCTCAAAATGCAGAAACGCAAGACGCATCATGAACTTATATAAAAAGGCTTGCTCACTCTTCTTCTAAGAGCCATGTACCATAATGAAGAATATAACGGGGACACGATACTGAGGATAAAGCAATATGATACCGTAACCTAAAGCGCTCTGCATCAAACGGTTCCACCTATGCACCAGGCCCAAGTAGGCCGCAAGCAAAAGCTTCCATGAACATTGAATGAGCAAGAACTGGGTTGCTGACCCTGCAAAATGAGCCCGGCGAAAGCACAACGCCAAGGGCACGATGTTGCAATCTCGCACGCTGCAAGCCAACGCCAAGGTCGCACCTGCAAGATAAACCAGGTACACAGTAGGAAAAACAATATTAATTATGTTGAATTTTGCCTCAAACACGGTCCCACCTCACGTGACAAAGCCAAACCTGACAAGATGCCAAGCCCAGGAGGAAGGAGACGCCTGAATCCCACGTTTCAAGACACAGGCAGATACAATTAAAAGACTCATTGGACATCTGCAGCAGTGGGAGTAGTCGACCTCCCAACATATGAATAAATCCTCACATTGTTTACACCTACCCATATTAAAACATTGTTGCAAATGACAGGTGCACCGCGAGCTGGGAACAGAGATAGTCCCAGACGGGGAGGCTCGCGAGCGGACCAATCAGAACATGGGGCTCTTATCATTGACGCCATTAACATTGACCAATCCTCAGAGGTCTTCATGTAACAATTTTCAGGTATCAAATTGAAGGGACAGCCCAGGTATACCGCCTGACTAACCCTCAGCCACTGACACCGTTCTCTATATGTGCGCTATACTAACCCTACCACTCGAGTAACCAATCCAGAGTGGAAATAGGTTTTTTACTAAAGTTTGTAAGATGACGCAAGTAGCGCGTCATACTAAGGTAAAAAGGGCCTGCGAGCCCCACGATTGTGTGTGTGTCAGGACGGACGCGTACGCTCCTCAACCCATCCCTGCCGTTTTGTCTAATAAACAGCAGAGTCACCTTGCTTCTTGCGTGTGTCTCATACTCTATCTCTTTAGGGATATACGGGAGGAGTTGGGGCCTCCCTGCCCGGAGGTCTGCGGACGGTCCGGCCGACCCCGGCAGAATTTCCCCCCGACAAGTTGGAGGCACTGCTGAGATCTGTTTAAGATCTGCTTTTATTTTTACTTTTTCCAGTTACTACTGTTGCGAGGAGGCCCGGCGGCGCGGCCCCCTCTGCCGTTGCCCCTTCTGAGGACTACAGGACCATCGCGGAACTGCGAGAAGACCGGACAGCGCAATCCGGATATTGGCCTTCGGGAGCCGGTTGAGAAGTATCCCGCCGAGGTTGGCGAGTGTCCAGACGTGGTCCAGACGAGGGGAGGTGGCGAGCCGCTTGGAGGGGTGCACGCAGTCGAGCGGCCCCGCATCAAGAGAGCTTGGTGAGCATGCCACGCACAACAAGCAATGTGAAATTGTGAGGGAGGGGGGAGGAATTAAATACGGGAAGTGGGAGGTGTTGCACAGGTGCGCGGCGAAGGTTTTGACAATTTAGTGTTGGCAATGAAATGAATGGTAGCCGAACGAGTGTGAGAGCAGTCGGCTACGTTACGCGAGAGAGGGGGGCGGAGCACGAAAACATCACGTGCGGCCGCTCGTAGACACTGATTGGCCTAGGTCGCGACTACGTGTAAGGGTGTGTGTGTGTGTGGTTTCCTACGATTTGGCATTTATTGATCATTGAGTAGATGAGGATCCCTATTGTTCGAGCAAGAAACTCGATAGGTAGATGACGTTTCCCTGTAGGCGGTAGCTAGTCAGTTGCCCAATACGGAAGATAATTGGCTGATTAAGCCCTCCTGTCGAGGGGCGTATCACACGCGAGGCGACGCAGTGTGCGCAGTCCGATTATATTATTGATTACCTTGTTCCAGGAGTGACAGGTGTGAGGTTAACGGGGGTAGATTGCAAGTGTATTTTGAACTTAAAGAATATATGAAAAACTTACCAGTAGCTCGAAGAGATCGGTGACGTCACCAATAGGGCTTTCATAGGATATCCCGAGCACAAGGCATCTTTCCTTCTGAGAGTGGTGGGGAAGAGAACTGTGGTAAGGGAGTGGGAACGGAGATAAACGGTCATGAATTGATCAAGGAAAGGCGAAACGGGGGATGTGGCGGCGCACGGAGAACGCCGGCCACGGCAAGTGTAGAAGAAGGAGGAGGACCAAGTGAAAATAGGCGACTGTATAAGAACGTCACAAGGGGTGCGCAGCCGCAGGGGGCTATGTGCGCCTCGGCCGCAGGGGGCCGTAAGGGTGTTGTGTAAAGGAAGAAAGAAAGAAGAAAATATACAAATGTAAATTCTATATTTTAATAATTTTCCTTAGCGGACTATCGCAAGTCCCCAAACTTACGGGGCCAGGTAACGATATAAGGCTGTATATTGTAAACTGCTAGTGAGATAACCGCTACCAAATAGGGGAAGGGTAACAAGTGGAGCGCTACTATGTCATACGGGACAGGATCGGGAGGGTGGGGGAACACCCTCACTACCCCACTACAACACATATGTACCACTCTGTCACCCCATAGGGAGAAACTGATTAAGTATAGCATAGAATGGACCCAGGGGACGGACAACAAAATGATAACACCGTAGCCGCCTAATGGTAGCTTCGATCCATATGCCCAACATTCACTACTAAACCATCTGCATAATACATACAAAGGGAAGAAGTTGGCAAACCACGTGGAGGTGTTTAACTTATGGAGGATGTTCCAAGGGTCCCGACCAGGACCAAATGGAATGTTCACTGTGGGGGAAATACCGGAAGAAAAAGAGATTAAGGAGGAAGGAGAGGATGGGAAAAAGGGGAGTGAAGACCCAAAGAACACGGGGAACGGACAAGAGGGAGGAGAAAAGAATAATAAATCAAATGAAATAAAAAAGGAACCGAGCAACGATATACCCCTAGCAAAGGGAGTGAAAACAGAGGGAGGGGGGTTGTACCCTTTAAGAGAGTTAGGAGAAATAGAAAGAGGTCAGTTAAGGGCGGCTGAGGGGTACTCAAACCCGGCATACAGCCCTCCACCATATGTGGCTCATAGGAAGATGCCAGCAGGGGAGGGGAGGACTGGAGAAGAACAAACTGTGGAAATAGGAAATGATGAGTGGGTAGCTGCACAGATACTATTAAAATTACGAGGTTCATTAACAGGAGAAGAGAAGGAGGTAGTAAGGAAAACAGACGAGGATAATACCAGGGAGAGTGGAATGAGAGGGGAAGAGCTGTTACGGCAAAAGGAAGAGATTTTGGAGGAACGACTAGCAGAGTTAAGGGATGAGAAGAACGAACTGATCAAACAGCTCGAGAGGGAGGAAAGAGAGAGAGCGAGGAAAAGGAAAGAAGGTAAGAACGAATTGGAAAAAATAAGGGAACGAACTGAGGAGCAAAGGAGAGAAGCTGAACGGGTAAGAGCAGCAGCAGAAAGGGTATCAAGAGCAGTGCTGCGAGAAAAGAAAAGGGAAGAAGAAGAGAAAGAAAAAGAAATGGCAATGTGGAAGAGGAGATTACTGTCAGAAACGACTAAGAAATACGAAGAAGGGAGGGTGATAGAGAGCATATTAGAAAGGGAAAGGGTGAAATGGGAAAGGAAGAAAGAGGATGAAAGAATATTGGAACAGGTGAGTAGTGAAGTAATGGAGGAATTAAAAAGGAAAAGGGAGGAAAATGGTAGGGAGATGGAGGAGAGAAATGAAGGAGAAAGAGAAGATAGGAGAAGGGAGAGTGAAGTGTGGGGGGATGTATATAGGAACACAGAGGTAGCAACAATATCAGCGCAAAGGGGAGCGGTTGATAAAGGAGAAAAAGGAGGACTGGACCTAATAGACTTAAAAACAGTAACAATCAAGGGGAAAAAGACCGAGTGGGGGTTACCGTTTATGACTGACTTTTGTAGTGAAGAAGAGGAAGGAGTGGGGAAGGAAGGAAGAAACAATGAAAGGGAAAGCCTAGATAAACTATACATCACCCGGACCAACACAGACTCACCATGGATCCGTAGGAGAAAGGATGAACTGGAGAGAAGTGAGGAGGAAGAGCAAGGAATAGTGGAAAGACAGACACATGAGGCCACACCGTCCCCATCACGCCCACTCCCGTCCCACCCTGCATGCTCAACCACCTCACGCTTGTTACGTACAATAAAACTTGCGCCCTTTACAGACGAACTGACACCCTATGCATGTCGGCTTAGAGACCTCCCTAGACGCAGGCAGGAAGGACGAATACACATGCCCATATTAAATACAGGAAGTGATGGAAGAAAGGGAAAAGATGGAGAAGAAAGAGTTACGAGCAGGGGAAATACAGACGTAATTGACGATGTAGAAGAGAGGGAAGAAGAGGAAGGGTGTGAGGACTCGATTTTACGGAACACAAAGGGTAAAACGAGACATAACTTAATGCCACTTCTGGAGAGGGGAGGGGTTAGACCACAGTACGTCCCTTGGAAGCATACAGACAAAGAAAATATAAAGTGCAGGCTCCCATCATTAAGTGGAGGTGCGGGTAAATGGATATATGAAATGGAAAAACACACCGCAGGACAGAAATTGGCAGTGGGAGATGTAAAGGGCCTTCTAATATCGATATTAGGGGATGCAGCGGATGACATTTGGAAGAGAGCAGGATTCCCTGGTGTAACAATAACAAACACATCGCATGATGGGGCACCATTCGCAAACTGCAGACATGCACTATGGCAGGCACTGAGGGTACAGTACTCAGACACATCAGACATAGGAGCAATTACCTCACGCAAGATGCGTGAGAACGAAGATCCTGTTGATTATATCCAGGAAATCCAAGAGAAGTGGCGCATGGAAACTAGAGAACAATGGGATAAAACACCAGCAATATTTTATCATATACTAGTACAAGGGCTCCCGGAAGGAGTTCAGAAACAACTGAAGAAAGTAGTGGGAATGAAAGCAAATCCATGGCCAGAAATACAACTGACTATAGTGCATCATTGCAGGACATGGCAAGGAAAAATGAAACAAAAGGAAGAGGACAGGAAAACGGAAGAGGCTAAACTAGTACAGAAAAAGCTTACTAAATACACAATGGAAGGGGCACTAATAACTACGCCTACAACAATGACCCAAAGCCCCACACAAGTAGTGGCTGCACAAGATCCCTCCCAAATACCACCTTCACAGACTATAACACAACAGGTGCCGCCACTCCAACCATACACGACCAACATGGGAGGAGGATACCCAATGCCAGGAGCTGGGTATTATAATTACAACAGAGGGAGAGGAGGAATTATGAGAGGGAGAGGATACGGATATAATACCCAACAGCAGGTGGGAGGACTTAGAAATTCCTACCCCACAGGGCAACCAGTATACCAGGACAACACAGGGAGCTTTCCATGGCAGAGTAGGGAACCACCGGTGTGTTGGAATTGTGGATTATTAGGGCACATGTCACACACGTGTAGAGTAAGACCAGGAACACCATCATGGAGTGAACAGGGACAACCAAGGCCCACACAGGAACAGCAGGGCATACAGCAACAGCAGACGTTGCAACAGGGAAATGAACAGCAACATCTAATAACACAACAACAGCCACAGACACATTCACTGCCACAACAACAGGTAGCGATAACACAACAACCCCAAGTACAACAAACAGAACTGGGTAGGGTGACGGTCCTGGGACACAACCCTTACACAGGAAATGGTCAATCGTTGTACCCTCAATAGGACAGCCCACAGACGGCCTTGGTGTGTCCCATCCTGTCAGTAACACCTAATAGTGCGTAGGAACCACGCATAGAGGTAACGATAGGTGACAAAAAGTTATCATTCCTTGTTGACACCGGGGCGACCCGGTCTTGCATAAGGGAAGGTAAATTTAAGATGTCAGGCGAAGCCATGAACACCCAAGGATTCTCTGGGGCTAGAGGGTTGGTTCCTTTTACTGATAACATTCCCTTATCTATAGGAGATTATGACCTGTCAGTCCCACTTCTATATTATAGTGCCTCACCAGTAAATATACTGGGGAGAGACATAATGAACAGGTTGAATATGACGATCTCATTTACTGAGGACGGCATAATTTGCTCCACTCCAGGGATTAACATGCTCACAGCACGACAGATTATGCAAGCATACTGCGGACAGACAGCGATTAGGGCGGAGCCAGTAGATGGCGAACTCTTCCAGTACGGGACAGACATGGCATTTGCATGGATGCCAGGGATAGAGGGAAAAATCTGGAGGAGGCCAGCAGCCTATCTGTTCAGACCAGAAACACCAGTCAATGAACCAGAAGGAAAGGTGGTTCCAGTGGACATTGAGAGCATTATAGCAACAGCTGATTACATTGCTGTACATGCCCAAGAAAGAGAAGGAAGGGCATGGAGGGCAGTGATAGCACTAGCAGAAGGATGTAGACTCACCCAGGTGTCAGATGAGGAGCTGTTCTCAGAAGAAAAGGAGGAAGGTGAAATGACGTTTATGATGAGTGTGGAAATATGGCTAAGAGTGGCGTACAAACAAGTAGCACAGAAAATTGCAATGGCACTTGAGGCACCCGCATGCACCCCAGTCCCCTTCTTTAAGGAGGATATGACAAAGGTACCCACATCACTGTGGACTACTAGCCCCTATGACGTGGGGTGCATAAAAAGTATAGGGGGAGTAAGGATAAAATTGAAAAAAGGTGCAATACTCCCCAGAGTGAAACAGTACCCACTATCAAAAGAGGCAGATGAGGGCATATATGAAACCATAACGGCCCTTATAAATAATGGCATATTGGTCCCCTCAGAATCACCATGTAACACGGCTGTATACCCAGTGTGCAAGGCTAAAGGGGGTTCTTGGCGCTTCATACAGGATCTCAGGCCCTTGAACAACACTTTACAGTGATCGACCTTAAAAATGCATTCTTCTCAATACCATTGCACCCAGACTCACAAGATCTGACAAGCTTCACTTACAGAAACACAAAGTGGAAACACACCATATTGCCACAAGGGTATTGCGAATCACCCTCAATTTTCAACAGAGTAATACAGATGGATTTGGGTAACATTGAAGTGGAAAGCACAGTGTTGCAGTATGTCGATGACATAATAATTTGCAGTACAAACGAAAGAACATGCAGAGAGGACTCATTAAAGATGTTGACAATATTGGCTGAGAAAGGTTACAAGGTAGACATGGAAAAGTTACAGTACTGTCAAGAACAGGTACTTTACATTGGTCAGCTCATATCCCAACATGGAAGAAAGATTGCACCACAAAGAGCACAGGCCATTTCAAACACACCAGTGCCACAAACAGTGAGGGAACTGCAGCAGTTCCTGGGTCTGTGCAACTACTGTAGAGCATGGGTATTTGATTACAGTTCATACATAGGGCCCCTGCTTGAGGCGTTAAAGGAAGCTAATAAAGGGGAGAAAAAGCTGGGGTGGACAATGGAAATGAAAGAGGCTTTTGATGAGTTGAAAGATGCGATATCAACTGCTCCGGTACTGGCATCCCCAGACTATGAGCGACAATTTTTTATATTTTCACATTGCGACTCAGCAGTAATGAAAGCAGTGTTGGCCCAAAAAACAAGCATGGGCTACAAACCAGTAGCATTTTACAGCGGCCACTTAGATCCTGTGATGCTAGGTCATTTCCCTTGCGAACAAGGTCTCGCCGCAGCTGCTTTTGCGGTAGAGAAAGCATCAGCAATCACCATGGGGTGCCCAACTACACTGTTTGTGGAACATGCACTATTTGCCATATTGAATAAACCTAAGTCCACCCTAACCACGCAAAGGGCATCAGGTTATGAGATCATCTTATCCAGAGCTGAACTATCAATTGTTAGATGTAGCACGGTCAACCCTGCAAGGTTCCTAGCAGAAGTAATTGAGGAGGGAGATTATGCCCACGACTGTACGCAAATAACTGAAATGTACTCATGTACTAGAAAGGTTGAAGAAAACGCACTAGAGGGAGGTGAGCTCTTGTTCATTGATGGGTCATCAACTATCGACCAAAGGGATGGTATAAGGAGGACTGGGGCAGCAGTGGTAAAAATGATGGAGGTACCGGTGTGTGTGGCAATGAAATGTGTACAATTCCCACAGCATTACTCTGCTCAAGCAGCGGAATTAGTTGCACTGATCTTGGCGTTGAAGGAAAGCTTTGACAAACGAGTGACCATATATTCCGACAGCGCATATGTTACATCCACTGTCCACTCAGGGCTGTCGAAATGGAGAAGAAGAGGGTTTAGGAGAGCTGATGGCACTCCAGTGCAACATGCCCTCCTATTGGCTGAACTAATTGAAGCAATAAATGACCCCCAAGAATTAGCTTTGGTCAAATGCACCGCACACACCAATGGTGAAGACCACATCTCAAAAGGGAATGCAGCAGCAGACGCACATGCGAAGTATGCTGCATACTTTGGTGAGATATGGAACCCCCCAGAGTCACAGAGAGGGAGAGGGAGGGGAATGGATAAGGAGATGTTGATAAGAGAAGGGTACACCCATCTCCCAGCCACACAGATTATGGAGCTACAAGCGGCTGCACCAATGGCCGAAAAAGAAATATGGTTAAAAAGAGGATGCGCAATGTCACCAACCGACGCACTATGGCGCCAGGGTGACACTGGAAATATTGTAATACCACTGGCACTATTGAACACCGCCCTGAGCCAACTACACTACCCAGCCCACACAGGCAAGGAAGTAATTGCAGCACGAATTAGGGAAGACTGGTTCTGCCCCGAGTTAAATTCTCATTTGTCAAATTTTATCGGCAATTGTCTCACATGTCAACAGTTTACGGCCGGTCATACTCTGAAGGTGATAAGAGGTACTATACCCCGGCCAGAGGGACCTTTCCGGCATCTCCATATTGACTATGTTGATATGATCAACGTATGTCAAGGAAATAGGTATATGATTGTAGTAGTATGCCCATTCTCGAGGTGGATTGAAGCAGGGCCCTGTTCACACCCAGATGCATTTAGAGCAGCTAAATTCCTAGTGAGGGAGGTCTTCCCCAGGTGGGGAGTGTGCGAGGTACTGAGGTCAGACAATGGCCCACATTTCGCAAACGAAATGTTCCAGCACATCACATCCTTGCTGAACATCAAGCATAAATTTGCATGTGCATACCACCCACAGGCCAACGGAATATGTGAACGCCTGAATGGCCTATTAAAGGAGGCAATTGCAAAGATACAGCAAACAACAAAGAAGAGTTGGTTATATTGCCTTCCATTAGCCCTATTTGAGCTAAGGAATAGACCAGGGTCCGACCACCACCTCACCCCTCACGAGGTGGTTACCGGACGTCAAATGCGCCTTCCCCTAACGCCAACATCAAGAGCATTTACTGACCACGAGAGTACTGCGAGTGTTTTTGGTGATGAAATGTACCAATATGTGTCTTCTTTGATTACTAGTGTAGTGTTTGTGTCTCAACAGCTCGAGCGCACGCGGGGCGGGTCTAACAGCGATCAGCAAGAAGACGTGGATAAAGAATTGGAAAAGGAAAGACTGTGCAAAGTTGCTAAAGGTGACCACGTACTACTTTGCAATTTCAACAGAAAGTGGAACAGTCCACGGTTCACTTGCCCCCATCTGGTGGAGGAGGTATCAACGAGAGCAGTAAAGTTACAGGACAAACGTGCTTGGAACCACCTACACGACGTAAAGATCTACAAACTCCAGACCCGCCCCAGCGCCACCGACAGGGCCACTGGAAGAACAACACAGCGTCACCAACGGAGGAAGAGACTTCTACCACAACTAACAGCCTAAGTGTCCCCATACCCTGCCACCCCCCAGATTCCCCAGAGACAACTATTAGAAAAGAAAGGGGTGATCCCCATACCGCCCACCCCATGGTTACACGATCAAAGGGTAAAGAGACTTCCGCCAGTTGAGCCCAAACCCTCTGCCCATTGACCCCCTGCCCACTGTAGTAACAATTGAACTGAAGGACATTGTTTTGCAAATATACACATGTAAACACCTGAATGTTCTCTTTCTTTTCTCTCGCACATGCAGGTACAGCGTATTATTGTACTGTTAAGAAAGTAGATAACTAACCAATTCACTGCCCAGGAGTAGATGGTACCCTCAGACGATAATTACCTGGAAGGATTGTCACACCAATTTGTATATGAAGTAAAAAGGCCAACGTACCTGAAAAGAAGGAGGGTACGTGTCTACTACACAGCATTCCTCTTGGCCATAGAACATTCAATGCCCCACCTCCAACCATACTTGCCTGCCCTGAGAGATAGATCGCTTAGATTGGCGTGGGAACAGCTCTTCGCCTGGGCACTGAATGACTACTTGATAGGGAGAGCTTAATAACAATAACTAACCTTAATAACGAGCATATTAAGAATTTTCAGGTGGGCAACTGTAACGTCGCAAGAATAAGCTGCCGGACTGCAGCAAGGTAAGAGCAAAATGCCGGTGAAATTAGCATTTGTAATAAAATTGAAAGGGATTTTAATGATCACCGGGTTCTTGGCTGCCTCTGTATGGCAGTACAGCTATGCTATCAATATTATTGCTGTACCCAAACCTAATACACCCCCACCCCCAGCTGCAACAGGTGTTATGTCAGGTGGTACTAGTAAAATCCCACACAAGAAAAATAAAGTTAAACGCAGCACATACTCAGATAATAAAGGCATTGACAACTACGTACAAGATTCAGCGCACATCTCAAACAACATATGGTATCAACATATGACCCACATAGGTAAGCAGACAACAGAAGACAGCTGCTACGTTTACTCATTGATCCCATACGCCATGAGCGCTTCTCGAACATTTGTTGCCACGGAGATAGATGGAAAAATAGCACGATGTATAATATACCTGGCACTGTTCCAGACGAAAGGAAGATTTCAAGGGACAGTGGTGCATCTGGTGTGGAAAACACGAGATACATATCCATATGAAAACAACTTCCTCAAGACTTATTTGAGTTACCACAAGAGCAGTTTACATGCTGAAGGATTCAAATACATAACAAGTGGTCCTGAAAAAGGAGAAACAAAGAAGGTAACACTGCAGTGATTGGTACGCCACTGAAGTCCCTGGTAAAAACGGATGTTGGGAAAGACCACTGATGATAATAACAGGGAAGGTGTACATGGACAACAAATGGGACATAGGAGTGGTTGGCAGTAACATGGTAACAAGAGAAAACATTTCAACTATTGATGGACATAACCATAGAGGTTGGATGACTTGGATCAAGTACGTACCCATGCTCACATGGATGGAGAAGGATGAAGACACAATAACAATATTGCAGCTAACTGCGCCTAAGGTATGCTACCAACATAAAGGAGAGGTGGATGTAGGATACAATACCAACTGTGAAAGCGTGATGGAGTTACCTGAGGGGGGAGCCGGAACAGCAGTAGTAATGGACCATTACTGGGCCTGTGGAGACAAGGCGTATCACACACTGCCCCCTTTGTGGAATGGTGTATGCACTATAGTACACGTTAATGTACCATCACTGGTGGTACCCCTGGTGGTACCCCAGAAGCATGTAAATATGGCGAATTTCCCCAAGATGGATGAAGGGAACAAAAGGAAGAACAGATCTGCACAGCCTCGGAAAGGGCCAGAAAACAGACGCAACGGCAACAACACTGTCCTCAACAGAAGGAAAAGACAAGGAGAACCTCTGACAGGAAATTACCTGTGGGGAAGGTCGGAAACAGCACTGACCTCAATTCCGCCGGAACATAGACTATTCAGCAGAGCAGCTATGTTCTTCTCCTCAATAATACATCCTGGACTGCAGGCCTACGCAAACGCGAAATGGCTCCAGATAACTAGGTGGGAACTAATGATGACAATTAACTCTACAGTAAATGGATTCAACGCAATAAAAGAGGAATTGCGAGCAGTAAAAATGGTTGCACTACAGAACAGATATGTACTGGACCTCCTCACAGCAATGGAAGGAGGAGTTTGCGCAAAGATAGGACAATCATGCTGCACATTCATTCCTGCTAACGATGCTGACAATGGTACACTCACAGAAGCTGTATCACAATTGGCCCAGATGCACTCAAAAATGATGGATGAAAGTAAAGGTGTGAAAAAGGATGAGAGTTGGTTTTCAATATTATGGTCATGGATGCCATCTTGGCTGTCAGATGGACTGAAGATTATAGTTGGATGTACTATTTTGGCTGGAGCTACACTGATCATAATAAGATTTTGGAAAGCCCGGAAGGCACGCACCGCAGACGAGATGATCGAAATGGTTGGTATACACCTCTTGATGCCAACAGATGACGGCCAACACACAGGCACAATCATAAAAGAGAGAGAGAAGTTGCGCAACCAGATCATCACCAACCACCTGGACCCACCATCTGTCAAGCTCGAAAACCCAAGAAACCCAAGAAGCTACATAGGGAAATGGGTATACTGCACTCCTGGAGGAACCTGTGAATATATGTATTGGTCATTTGAAGACCATGTTAACCACTATGGACATTTGGGAGGAATAACTAAAATATGGAGAGTAAGAGGAGATAAAGAAAAGGATATGTTTGTGGTCGACAAGTCGACCAGAGGGGGGACTGAAGTGGGAGAATGGAAGACCAGGCTCCCGCCCTTCCCCCCTCGCGCTTGGCCTAGAGGATCACGGCCTAGACACCCGCCACGAGAGGAGTTTGCCTATCTACCAGACGACCAAATACCCTGGTACAGGAACATACGGATGTGCCCATCTACCTGCCCAGCAGCCCGCCCTGTCCATGCCGACACCTGTGGCACGGATCAACTCGACTAAACCTACACGTCGTTAGAGATGCCATGACGACCTAGCCAACGGTCAGCACACCTGTGCAAATATACACACTGGACACTCCCACACCAACCCACACGAAGAATATACTCAGTGCTATGACGTAGGCGACAGACATACTCACGGACGTGCATCTTTATTATTTTCCACATAGGCTCTCAAAATGCAGAAACGCAAGACGCATCATGAACTTATCTAAAAAGGCTTGCTCACGCTTCTTCTAAGAGCCATGTACCATAATGAAGAATATAACGGGGACACGATACTGAGGATAAAGCAATATGATACCGTAACCTAAAGCGCTCTGCATCAAACGGTTCCACGTATGCACCAGGCCCAAGTAGGCCGCAAGCAAAAGCTTCCATGAACATTGAATGAGCAAGAACTGGGTTGCTGACCCTGCAAAATGAGCCCGGCGAAAGCACAACGCCAAGGGCACGATGTTGCAATCTCGCACGCTGCAAGCCAACGCCAAGGTCGCACCTGCAAGATAAACCAGGCACCTTGCCTCATCGGTAAGTACTGGGGCGAGGAAGAGTGAAATTTGGAGTAATGAAGATAAAAGGAAACTAATCCAGGCAATTACATTAACATCCCTCTACCCTGTCCAAGTAGGTCTAGCAGTAACGAAGATTACCAATACGAACCCCAGGCATTAAACACAAGCACACACCATTACCTCCACATCCCTCTTCCTCAAGCAAGTACTTGTGTATGAGGCAACGTGCCTCATACATAGGTTACATAGGTACTGCAACGAGGAAGAGTAGGACTAGAAGTAATGAAGATTACTGGCAAGTAATCAGAGCATTCACCATACACTCACACACGTACACCCATTGACACATACGATTATATGGGCCTCCTTTCACCATACACTCACAAACTCACAAACACCCATACATCATACACTCACTCATTCATACACGTTACGTTATATACATATACACACTTACATATAGCACACACATTTACACAAAATACATTTTCTTACCTTTGAATCCTTTGATCCGGGACAGGGAACGAGACCTCCCGCTCCCTGCAGCCGGAACGCTTGTTCCAGTCATGGAGCTGGAGGTCTCCATGTCATGGTGTGCGGGGGACCACTATGACTTCAAAAAGAAACTATTTCTTTTTGAAGTCACTGTGGCTTCATAAAGAAATTATTTCCATTACGGGACCAATTACCGTTAGGGGAATAATTTCTTTATGAAGGTAGAAGGACTTCAAAAATAAAGGATTTCTTTTTGAAGTCATAGGGCTCCCCCCACCCCGTGACATGGAGGCCACCAGCCTGGAAGCCTCCAATGCATTGGGTTGCAGGGTTTGGGGGGAGTATGACTTCAAAGAAAACAGTCATTTTAACTTCATAATAAAATCATTTCCATTAAAGGACCGCATCAGAAATAATGTCTTTATAAAGTCAGAGTGACCTCAAAAAGAAACTATTTCTTTTTGGTAGTGCGGTGGGCAGGAGGCTGCGGGGGCCTCTGCTACTCCACTGCTTTCCAATGCTGGTCCAAGCCTTGCGCTCAAGGGTGCCGACTGTAGATCTGTGCCAACTAAACCCATGTTGTGGCTGTCACGGGCAGGCAGTTCTGAAGTGTTAGCCCACAGCACTCTGCGTGCTCATATTTAAAGGTCCATATGTATATACCTCCCCGGAGTGAAGAAAATACAAGTCCCAGGATGCATTGTGTGTTTGGCCAGGACTGACTCGTGCTCAGTTGTACGCCATGGATTCATGAATGTAGTAGGAAGTAGACATTCTCTGAGACAATTAACATTTTTCTTGGTCTGACAGCAGCGACTTCAGCCTCGGGCCAAAACACTTAGGCACTGTCTGATTCATCAAAACCAAGAGGCCTGTTAAACGGTAGTGAGGCACTCCTTTGGCAGGTTCACTGTGAGGGGCCCCTGGGCGCTGTATAAAGCTTTCTCCTGGCGTGCGCCCAGAGCGGAGAACAAGGTCTTCAGCTGCTGCCCTAGAGTGCATTAGAAGTCCTGCATCAGAGCCCCGGGTGCACTCCGCTGTCCGGCAGGTCTGCACCAGAAGGTGCATGCGGAGATTGACAAGAACCATAGTGGCGCTAAACCCTGCTGAGCCCCCCCAAAGCCCTCAACAGTCACATGCGTTCCCCCCAAATAGTTTGCAAAGGCAACAATTCTTATATTGGAAGAAACATGATCACTTTATTGGAGTCAACCTAATGGGGGGTCCTAGCCTTACTCAGGCCACAAGTGTACCTGGCCTACAAACACCTCCCCGGGTAGCCCTTCGCCATTCCTGGGCACCCACAAACTAGTGAGCCTTCACTTCGCTTTTGCATCCTTCTGGGTCACTTCCGGTCTCAGTTCTCGTGGGTACACCTGCCTCTGGTTGTACTATTGCCAGGCCAGTAGACTCCCATATCCTTGTATGGAACGAATAACCCTGACCCACTGCAGTCCGTTTTTGAGGCGTCGCCAACTGTCCCTATGGGCATCAGTGCCTGTCGGACCCCATCCTGGCTTGTGCAGCCAGCGGGTAATGCTCGCAGCAGCATCCGCAGCGTAACTTCTTCTCTCCTAGGATCGTCCCTGTAACTCTGCCATGCTTTGGTGGTGGTAGCCCCGAGACCCCCACTTCTTAGTACATATACTCACCTTAGTACATTATGCACATCCTGCTCTCCCGGGAGCTGCAAAAACATTTAAGAGGAGAACATAATGTCCTTTATGCGACCAGTGCACCTCATCACCATGATAATGGCTGGGGCCTTATTCACCCATTGTCCTGTGCCTGGTAACACCCAGTCGCTCCACCTCATGCATTTCTCCATATTCTCCATTATCCGTTCCCTACATTGTCCCATGGCCGCATTGGACCCGGCCCCATGCCACACACACTTACTGTGTTTGCCAACATTTGCCCCATAATACTCAGTGTCACTCAACAGTTGCACTAGGGTCCCTCTGATCTCCTGCTTCTGATATAGCAGCCGTCCTTCTCTTAGCGATGCAACATCCTTACCCCCAGGCAGATAGCCAACCCCTAAGAGCCGGGGTCGTAAGAACTGCCATCCCGTGGTTAGCAACACATACATGCCGTAAAACTGGAGCGGCGGCGGCAGTGCTTTAAGTGGCCTTCAAACTTGAGCTGGGCTCCTATGGGGTGTGGCCTGGCAGGGGATCACTTACCTCCCTCACCTGAATGCTGCCTGTTAGATGACGCCCCGTAAGAGCCCCAGCACTTCAGGCTGTGGAAAAAAAGCCTCACCTTTTCATTGTGTCTCGACCCCCTGCAGACACCCCTTTAATTAGAGATTCAGGGATCATCACCCCTGCATCTCTAATAAAAGAAGTGTCTGGCAGCGGGTTGGCCCAGTGACACCATGAAAAGGCGAGGCTTCTAGAAGCCCAGTTACTGGGGTTAGCAGGGGACTTTAGGGAGCCCCAGCAGGGCCCTGTCTTGGACACTAGGCATGGGCTTGCTGAAAATGTGTCATTTGGGGCCACTTTGAACATTATTTCCAGGACCTCTTTTGGTTCCCAGTCCACCCCTGCAGCAATGTGAGTAATTGACGGTCTGGGCAACGACCACTAACGGAGTATGCACCTATACCATACTGTTTCTAACCCACAACGTGGTAAGAGAAACGCACAGATGTACAAATGTAATACCATACATGGTAGCATTATCCCATGCATCCTTTTTGTGTCCCCATAATGTACCCAATGCATAAAAGGCAGCAGCCCTTACACCCTATTTCCTCCACATCAACACTACAGAAACCGCCATGCTTGTGTGGCATAGCGCCTGCTGTTCCCGATGTGCTCAGCTCACCCTATTAAGCATACACACCCGGCACCTTAGAGCCATGTGGCCCAACACTAACCATGCATTCCTAACCCGCATGTGGATGCCGCAGCCTAATATGTCTGTGGAGTCCAGCTCCATCTAGCTGCAGTGTCTGGTAACCATGGCAATCATGAACATTGTTCCTCCCGCCAACGCTGGGTGCCACCGGAAGCCACCGTGATATTGCACAAATACCTTTACATTTTCCTTGACGGATCGCCCCTCGACATTTTATTAATCACTCATGTTAATTAAATAAATGGGTCCTAACCGAGCTGCACATGATTACACCATCTTTCCCCAGTGCTTAATTGGTAAGAAAATAAGTGCCAGGGCCCAAATACTTTCTAGCACGCTTGTGACACTGCGAGCGGGAAGTTACCCACCACTGCTGCCACCACTCCCAGCTGCTCCCCACACTGTCGACACATTTGGGGTTAAACTACACCTCACACCTGCTCATTGGGGTTGATGAATGCTCTGGCTTGCATTGCTTCATGATCACTCTGAGTCTGAAGCAATGAGTGCCGGGGCTGAGCCGGGGCTGAGCCCTGGCAAACCCCCCCACAAATTAAGCACTGCCGTTCCTTCATTTTGCCAGCCCCATCTCCATGGCCCACCTGTTAGTTATGTGCCATGAGAAAGCAAATCAATCCTAACCCTAATGCGGTACTCGGATGCCCAGTCCCACTATCTGTACTGCTAGATCTTATGCCAATCCTGCACGCTTTCCAATTAAGTGAGAACCAGTATTTCTATTAACTACCCTGCAAGCATTAATCAGGTGCAACACACAACCTGCCCTCCGCGACAGAGCATACCAACGCATAGAGGAACCACAGCGGCCTTGCGCCACCATCACTGTGGAGATGTCAATACGGGGAAGGTTGGAGCAAGTATTGCCCCAAGCCAATGAATGCTAATGAAGGAATTAATAGACAAAACTTGATCAAGTCTCCACATATGAGTTGTCAATGTGGGGAAAGTTCGAACAAGTGTTACCTTAAATCACGAAAGTGTAGACAGTAAAGGAATACAACTGTACTATACTGAAAGACAGAGAGAACATTAAAAGAAAGCACTGGTGAAAGGGGGAATTCAGGCAGTAAGCAATTGGGGAGAATATACATGGAAAGAGGAAATACTCTGGGATCTGAAAACCCCAGAAAGGGATTACTCGCAGAGGAGTATGTCAGGTAATCCATATAACCTATACAGAAAACACTGACATTGTGAACATACCTGGCAGGAGAGTGTACCACGGGATCTATTAAATGATAGATGAAAAGACGTCCTGGCGGACCAAGCACCAGGCCAATTTAAATACAATACATGAATTAATATTGTGGAAAGAAACCCAGCAGGAGAGTATATCAGGAGATCTGAGAAACCTACTCAAGGCTTCCTGGCAAGAGAGTATACCAGGAGGGCCTCCATAAATGTTACTGTTTTGAAAGAGACATTGACACTTTCATCATCCTTAAAGAACTACTTTCAACCTCCATAGAAAGTAGCTATTTGAAAGAGACAATTCTGCTATTCTTAGGAAGTGATTATTTGAAAGTGACACTTTTGACATCCTACCAAAGACATCCAGAGGAAAGGATCCCTCCCTCTCGATCCAAGCATTCTTTTGTTGAATTTATCTATTTTTTTATTTTTTTGTGTTTAATTGTAACTAGACAATTTTTACAAATAGGACGACAGTATACGTCTTGGTTGGACTTTGTGATCAGTCTTCTCGGTTTTATTCTTGTGTGATTGTGGTTTTGACTTTTCCTTCAAGGTCCAGGCTCAAGAATTTGGCTGTAGCTATCGTCAGGACGTATCGTCACTGCTCATCATCCAGTTCCACCAGGCTTCTTCATTTAATGTGGGATGTTTATGCCTGTGTGGTTGGAGGTATATGAGCCTGGGATTTGCGGTCCCTGGACATAGTAAAAGGAGGTGACGCACTGTCTCAATATAGTTTGTGTTCTTGAAGTAGCGACATGTGTTGCACTTGAATTTATCTAAAAAAACAAAGGGAGTGTTGAGCATTAAAGTATTTGCGGGCACCAGTGGGGCCGGCTGTGCTGTGCCGCTGGGGGTGTGTGAGGAAAGGGGGTCACTCCAGCACTTGGGAGAGGGTGAGCACGGCCTCATCGATGTGGGGAGAAAGACGCTTCCGCTGGAAGCAGCGCAGCCCCCGTAAACACAATTTAACTGGATGCGCAGGGCCCTAATGAGATGCGCAGGGCCCTAATGAGGTGGGTCCCCAGGTAACCGCCCAGACGGCCCATGTCCAAGACTGGTCCCGATCAGCACTATACGGTAGCAGAGAAGAGAGAGGGCAGATGTGGAAGACACTAGAGCACATGAGATAGCAGAAGGAGGGAGAGGGTAGATCTCCAAGAGACACTCAAATACATCAAAAACACTAGAGGGCAGCGGGGCGCTCTGGAAGAGACATTCAAAGATGGCAGAGGAGGGCGAGAGGCGCTATGTAAGAGGCATGTACATTAGACGGGAATTGGGAGAGTGGGGCTATGGAAGGGACCGTGAGATACATCAGTGCTATAAGGCAGCAGAGGAGGTGAGAGGAGGATGTGAATACTTCAGAGCTATAAGAATGCGGGGGTTGAGGGGGAGGTATGAAAAATACCTTCGAATGCATGAAACCGCAGAGGTGAAAGATGAGGTTATAGAAGAGAATCGTAAAGACATCAGCGCTATAATCCAGCAGTGGGGCACAGTGTGATAAGCAAGAGTCTTCCTAAATACCTCTGACTCTGGGGCCCCAGTGAATACCATGTCACTGCTTTCAGGGGGGAGAGGGAGTGCCAGAGAGAGGCATGCAGAAGTGTAATCAGGGCAGCGTTGCTCTGTGTGACTGCAGCCAGGGCGGCGCGGCTCTGGGTAAGTGCAGCCAGGGCAGCGCGGCTCTGAGTGAGTGCAGCCAGGGCAGCGCGGCTCTGGGTAAGTGCAAAGAGGCAGGGGGCCTTATTAAAAAGAAAAAGCTTTAGAATAAGTTAAGATCAAAAGTAAGTGATGGTGGAAGGCGTTGGATCGAAAAGCAAGGTCAAATGCAAGCATGATTTGATTACTATTAAGTTGGGTAGTAACTACAGCACCTAAAAGCAGAAGGAATTGGACGTGAAGTGTTATCTAAATTAACATGGCCAAATGAGCATTTTGAACTAATTTCCATGAGCACAATCGACATACCATTCTTTAACCAGTGTTGAATTTCTGAAATGGTACAAACTACTGTAAACAAAAACATATTTAGTAATTGTCACCAATGCCATGTGGCAACATGTTTCTTACACAAGGTCCTCTCACGCTGAGATGCCAACATATGTCCAAACATGTGAGCTCCACCGGAACAGCTTCTATGACGGGGGTCTGCAACCTTTAGCTCTCTTAAGATGTTTTGGACTACAACTCCCATCAGTCCTAGCCATCATAGTCCATGGTGAGGGATCATGTGAGTTGTAATCCAAAACACCTGGCGAGCTAAAGGTTGACATAAATAAAGGGGAAGGAGAAATAATGGTTCTGGGTCAGAGTGACAAATGTCTGACAAATTGCCAAAAATGGCACCTTTTTGATGACCTGTCTTATGTCCCTTTTTTGCAATGCTCCCACCTGTTTTACATCTTCCCAAACACCCCCTTTCCTCATTCTGCAAGTGCTTTTTATACACCTTTGTTGCAAACCTTTCCATCCATGTTTGCCAGTCTGTTGCTGCTTTAATCAAAAGACACTGCTTCCCAGAATGGCTGCCCACTGCTTCATGTCCTCCCTTGCAGGGCAAGGTTGGGTGGAGAATAAGGAGCACCTGTGACTGGCAGGTGCTAGCAAGCAGCACACCCCAGTCATGTGATCATTAGCCAGGTTTAAAAGCCCTGGTTTGCTTCAGTCCAGCGCTGGTCATTATTGCAGTGATCCTGTTTGAGACCGGTCCTTTGTTCCTGGTGCTTTGCTTAGGATCTAGTTGCTAGTTTCTTATGTGTACCTGTATCCCTGGATTTTGAATTTAGCGTGCTCATTAGTATTTTCTGATTCCTGGATTCCCTTTCTGTCTTCCTCTGATTTGCAGTCAGCACTTGCCAGGGCTTTCCTTTTCCTCTGCAGTCCAGTTCCTTCCTTATTGCTTTGATGTTGCCCTCTTCTGCACTGTAACCTCGATCCTTTAGACCCGCCTCATTTATAGGTTTACTATTTTGTGCCTTTTTTGTTTCCTTCTCTGGATGGGGAGGGAAGGGGTTTTGCACTTGTAATTTCGTTTTCCCAGCTCCTGTTCTTGAACTTCTCTGGGAGTCTGTTCCTGGTTTTCCCTTGCACTTCTCTCTTTGTTCCCTGTGGATTGTTAGGTGTGGTGTGCGGTTGCATCAGGCTCCTGTGTGACCGCCTACATTTTCCTCACTCTTCTTTAGGCACTAGTCCTACTCATCCCTTGTCAGGAGTCCAATGTATTAAGTAGTCCTCCCTATGCTGTAATAGTCTCGGCCCCCTTTTGATCAATTCTATGAATGATTGCAGACTATTTTTTGCCCACCTACACTTTCGCCTCATTTCTTTTACTGATATTTCCACTCTTTTTAACCACAAAATTCAAGGGGACCCCCGCTACCCCACCTTACTATCTTCTACCCCCATATATACCTTGCCCCAACTTACTATCTGCATTTTGTGGCAAAACAAGTGGAAAGAAAATCAGTAAAAATGTATTCACAAAAGTGTAGCTCGGCAAAGGTGGGCTAGACTATTTGATCAGCAGGGCTCATGGACTTCGCTGACATTCCAGGTGGTGTTTCTTGTCCTCGTGAGATTTGTGTTTTGGTCTTTGTTACCTTGTACCATTCCATCACGAGTGTCAGCTCACAGACCCAGTCATTGCTTGTCCTGTGTGTGGTCTTAGCACCAACAGAACCTGTAACAGCAATTGGGACTGAGGAGCTGGCAGACTTTCTTTGTAATCATAAGGAGCTTCTAAGTGCTTCCCTCACATCCCTTTTCATGTGTTTGAATGCAAGAAGGGGCCGGGGTCTCCTACATTTCACTGCGCCAGGGTATATGAATATAGAATGCTCTGCCGCTGTGATGGGTGAATAGGGGCTGCCCCACAACCCACATGGTTATTTCACCATACACCGTGTGAATGACCTGCCGATTGTGTGCTATTTGTTCAGAGAGTAGTCGAGAATGGCAATCTAGTTAGTTCTGCTTCCGCAGATAATCATATCATTAGTCTTGTCATGTGATGTAAGAAATAGGTTTAATGCTAGTGTTCAAACATCCTTTCAATCGTCAAATACAGCTGATGCCCTTTGTGCCAACGTGTTTCAACCTTTTCCTGGTCTTTCTCAAGGCTGGGCTATCCATGCATATTTGCCAGAACACAACATATAATTATGGAAAACATTAAATAGCATGATGAAATAAAATCAAAAGCAAATTTAAAAAAATATAAATAAAAATGATAAAATACTCGGTCCAGATGTATTATCAAATGAGAGTCCATCCAAATTATAAAATACATTTGGAAAAAAGTCCACAAAAATTCTAATAAATTAGCATCGCAATAGAGATGAAAATTCAAAACCACAATGAACATCAAAATCAAAAAGACACAGGGAAGTGGGGAGAGAAAAAGAGAGAGAGGAAGGGAAGGAAACAGGAAGAGGAGAACGTCATGCTAGTCATTTGCTATCGCACATCATTCTTATTTGAATACTCTCTTCATATCAAGTGCCACCAGTGTTAAAACCTGGTGGGCCCTAGTGGACTGAGTTCCATGAACCACCCAAACATAAACAATCAGCAATTTGTGTTATAATAGACATGTCTGTGATGGTGTGAAGCCTACATTATGATTGTCACCATCCCTACTTCAACTAGTGTGGCCTACGGCCAAATACAGGAGTCAATCCTCCTTCATTAGAAAGTGACGCGAATCTGGGTGCGACACACAATGCTCACCTTACTGATGGTACTTTGTTAGGAGCAGTAGAGCAAGCTTGCATGATAAGGCCTTCCCATGGTACTCCTAAGGCAAAACTAAAAACCTGAAAAATAAATACAAAACAATAATTCCTACTAATGCATGTGTCTTGAGTGATTACTTGTGATCACTCGCGTTACCATACTTCTATAATTGCCTGTATGCTGTTGGCTGTCCTCCAATCAAAGTGCTGGGTAGGCCCTCTCGGAGTGTGAGAACAGAAGTATGCAACCTTCATAAGAACAAGAGAGAAAGAAGGACCTCTAGCCTCTTACACCGCTTAGCAAATAGGGTTCATATTCAATAAGGCTCCCCTTATGGGGATGCGGCTTCTCTCAGTGTTTGATATAAGAATAGTGAGTTACTCCTCACTCTTACCTTATTAGGTGGGATTCCAATATAATGGCAAAACTCCATGCTAGCGAGCAGCCTGGCCACATTGGGCGTCCGCGAGCGCAGCTCGCCGGCACCATTTTGGAAAACCCCATAATACATTGACCGTGACGTCACAAGTTTAACGTGTGACATCGGGGATGTAAACAAGCAACGTGGACAACTAGCTAGCTACCTGCTTGCGTCCTGTCATAACCGTTTGTTGCTGTGTATTATAAACTATATGCTTTGGCATCCCTTGAGTTACATGGGTCTACCAAGGTGATTGCCAAATGATTCCAATACAGAAATAGCACAGGGGTATCACTGTGTGCCCTATTACTCTTGAATGTCCGGCAATTGCTGCTGGAATATTTCTAAGTCTGCAATGATGTAGCTGTTTTACCATTTGTACTGAACAGATACGCTCTTGTCTATCAAGGTGGTTGTCTGATGATTTCAATACAGCCTGAAAACCAGTGTGTTCCCAATGGCCTTATAACTGAATGGCAGTCCTGACTGTGATCTTTACTCCATTAGTGCATGGCTGCCTGCTAGAATGCATTTGAAAGCCATGCTGAGAATGTTCCCCTGAATTCACTGTTCTCTTGAAACCCACATCAGGTTCCTGGGAAAAGCCTGGACATGATCACTTTTCCTTTATCTAGAAAGCAACCAGTTTTGAGCCACCTGGAGACAGCTAATACATTTAATTGAAGTAACCACAGGAGAGCATGACAAGAGTGCCAGCGAATAGTTAGTATGGCTCCTTCTAGGACTACATATGTGCCCCGGGATCATATCTCTCCAGCTCTGAAAATCTCTCCACTGGCTGCCTGTGGCTGCAAGGATCAAGTTCAAGACACTCTGCATCGTCCACTAGGCTTTCTGGGGCATGGGACTGCTCTACCTCCAACTTTCTCTTCAGAAACATCTTCCTTCTCGAGCTCTCCACCTCCAACTCTCTCATGGTCAGGCGCTTCTCCAATCCAGATCTATCTCCTCGGCTGGGGCCCCCCTCTGGAACAGCCTCCCTGCCTCTCTCAAACTTGAGCAGAACCACCTCAGGTTACAGAGGCAACTCAAGACCTTCCTTTTTGTTTCCGCTTTCTCTCTTCCTCTGCCCTGCTGATGTCCCTGACTGCTCCGCGCACTGGTCACCTGGCTACCCTCTGAACTCGAGCTCAGGCTCCTGCATGTCCAGTTGCCCTTGCATTGCCTCAGGGATCCCCAGCACTTAATGATTTGTATCTACAACCCTACAGTCCCTTTTCTCTGTACTTGCGATCTGAATGACACAAGGCCTAGTAAGATCGTTATTTTGTCCTCGCTTGTTTCTCCCTCCTTCTCTTGTCGCGCCTGGAAACACTTGCGTACAGGCACGTTATAAATGCCACATCATGTATCATATCATGCAGGAACAATTTCCACCTGATATTAAAATAGCAACCCTTGTGAATACCCCGGACCATAATCAACTGTACCGTCTAAGCTTTTAAGCAGAGAAAACCATTTCCAAAAATCACAATCGGACGGGGTGTTAGGCGAGAACGGTTATCAGGACCTTGTCCATCATCCCTTGTCTAAAATGAATCCAGCTACAGTCTTTCCAGGCTGAGATGTCGTCCAGGCTTGTAAGTGAATTTACAGCCACACAGATTTCAGTTTAGCTGCAAGTGCTATCAGGGAGGGTTTTAAATGGAGACGTGGGTGTTAACTTCAAAAAGAACAGTTCCGGGGTGGTGAAAATGGCTGTAAGAAGAAGTGGAGCTGTTAAAAGTAAAAGAAAAAAACTAGTGGAACTCGGATCCCGACCGCCCCTCGACATCGATCGATGGCCGATATTGAATGTTGGCGTCATTTCCTCCTGTTTCCAGTCGGCTTGATCCTCCGGTCTGTAGCTTAGTGTTCTAGAGAACGTCCCCGTGGAGGACTATTGTAGCCCCATCCCTTGGGCACCAAAATCAAAGACTTTCAGCAGATTTCTAGGGATGGAGTTGAAATAGTAAATGATCCCCTCCTAGAATATTTAAGGGGGAAAAGACTTCCATGTTCCCAGCATTTTTAACATCCATCATTCTCATGCCGATAAGAGTATTGTGCCCCCTATGGGTGCTAGAAAGAGCTTGTCGCATCACGTGTAGTCTGTTTCTTCATGTGTTATGATACGGTAAGTCATTTATAATGCACCTGTACACAAGTGTTTCAAGGCATGACCCAGTGCTCCACATATTACATGCCCTTTTATCTCTTGAGCTGGCACACCTATGATAGCATAGCCCGGATGTGACGTTGCTGTTCTTTTGTACTGCGCCGAGTTGCCAGCAGTAGTTTTAAAGAACCGATCTTGTTCATAGTGTATTAAGCCACTGCCGGAGGGGGTTGGGAGGGCTTGGGGGGCTTGAGGGGAAAGTAGGCATTAGCCTGCTGGGAAAGAGAGCAAGAGTGAAGTAAGGGGGTGGGGAGGCGAGGAAAGACTCGGGAAGGGCGTGGAGTAATGCCTTGCATTAGTGTGGATGAATTTATGGTGCAAATCCCTTAGCTTGGTACGGCATGGCTGCCTGTTGCAATTCCAGAGAGCCCGGTATTTTCCAGGATTATCAAAACTGCACGCCTGTGTTATGAAGGAAAAGGCACCGGCACCTTTAAGGGAAAAGCGAAACGAGGAACAGGGTGGGAGGGGTGGCAAGAGGGGGAGAGAAAACACGAGGGAAAGGCAGCAACGAGTATGTAATAAAGGAATCAAGACGTATCTCTGTGACCGTGCCTCTCTGCATGAATGCGTGTGAAAGGACCCAACAACTGGCGCCGGAGCGGAAGCAGCCCGCGCCACGGTCCTACGTCCTGAGGACCTGTGCCCACACCCGGTGCAGAGGACTGAAGTGTCGAGGCGGTGGTGGAGGAGTACGGTGCACCGAGGGAAGGAGGCCCTACGACGCTGTGGAAGAGGTGGTCTGGTGTGCTGGTGCTCTGACGGAAGGAGACCCTGCGGAGTTGCCGGAGAAGAGATCCAGCGTGCCAGCAGTCAGCCAGGTCGTGGAAGGAGCCCAGCGGTGCAGGCGACCAGTGAGCTGCCTGCCAAGGAGGGCGAAGAACTCCGCAGAGTTGCCGGCAGTGGGAGGAGACCCGGCAGAGCAGGCGGCAAGAAGAGGACCTCCCGGAGCAGACGACGCCCAGCAGGACTACATCGGAGCTGCGGAGTAAACGAGGAGCCCACATGCGCAGCGTGGACAGTTACCACAAGGTATGGCAGAGGTGCGGGCGCCTGTAAGGAGGACAGCCAGCCTGGCAGGAGGAGCACGTACATTATACCCCCAGGGCCACTTGAAAGAGAGGAACTTAATCAAAGAAATAACAGACTAAAGAGCCACTTGAAAGTGAGGCACTGAATAGACACAAAGCGCGTGTAAGGAGGACACGCAGCCTGGCAGGAGGAGCACATACATTACGCTCCCAGACTCACTTGAAAGCGAGGACTGTAATCAAAAAAATAATTAAAAAAAATAAAATAAAAAAATAAAGAAGTTTCACACGGAACGTAATGCGCCCAGCCACTTGAAAGCAGGGCACACAAGCATAGAGGAAACATACAGAGAAGGCAAAGCTCACAAACCACGTGGAACGCACCACTAAAGCCACACCGACGGCTAAGCAAATAGGACCCCTATAGCGCACACCGCCAGGAGATCAGCAGTCAAAAGCAAGCCACCAGAAACAGGCCAAAGCTCTAAATGTCACAATCAGGAAGCGCTCCTGCAGATGCCACTGCACCACCCACGCCCGGAGTAACCCCCACAAACCCAATATCATTCCTACACCGTCCAACCCCAGGAAAAACAAGGACAAAGAGGGCAGGAATGGATGGACGAATTCAAAGAATTTATGAGGGCCGTAGGAAACCAAGATGCGCCAAACAAGCTGGACATCTTCACCAATCTTCTCGGAAAGGACATCAAGAGCATCATCAAGACGATTCCACCCCCTGAGAGAACAACATACCAGAGACTCATCAACGCCATCAACAGCCGCCTAGCCGTGGTACCAAACAGAGATTATGAACGATACACCTTCAACCAGTGCACCCAGGCACCTCATGACACAATAGGCCAATTTATACTACGCCTTCAGAGAAAAATAACATAATGCAACTTTATAATATAGTTTATTGTGACTTAGTTTACAATTAAACTTTACACATAAAATATACCTTAAATAGGAACAAAATTATAATGAGAAAACCATCAGTAATTAACAAAAACGTTGCATAAGAAATTACCAAGAAAGACAATACATTAAATTCTCTAAATATACATTTCCTAATAACCATATAAAACAGCTTCATTTTAAGTTCACATTTACAATAGTTCAGGAACCAGATCTAACCACATCCTACCGTAAATTCTCCAGTAAGAGTTTCAGATGGAATATCAATCTAATTTCAGTGTTGTTACAATTCCTACATAAATAGGGGCCTGTATTAGCCAACAGTCCCTCATGGATTTCAGCGATCGCTATACATCAACTCCTCTTTATATCCTCCTATATGGTTATATTAAGTCTTATTTCCACCTTCAGCCAAACATTGTACAGTGCCATCATGAGCCTTATACTGTTGGAGTTAATACAGTGATGCCAAAATAGCTCCTCTTTAATGTAACCTTGGTTATGCACAAGCTGACCCAAGCCAAGGTTTATGGTACTTAACATTTTGTGACATTCAGTCAATACATGTCTGGCCGTTTCTAGCTGATTCACTCCTTTACATAACCGTCAAAGCCGTAATTCTGGGGGGATCATGTCTCTTCTGCCTGTTATCATTAAAGTAGGTAGTTGTTCTAGCCTTAGAAGTAATATGAATCGTCTAAGTCTCCTATCCGGGCATAAATTAAGATAGCTCTGCATATTTTTATAGTTATACAGTCTATACTGGACAAACTGATAGCTTTTCAGCTTCTGGAGATGAGCGTAATTCTCCAGCCAATCCCAGAGCTCTATGCGTTTAATCAGAGCCCTTTGCATTTCTACAGTTACACTGCCCTCCCTTATTTGCCACCCAATGGTCATCAGGAATTTAGACATGTGCTCCTTCAAGGGGCACGAGGATTTATCCTTCGAAATCTCTAGGTAAACCGCCTTGAGTAGCCCATTCTTAGTCTCATCCCTCATTCTCAAATAGAGTAGGGATCGCTTTTTTAGTACTATCGCTTTCAATGAGGTCAGCGCCAGTTCCAGTCTTAATATTGCCATAGGGATTCCCGGTGGTAGGCCCAGGATAGCGTGCCAAAATTTACCCTCAATCACCTGGAGCCATTTCAGGTCAGAGTTGAGGAGGGCTTCAAGACCATAGGTGATCATAGGTGATAATACCTGCATGTACAGTTGTCTCGTGCCCCAGATGGTGAATCCCCCCTGATTTAGTGTGAATCTATGGAACAGTGCAGCCAGTTGGGATGCCTTTACAATGCGTGACTGCTTGCAGAGTTCATAGTCGCCGATACTCTCAAATTCTATACCTAGATAGCGGTAATGAGGAGAATAGGCAATGGTATCTGAACCAACTCTGAGCTGTACATGAGTGGTGTTCTTGTTGGTAAATCTCATTGCCTTCGTTTTTTCCAGATTCATTATATGCAACTTTGCGAACTTTAACGATGACAAAGCCATCCAGCTGAGAGTTATCGAAGGATGCCTGTCCTCCCAGTTCCGGAAACACCTTCTAAAAAAATCCCCTGCAAGAAATAGCAGAACTGGCGAGAGTCTATGAACGCGTCCAAGCAGCCAACATGGAAAACCCAAAGAAGCTAGAGACCATAGCGGCCATCACCACCAACCCGCAAGGACTGGCTCGCCAGCTGGGCACCCCGTCCCCACAGGACTCCTGGAATCCACCACGACGAAACCCACCAGAGAGACAGTGCTATCGCTGTGGGTTTGAATTCCCCCACAAAGGTCAGTGCCCGGCAATCGGCAAAATGTGTATGAGATGCGATCAGGAGAACCATTTTCAGAGCATGTGCCGAGAAAAAACACTGCAACTACAAGCCTACAGGCCACCGCGCCAGCCAACATCAAACAGGCGACACAAACCACTGAGGATACCCAACATGCAACCATACCCCGAGAGGGACAACACCAGAAACAAAAGTCCCAGAAGCTTCAACCACCCCGGATTCATCCAGGCTGTAGAGAATCTGCAGGTAGAGCCTCCAAGCGATGCATATGATGGCCAAGAACAAATGTACCACCTGCAGGCCGTTCCTGACAAACCCCAAGAAAAGACTTAAACATCCCAGATGTATATGAAAACCCCCCGATCAAAGACCTGCCAACAGGGGTGGAACAATATGCAGAATGTGACCGATACAGCCCAGAATATGTCCGACTCATATAAGACTCATCCGACGACAGCGCTGCTCCACGAGTGATGATTCACCTGGGAGGGATCAAGATACTGTTTTTGGTCGACACTGGTGCCACGGTCAATGTAATCACCCCGAAAACATACAATGTGGTAGGCAGAATCCTGTGCAGTCCCCTTAGGGAGCACTACAGAAGATTAAGACTACAGGTATATGCAATAAATCCCCTTTGGTATCAGTCTGCACCACAAAGATTTAGTTGGTAGCTGTGTCTAATCAGTCAGATGTATCTCAAGAGGGAGATGAGCAGTATTCAGGGTTTACACATTAGGACTACAATACTATGGAACAAGCAAACACTGACCAAATCTTGTATCAAAAATAATATATATATATTTATTTTACACACTCTGATGTTCACATACAAATCACTATTATTAAAGTAAGTTAAAACAGTCTGGAAAAAGTATACACACTCCCTTTTTAAATTGTAGACAAGTTTGAGCAAGATTGAAAACTGAGCAAAACGGCACAGTGTAAACTAGCAGAAATAGCACTCTAACAATTTCTTCAGAGGGAGGGAAAGGACAATTCATACAGAGTTAGACTCCACAACACACCAGCAACACTTCCCAATCAGATTGTGAACAAGTTAGGCAAGGCAATACTTTAGTATCAGCAATACTTTGATGAACACCAAGCAAAATGGCACTTCAGCAATATAAGAAGAGGAAGGCAAGGTGGTTATAAGAGTTTAGGTGCACCAACACATTTGTTAGTGAGAATCAATCTAGAGAAGGCAGTTGTAACAGATTTTGCCAGAGTCAATTGGCCTGTGCCAGAGTCAATGGTACAAAGCAAGTGCCCAGGATCAAACTGTTCTAGTAGCTGCAGTCAAGTCTTTAGTTAACGAGTTGAAAAGGCGGTTGCAGAAGTAAAAAGATAATGTTGGACAAAAGGGGCGGCCAACCCAGAAGGTAAGTAAACGATTTAAAACACCTTTAGCAGTACCCAAAGAAACGGGAGGCCTGGCGGAACAATGTACCTTGAAAAGTGGAAGAGGCTCCTCTGGTGGCGGTAGTTCCTGGCAGTTCCTGCAGTTCGGGAGATCCAGCAGAGGAAGAGAGGCTATCGTTGTGGAGGAAGGCTCGAGTTACTGTACTGCCCAGGGATGAAACCAGCCACGGTGATGCCAAGACGAATAAAAGGTACGCTACTTTAAATCACGGTCGTGGTGGACGGGTGCCTGGCTATCCGGTCTCCTAGTGCTGGGCACTGGCGATTCGACCAAGGCAGGTCCTGGAAGGTGATTGGTGAACTGGTTGGCCCCACCAGCTCAAGGGAAGAAGACTCTTGCAGAGGAAGATCTTCTCAAGTTGTTGGAGAACAGTGGTGAGGATCTGCAGCAGGGCTACACCGGTGGTTCAGTCGTTGCAGATGTCTTCAGCTTCTCTCCTCTTCGGGTTCTTAGTTCCAGTGGTGAAGTCTTGTCCTGCAGAGTCCTGCTTTTATGCAGAAAACCCCCCATTCATCCAGCCTAGCTGTCACTCACACTTTGGGGTGGCTATCCTGGCGGGATAACCCCCAGCCTATCAGGGCAGTGTTCAACTTGGGTTACCTAGGTAACCCTGTCCAGGGTGCCTATTCCCCCTCCCACAAACCCTGTCTACCCCAGACTCAGTGGCGCAGAGAGGAGGGCTTCTGTGCAGAAGTCCGCCAAAAGGACAAACAAAGGATCCCGACCCGAGTTACGATTTCAGAGAAAGACACGAGAAAGAAATATTAACAAAGACCTGGCAATAGAAACCTACCGGAGTAAAGTTAATATTAAAATAAACCGGCGGTATGTTAGAGGCTGTCAGTAAAAGTGGTAGCCTCGAACAATGGGAAAATCCCATAGGGAAATATTTGCGGTCGAATATTTACGGTAGTAACCACTGCCACCAGCCAGAAACTTTGGAGAGAGGGACTGTACGGTACCCTCTTGAAAATGAACCCCAGGGAAAAACTATAAACCCTTTGCAGTACTTCCATAGTAAGATGGGTTGTACTGGTTTAATTCATTATTATTGACTAGTAAAGTCAAAGGGGACTTTACATGCCCTGGGAGACGGTAGTCAGTCCCAGGGTATGGAGTATATGTTTGGGGGTCACTATGACACCCATGTGTCACTGCACTGGGGATGCTGTGTAACACACATGTTAAAAAGATGATTCCTATGAGGATGAGAAAAACCCCATAGGCCATAAGCACACAAGATAGCCTAAAACACACACCTAGCAATCTGTCTAAGAGTGGGAAAAAAGGGTCTCACTCTTAGCAGGAGAAAAATATAACCCTTCAAATCCAGCAAAGCTGCTGGGGGACTCTATAGGTAAGGGAAATTAGCCCTAAAAGAGTATTCTCCCTAACACAATGAACTTGCAAAAAAATATCCCCTACAGCCGTCTCAAGCTCACATCTTTCAGTGGGGTGCGACCCTACCTCTAACGTCCAAGGGTCAGTTCCTGTGTGACCTCGTACACTGAGGGAGATGGATACAGGCAATGATACACGTCATCCACAGCCCGGCAACAGGAAGATGCCTCCTGAGCCACAAAACAGCCATCCCCTTACACTTAGTAGACATTCACTATGACCAGTCAGAGAGAATTGAAGTGTTTCCACCTAACGGCCAACACAAACAAGCCATGTTACAAAGGCCCATCAACATCGAGACACTACAAACCACATTCCCCAACCTGTTCAAAGGTGTTGGCATGCTGAAAGACAATGTGATCAAACTTCACATCGACCCCTCGGTACGACCCATACCTCAACACCCCAGGAGGATCGGGTGCCACCTACAGACCATGGTGACGCACAAATTGCAGATGCTACTAGACAATGACATCATAGAGAGAGCATAAGGGGCCACCCCATGGGTGTCTCCACTAGTGGTTGTCCCCAAGGCCGACGGACGACTTCAACTTTGAATCGATATGAGGGTCCCTAACACAGCCATCCAACGGGAAAGGCACCCAGGACCAAACAGAGGATATGCTGGTGCGACTCAACCAGGCAACCAGATTCTCTAAACTGGACCTCAACCAAGGCTATCACCAGCTAGTTATTGATCCCAAATCAAGACCAATAACAACCTTCACAACATACAAATGATTATTCCGATATAAGAGGCTGAATTTTGGAAATGTATCTGCAGCCGAAATCTTTCAAGAGACCATTCGCAGATTAATCAGCCCAGTGACCAACGTGTTTAATTACAGTGACGAAATCCTGGTTTTTGGAGTGACCCAAGACCAACACGACAACGCACTGCACCAGGTATGTCACATCCTCCAAGAAGCCTGTCTCACATTAAATGGCCTCAAGTGTGAAGTCAACACCCGCAGCCTGTGCTTCTTTGGCCACATCTTTTTTGGACCAAGGCATCAAAGCAGACCCAGACAAAATCAGTGCCATAGTCAACCTGGCATGCGCTCGTTCCTAGGCATGGCAGGATATTGCGCCCAATACCTCGAACACTATGCAACTCTCACCAACCCCTTCCGACAACTGTTGAAGCAAGACCAACCTTTCATCTGGACAGAATGGTGCCAACTGGCGTTCTCCACGATCAAACAAGAACTGTCAACTAACCGTCAACTGGCATATTTCAACCCACAGTGGGATATGGAAATAACCATAGACGCCAGCCCCGTGGGCATGGGAGCCATACTAGCCCAGACCAATCCGGAACAAAACGCTGAAACGCATGTGGTTGCATATGCCAGCCGTTCACTGAACCCCATTAAGCAAGCCTACTCACAGGGCAGAACGTGAGAGCCTGGCGGCAGTCTGGGCCTGCGAACAATTCCACCACTTTATCATAAGGAGGACCTTCGTATTGCATACGGATCACCAAGCCTTGCTGGCCCTTTTTCGGCAATCCCAGAATAAAGATGCCACCCTGCATCGAATGTTGGGGCATCCGCCTCCAGGAATACGACTACACCATCGTCCACAAACCCGGAGGAGAAGCCAAACCAGCAGACTATCTGTCAAGACACACAGACAAACCCCCAGTACCTGGGATGCAAGGGGAAGCAGATGAATACATTGCATATCTGTCACTGAACACCCTTCCCCCAGCAATCATTGCTAAGCTCTTCGGAGAATGAAGCAGAGCTGACCCCATGATCAGAGCTGCCGTCCAACTCACCAAAACGAACAAGCAGAGATAGGCAGCCGCGGAAAACTTTGAGCCAGGGGAGGCAGGTGGGGGGCAGACAGGAGAGACCGGACAAGAATGGCACAGATTCACCAAGAACTAGCGACCACAACCCAAGGAATATTGCTGAGAGGCAACCGACTGCTGGCCCCCAAGAGTCTCAGGAAACCCCTCGTCATGATTGCATATGAGGGACACCGAGGCACAGCCAACAGGAAGAAGATCTTGCGCAATCAAGTCTGGTTCCTACATATGGATACCATAGTGGAGGACACAATGAGGAACTGTGACCCCTGCCAAATAAATGCAGCAAGCCCACCCCCATGCACACTTCAGACAGTACGCCTGCCCGAGGACCCATGGCAACGAGTAGCACTTCATTTCTATGGCCCACTGGAAGAAGGAAGGCACCCGATTTCCACTAGTGAAACACATGCAGTCCACGGCCTTCCACCAAGTAGTAGCCACAGTGGATGAACTGTTCAGTCAATGGGGCCTCACCAACGTTGTAAAAACTGATAATGGGGCTCCCTTCCAAGACCAGAAGTTCAGGAGGTTTGCAGCACACCTCGGATTCCACCACCAAAAGATCACGCCACTGTGGCCGCAAGCCAACGGCATGGTGGAACGCTTCATGGCGAACATCAAGTGCACTCGACAAAAAGTCGCAGTGGAACAGACCTCGATGCCTGAAGCCATCTCACAAATGCTGAGAAGCTATCGACACACGCCCCATGAGGCGACAGGCAGGACCCCAGCAGAACTAATGATAAAGTACAAACCACAGACTCGGCTACCACAACTGGAAGACTACACCCTTACAGAAGACAAAGTAATAAGAATGCGAGAGGCAGAGAAAAGGCGGAAATGCCAAAGAGTGGGCTGACATGAAGAGAGGAGCTAGAGAACCGCAGATCCCTATCAGTGAAATTGTGCTGGTCAAGCAGTCCCAAAACCAGAAAACCGACTCAAGGTATCGACCAGAGCCCTTGGTAGTGACCGAAGTCAAAGGACCAATGATCACGGCTGCAGGAGACCAAGTAGAGATAACGATTTGCTAAATGTTCCAGGAAGAACCGGAAAAAGGTACACTCCTCGAAGAGGATGAGCCAGAGGGCAGAGAGACACCCTCTGAACCACCTGAGGACCCCGTGTCCAGAGAACCGGACGATGACAGAGGCAACCTGGCCGGTTGGCCTCAGAGGCTCTCAAGGAAGCCCGCCCCCTCATTCAAGAAATATAGGTTCGGACCTCCATGATATGTAAGATGGGGTGTTGTGAAGAAAAAGGCACCGGAAAAGCAAAACGAGGAACGGGTGGGAGGGGCGGGAGGAGGGGGAGAGAAAACATGAAGGAAAGGCAGTAGTAACGAGCATGTAATAAAGGAGTCAAGACGTATCTCTGTGTCCGTGCCTCACTGCATGAATGCGCGTGAAAGGACACAATAGCCTCTCCGGCATTTGACTCTGTTCTTTCAGCCGGCGCCGGGGCCTTTCATAATTTTCAGTTGCACAGGGCCTTGAGCCTTAGGGGAACCCCAGCATCTGCCCCTATGTTCCCAATCAGCAGTCTTATAACACGGCAATCCATTCTATTGTATATTACTTTCATTCTGGGGCTTGAAAAGTGCGTTTTACAGCGCTCGCCTTACAAGCTGCTTTGCTGGAGCCCTTTGGGTTGTTGTTTCCCTCGGGGCACACAGAAGCATTATCACCTCGTTGCCTTTTAACACCTGTTCCCACACATCAGCCACTTGATGTCAAAGAAGGATGTATAGCTTTTTGATGGGCGTTTAGTGTTTCAGCTGCCTTCTGGCTGGCGTGATAATTGACAGCTATTCACCCCTGGCTGTATTTTTTTGTCTCCATTATAATGTATGCACGCTACGGGTGACTCAGACAGTTTTTGCTCCAAGCAAGCCCCCTTCCCCCCCATCCCCCATCATATTGTAATGGGCCCCCAAACATCTTCAGCTGGGCGTGGCTCTTGGGATGGAATGATAATGAACACTGACTCTGCAGAATACTGGCTGCAGAGTCCTCCTGGGGGAGCCTGGCTGCCGCCCCCACGTGCCTTCAGGTGTTCTGGGGAATTGTCAAACGTTCTCCTGGGGGTTTGAGATGCTGTGCCTTGGGACTAGCCACCACGTGACTTTCCCTGCATACCTACATAATTCGCTGTTCCCTATACTTCCTCCACCCAGCCCCACTCGGGAGGAGCTCGCCAGGAGGTGCGGCCGCTGCTGTGAGGTCCAACCCTGGGGATTTCGCAACTTAGTGCGCATTTGTGCATTTCTTTTTTATTTTGTGGTTGGCGTCTTCCCTCGTGGCTGCCTCCCGGCTTCTCCTCTTGGTGAATTGCGTGGACACACTGGATTTCTCCATCAGGTCACGCAGAGTTCATGACGCGCATTCAGAACAGTAAGTAGATACTGTTTAGTGGTGGTCTGTCGTGACTGCATGATAAGTGCAACTATGATTTTAGCGTCTTGCCTTGTGTTCCAGGTTGCGGGGTATGCGCTGCTTGCTCGGCCTGTGTGTCATTTCCTGCACCCCACCTTTACACAATAACAACTGGCTGGGGGGCGGAGGGGACGGGAGGGGGGTTGTGTAGACTTAGCCATTTCTGGCTTGCCAACTTGAACACTACTAAGAACTGGTCTGCTGTTTTGTTGTACACTTCATGCACTCCGGATCTCCTGCGCTCTGCTCTTAACCAGTCCAGCAAAGAACACAATAGGTTTTGTCGGTTTTTGTTGGGTGTACTCTGGGCCAATTCCTCGCTCTCCAAATTATACACAGGCTAGTTTGTCTGCTTTTTGTTACAGCGTTATTTGTCTCTCAGTAACTTGATGGGCGTGGCTGTGTGTGTGTGTGTGTGTGTGTTGCACATTGTGCATTTCATGGTCTCTAACTTGGAAAGGTAATGGGCAGGCTCTGGATGTATGTTGATGTCAGTGCACGGTAGAAATGTCATTTTAACATTATCACCACCGGAGTGGTCCCCTGGCGCTCTGGCGGATCTGGAAGGTAAGAGGGGAGGGTGGGTTAGGAGGGCAAAGTGGGAAAAGGTAGAACGAGACTTATTTTGTCGTGTTGACAGCTTCAGTTCGGTTAACACTATTTGCTGAGCATGGGTGCAGTTTACGGATCAGTGGACTCTCATGTGCTGTTGTGTAGGGCTATGTGTGGTTTGTTTTGTTATTGCTGTGTAGTACAGTTCTAAAGGATTGCTGTGCTAAGATGTGGTTGTGTTTGTTAAGCATTTGAGGTGTATGTAGAACGTTGAGGTATTAGCGGTTGGGTTAGTGTGGCTTTTTTTTCTTAACTCCGGTGTTAGGTGTCTCTCCGTGCTATGCACTGGGGCGTTCCGTGCTGGGTCACTCTCCGTGTTCTGCATATAGTCTTTGCATGTCTCTGTGACTGTCTAGTGATCTGTGGGCAGGAAAGTGATGAAGGCCTCCACCCACCCCTTGGTGGAGGTGGGAATGGGTAGTGGGGTTTGCTCTTTTGGTTGTCAAAGGGGGGTGTACCTACCATCGCTTTCCTGAGTTCCTAGGGTGGGGTTCCTTCCCTCCGAGTTTCGTGGCTCCCTGACCTCCCAGGTGCCAGTTATTGGTTAATGCTCCCCTGTCTGCAGATAAGGTGCCTGTCTTTAGGTGGTGCTTAACGTAGGGTTTGGCTTGGGAGTGGGTGTATCCTGGGCTCCCCCCCCTACCTTTCATGTGCACTAGTTGAGGTATGTTCTATTCCCAGTGGGGGTCTTTGTTTTTCTAGTTGTTTCCATCTGGTTCTGACGTGAAGAGCCTAGTTTTAAGTAATTTTTGGAATTTTGTGTGTTCCTTCATATTGCGCATTTCTTTCGGGAGGGTGTTACAAGTCTTTGCTGCCTGGTGTGCACTGTTTTGGTTCCAGGTGGATGTTGTTGCTGGATCAGAGTGTTCTTTACAGCTCGTAAATGGTTATTTTATTTTGTAGGAATTCTGTTCCTTGGCCATGGATCGCTCTGTGCGTTATGCACATCATCTTGAACGTGATTCGTTGCTTGATAGGCAACCGTGTAGCATTTTTAGCGCCAGGGTGATCTGGTCCCTTTGTGATAGTTTGAG
Organism: Ambystoma mexicanum; assembly: GCF_040938575.1. Taxonomy (NCBI): domain Eukaryota; kingdom Metazoa; phylum Chordata; class Amphibia; order Caudata; family Ambystomatidae; genus Ambystoma; species Ambystoma mexicanum. The sequence goes on along the minus strand of NC_090921.1, from coordinate 10,105,436 downwards.
GAGAAGCCTGGCCGCTGCGTTTTAGTTACGTTGCAGTTTCTTTAGCAGGCATTTTGGCATTCCGAGGTATAGGCTATTGGCGTAGTCTATTCTGGGGACGCTGAGGGAGATGTTTTTCGGGTGAAGGAGAGGAATGGTAGGATCCTTTTTATCATGTGTAGGAGGAAGAAGCATTTCTTGACTATTGCGTTTACCTGTGGTTCGAGAGTTAGCTCATTGTCCATTAGGTATTTTAGATGGTGTGGGCGCTGTTCCTAGTTCTGTGGGCCATGGGATATAGCGATTGTTTTCCTGGTTATTGCGTATGACCATGATTTCTGTCTTTCCCGGGTTGAGTTTGAGGCTGTTTGTGTTCATCCGTTCATAGAGTTCTTTTAGGCAGCCTTCCAGTGTTGCATTCTCTTCTTGTGCATCTTCGATTTTGTAGATGATTTGTGTGTTGTCTGCGTAGTTGTAGAATGTAAGGCCATGTCTTTTGATGTGCTTGATCACTGGAGTAAGGTAGATATTGAAGAGCAGTGGGGATACGGCCGATCCTTGTGGTATCCCACAGTTGGTGATCTGTGGGGTGGATTTGTAGGGTTTTATCCAGTTTCCGTTCTGTCAGTTAGGAATGATTTAATCCAGAGCAGGGCTAAATCGGTTATTCCTATTTTTTCTAGTCTCTTGATGAGGATCTCATGGCTAACTGTGCCAAACTTTGCAGAGAGGTCTAGTAGTATCAGGGCTGAGTTTGTGTTGGAAACTGCGTTAGTCTTTAGGTCATCCCAGATCGACAGGAGTGCCGTCTCTGTCCCTAAAGCCGACTTGAGCCTGGTCCAGCAGCTGGTATTTTTCTACGTGTTCCTGTGTTAGTTTGTAGACTTAGGATTCTAGCACTTTTGCTGGGATGGGAATGTTTGAAATAGGCATCTAGTTGGAGAGGTCTTCCACATCGCCTTCCGTGTCCTTGAGGACTGGTGTGAGTGTGACGTACACAAATTTGAATGATCGTGGTTCTTTTCTCTTTTGCAAGTGATAGGTTAAAGAGGTTTCTGTGACATTCCAGTGGTGTGCCCTGTGTGAGGATTGATTTGTAGATGTCTGCAGGGCAGTGGTCCATGGGGAGCGTGCTTTATTGCTATATTTTACCTGACAAAAGTTTCTACTGGTATTTGGAAAAAGCTTTGGAGTTTGTTCTGTGGTTCCACGGTTGGTGGGGTGGGTTGTGTGGTTTGATGGACTGGTCTGTTTTGTATGATTTGATGGATGTCGCAAATGTTATTTTTGAAGTGGGCTGAGTTAATTGCATAATTTCTGTTGAGGCATCCTGGTGGGTACCTCAATTTGTTTATGATGTTGAACGCATTTTGTTTTGGGTGTCGTGATTTTGATTATTCGGTAGTCATAGTATTTGTTTTTGGCCTTTTGAATTTCCTTTTTGTAGGATCGGACAGGTAAGATTTGTCATTGATATTGCAATGGATTTTTTTCGTTGCCTGATTGTAGTTTTTCCTCCTTTCGAGTTCAAGCTTCTTCTTCATTTATTTCTATTTTGCCATTGCTCTCTTTCGTGAAGGGGGGAAAGGTTTTTCCAGGGAGTTGCTGTCGAATGGTTCAGCGGTTATGACTTGGGTCTGTTTTTCCATTGAGGCCGATTTTGGTCAGGCAAGTGGTTGATGGTTTTGTGAGTTAAGTTGCTGAATATGAGTGTCTACCAATTTATTTTCAATAGTCAAAAGTTTTTTTTGGGCTGCTTGGCTGCTTTAGTTGGTAGCATGATAACCAATGGAATGATTAGGTGGTCGCACTAGAGTATATGTATTGGTGGTGCAGTGGTGATGAGATTTTTTTCTGCGACGATTGCGTAAAGCGCGTGTCCCACTGAGTGTGCTGCGCCTTTAACCATCTGGCATAGTTTGTGTCATGAGTTGTTAGCAGTTTTTGTGAGTTTGTGTTTCCTTCTTCAAACCAAATGTTGAAGTCTGTGCGTTTATTGCACACTGTGGATTTCCTGCTCTAAATCTTTAAACGGTAATGTACAAGCTCTGGAGGTACGTGTGTGTTGCACATTGTGCATTTCATAGTCTCGAACTTTAAAGGTGTGTGGCTCTCTCTAAGCAGTGACCTGGTTGGGTTACGTGCATTCTACATTGTCCATTTCACAAGCCAGACCGCTTGCTATAAATATTGAAAATATACTTGCTCTTCACCCTGGAGATTGTGGTGTGACGGGGGCTGGGCCTGCCCGCATGGAGCACGTGCAGCATGAACAGAGACCCAGACACAGTGTGTGAGGGTACCCGAGTTGGAAATGCCTTTTGGCGGGCTCCGCGCTCTCTTTTATTAACTCTCCCACGTGACCGCAGTCACGTGAACATCACATCCCTCATCAACTTTTAGATAGCCATTCAAACTTGAAAATGGCTTGTATTCAAATGTGAGAAACATGGTCATTCAAACATTGAAGTCATTTGTGGCTTTCCCCTTAGGCCGCCACCCAAAACATGTGGACCATTTGTAATTGTTCAAAACAAACTGCCATTGATGCAGCACTTCAAGTCTCTTGCCAGGGCTAGCTCTCAGTCCCTCAGCCTGGCTGAAAGTAGACACCATTGAGGATGTAGCCTTTCAACCTCATCAATGGCACTGGTTGCTTTCTGTGTGCATACCGCTCGCTCCTCTCTTGGTAGGGAGTATGGGGTGTGTCCCTGCTTCTTTCTTCTTCATGGCGGACAGGAGGCTCCGACATTTCCTCCTCCACAAGACCTTCTCGTGGCTTGTCTGTCTGTGTCGGCTGGTCTTCTCCAGGACTACTGTCGGCTTTGCTTTCCTCCCACAGGGTCGGCGGGACTTTCTGGAAGTGCAAGACGTTTCTTGACACTGACTCGTGCCCTCGGGTGGCTGACACGAGGCCATGCCCTCGACGGGATACCGTCCATGGTTCTGATTCGTACGGGAGTGACAATCTTTCTCTTCCGATTTCGGGTTCTTACCAGCACCGTGTCCCCAACCTGGAGGCCACTGGCTACCGCCCTTCTGGCCAAGTCCTCCCTGGCGTTGTGTAACCGCCTCCTTGTTTCCTTGGATGGGGACACCGAACATCATGTCCTCTGGGCTGACGTGAGTTGAGGAGTGCAGCGTCAGCCGGTACGTGCGTAGGAATCTATAGAGCTCGGGGAGTCAACTGCAAACTCTGTTCTTTGCAATTCGTATGGTCTTGTTGATGGACGCCATAAACCTTTAGTGTCCCCATTGGTTTATGGCCAGTACAGTGGTGTATCCCGAGATCGTCCATGAAGCATTGGAACCCCTTGCTTGTGAACGGTGGACCATTGTCACTTCGGATCACCGACGGAATTCCATGCGTCGCAAACATTTTCTCTAGTGCAGTGGTGACCGCCGCTGCATCTGCGGAGAGGACGGGCTCAACCTCGGGGTACCTCGTCTGCTCATCAATCGCCACCAGCAGGTAGGTGTCATTGGCAACTGTGCAAAAGTCAATGATAATGGAATCCCAACTGCAGTTCCTCCGTGGCAGGAATTCCATGGGTTCCGGTGGTCCGGGGCGGCGCGAAGACCGTCAGGCGCTGCAGGTTGCTACAAGGGCCATTACTCTTCGTTGCATGTGGGGCAGCCAGATGCATGATTTGAGGTATGCAAGTGTTTTGACGACACCCTGGTGCCCCTCGTGCACCAGTTGAATTGCTCTCTCGTGCAAGGACAACGGCAGTACAATCCCGTGTCCCTCCAGGATCAATCCGTCCACTGACATGGACAGCTCGTGGCATATCCCAAACAATGCATCTAACAGTTCTTGGGCTGGTTGCATCCTTCGGGTAACGGCTGACAGGAATGTCTTCCATTCTCCCATCAGAACAGCTGTCTTTGCTAGCTGCAGGCACGGGTCATTGTCCGTTTCAGTTTGTATTTCATCTTGTGTCATGGCCTTTGGTCTGGCGTGCTCAGCTATTTGGCAGACATGCTCTTCTGCGATCTTCGCCGCTTCTCGTTCTGACGCAGTGGCTGGCCTTCGGTGGCACGACAGGTAGTCTGCGGGGTTGTCAGCACCCGCACTGTACTGCACATTCAGGTCGAACTGTCGAATTCTTGCAGGGGGGTGTGGCGCTGAGCCTCCAAAAATGGGGATGAGTGGTTTGTGGTCAGTAAGTACTTTCACCGGGTGTCCTAAGACGTACACATGGAAATGTTTGCACCCCAGACAATGGCCAGCGCCTCTTTCCCGATGTGAGCATAATTCTTCTCGTAAGTGCTTTGCTCACGAACGCGATGGTGTAGACTGTTCCGTTCTTGTCTCTCTCCGTCAGCACCGCTCCCAGGCCAACTGGGCTGGCATCAACGAGTAGTTCCGTGGCGTGGTGAATGTCAAAGAACGCCATGGTGGCGTCACTAGAGAGGGAGTCTTTTACCTTTTGGAACGCTTGTTCTTGACTGGTGCTCCACTGCCATGGGGCCTTGGCTTTCGTGAGCTCATGTAGTGGGGCAGCGGTCATGGCAAGGTCAGGGAAGAAGCGACCGCTGTATGTGGCCATTCCTAAGAAGCTCCTCACACTGTAGACGGTGCTTTCGCATTTTTGATGTCGCTAACCTTGCTGGGATCCAGGGAGACACCCAGTTTGTTGAATACATAGCCGAAAAGCTAAGTGACCTCTTCACAAACGCACATTTTTCTTCATGGAGCGTGAGTCCAGATTCTTCTAGCCGTTGCAGTGTCGCCACTAGCCAGGCAGTGTGTTCAGCCTCTGTCCTTCCGTAGGCCAGAATGTCATCACTGACATTGCTGACACCCGGTAGGTCCGGGAGCACTCTGCCAATCCCGTTCTGGAAGACTTCTGCCGCCGAGGAATTGTGAAGTTGAGGCGACGGTATTGCCGGAGCCCTAAGTGTGACGAAAAGGTGGTGATGTAGCAGGCTTCCTTGGCCAGGTGGATCTGATGATATTCAGATTGGAGATCGAGCTTGCTGAAGATAGTTGTGCCTGTGAGGTCTATGATCAGCTCGTCAATCGTTGACGTGATGTGCCTCTCTCGGCCAATGGCTGCATTGGGAAGGCGCATGTCATTGCAGATGCACACGGCATTGGGTTGTTTGGGTTTTGCCGTGACTACCATGGGGGAGACCCACGGGGTGTCTCCCGAAGTCTTTTCAATAATGTTCTTCCAATTTCTTGAGTTTGGCTTCTACGGCGGCCCTCATATGGAAGGGAACTCTCCAGTGTCTCACTGCCCTGGGTTCAATGGTCGGGTCGATGTAGAGCTTCACTGATCGACCTTTGAGACACCCGATGCCGGTGAAGAATTTCTTGTGCTTCTTGAGAAGGAGCTCGATGTTCTTGGGTTGGACGGCAAGGTTAAACTGTATGGCTTCCAGGCGTTCGGCCGTGGTGCAGCTAAGCAGAGTTTCGATGCCGGTATCCGCAACATGGATCTGGGTCTTACAGCTGATGCTGCGATATGAGAGTGTCGTTTTGAAATACCCCGCCGCTGGGAGGGGCTTCTTGCACCCATAGGAGTAGAGCAGAACTGAGCACCGTCTGAGCGTTGGCTTGGTCTCAAGTTTGTCGAACTTGGAGACTGGCATGAAGTTCACGGTGGCCCCTGTGTCTATCATCATGGTGACTGGGATGTCGCCTACCAGCACTGTGCATCGGCGGGATCTGGCACCACTGCGGTCGTTGCTGTCTCCTGGTTTCACTGCTGAGATCATGTGCTCCTTCTCCTTTCTCCAATTGTAGGTCCTTGTGTTGTGGCTGGGGGATGGCTCCCTGCTAGACTGGTCTCCCTCACTGCTGCTGGGGCTGTCTGACCCCTCGCCGCTGATGGTGCGCCCACTTCTGCTGTACCGGGCCCTCTCCATTGGTTTACTTTGGCGGTGTGGTTGTCTCTCTGTGTCTGGTGGCTCCTCGGGCTCCTGTGTCGTGGGGTGTTCTCCCTGCGGGTAGTGTCCCTGAGACGCCTGGAGCTTAGGCATACCGCTGCATAATGATTTTCTTTTCTGCATTTATGGCTATGCTGGGCATGGTTTGTTTCTGCCTTGTGGTCCCCCGCATCATATGCAGTCTTTCGGTCTCGTGCTGGTTGGCCCCCCTCATGGCCTCTGTTGCCTCAGGGCGTTGATCGTTGGGGCAGGCGACTTATAATCTGCTCCATCTCCGCTGCATAATCGTCCCTCCTTTCACGTAGGCGCCCCATTGCCAGGGTTGTGTCGAGCGGGAGGTCTTCTTCAGCTAGAACCGCGCCTTAGCTTCTCTGCGGACAGCCCATGCATGACTTGTTGTCTGACTGCGAACTCCTCGTTTGGGAAGTCACACAACAGTGCCATTTCTCTCAGCCGGCTGTGGAAGTCGTCTATACTCTCCTGCGGGCGTTGTCTGGCCTGGCTCATCTTAAATCTTTCGAAGTCGTGGCTGGCCTTTGGCTTGAATTTCTTCGTGAGGAGGTCCTTGGCAGTCGCATAGTCGTCATCCGTACCTCGGTTTGGCAGGGCGTTGAAAATGCAAAGGGCCATCGTGCCTAGGTTGAGCATGAGAAACGCCCTTTTCATCTCTTCATCCTCGATCTTGAGGGTGTGGAGGGAGAATTCGAACTGCTGTAGCCACTGTTCCCACCGGAGGCCGGTGTGGGTGCCAAATGGCTGAAATGGTTGCATGAACATGCCCTGCATGGTATCCAGCCACGTGCTGGTGTCTGGGTTCCGGATCTGGTCCGCAATATTTGCGGCATCGTGATGTCATCTGCCATGTTTTCACTTATCTTGCACCACCACCTCCATATGGGTGCAGCTTGGCTGTAGAGGAATCTGTTGATTCAGCTTGTAAGTGAGAGTCCCAGTGTGCTCCCTACGTGAGCTGGGAGTACTCCGGATGCTATGTTGGTGCTTCAGTTCAATGGTGCCAGGGGATTCATGCGGAGTGCGCACCGAGGCGCATGTGGGGGCACACTGGGTGCCAGGGCGTGGAGCGTGCTGTGCTGTGTTCCTCAGCCCTTAGTTGGAGCACCAGTTCTGGGCTTCTGACACTGCTGTCACTGGAGAGGTGAATGTCCTTGGGCCCTTCCCCCTCGGTGCATGCATTGGAGAAGAGGAAAAGAAAAGTTTCGATGCAACCACCATGCGCTGCCTTTATTGGTGGTGCACTTCGGCTTCACGCGCTTTCATTAGAGTGGGTGCAACTAGGGGGAGAAGGGCCTTACAGTCCTTGTTGTGGTTTTCCAGACGGTGCTTTTATTAACGGTTCTTTGTTTTTTTTTTGTTTTGTTTGTGTCCCCGAGTTGTGTGGGCATGCGAGGGTCACAGCTGAGGCTCCCCCCATCTTATTGCCGTTGGGGTAGGGAAGCAGCCATTGGCGGGGGCAAGGGAGCGCCGCACTTACTGCAAAGCGCGCGGTGGCAGGCTTGTTTTTTTTTTTTCTTTTCCTTCTTGCGCTCCCCGGCTTCAATGCCCAGCGCAAGTAGCTCAGAAGGCCTGGGCTGCTGGGGGAGCGTGAACACCTGCTGCCTCTTCCACAGGCGGGTCCGTGAGGGATTCCCGCCTCATCGCCGGTGTGGTGTGACGGGGCTGGGCCTGTGCCGCGTGAACAGAGACGCAGACACCGTGTGTGAGGGTACCCGAGTGGGAACTGCCTTTTGGCGGGCTCCGTGCTCTTTTATTTACTCGCCCACGTGACCGTAGTCATGTGGACGTCACAGAGATCACACTGTGCCACCCTGCTCTCTGCCCGGACCGTCTTTCAATTCAGGCAAGACCTAAAGATTCAATACCCCTGTCGCAGGGATCTGTCGCCTGTGGCTCATCAGAGGTTCTGCACTATAACTCCCATGATCCCTCCCCATTGATTATGGTGACGGGGTGAAAATAATTGTAGTCCAAAACATCTGGAGAGCCGAATGTTGCAGACCTCGGCGAGCACATTTCCATATGCAGATATGTTCCACTTCTTTGCTGCTGTTCCAATTCGCTCCAGGAGTTCTGTTACACTCCTCCCCCGTTGCTATGCCAGCATATTCCTGATGAGCTCCAGAAGTTCAAAAATACTCCATCTGCCTCTGCATCGTCAACCTCTTTCCATCGTGTTCCCTAACACTCTTCTGCTTTTGCGTTGTTGCCCTTCCCATCTGATCATCGTTTTCTCTAACGCTCCTCTTCAGCCTTTGCATCGTTGCCCTCTTCTGCCTTTGCATCTTTGCCCTCTTCCCATCCATTCATCGTGTTCCCTAACACTCCTCTTCTGTCTTTGCGTTGTCCCCCTCTTCCCATCGGTTCATTGTGACTCTTCTTCTGCCTCTGCGTTGTTGCCCTCTTCCCATCGGTTCATCATGTTCCATAACACTCCTCTTCTGCCTCTGCGTCGTCACCCTCTTTCCATCGTTCATCGCGTTCCCTAACACTCCTGTTCTGCCTCTGTGTCGTTACCCTCTCCCATCGGTTCGTGTTCCTTAACACTCCTCTTCTGCCTCTGCGTGTCACCCTCTTCCCATCAGTCCGTCGCGTTCCCAACACTCCTCTACCCTTCAGCTTCTTTTATTGTATTGCTATTGGGGCGACTCTAGCTCCTGAGCAGCGCAGCGCTTTACGTCGGGAGCGCGCTAGCTTAGGGCGTGGCATTTTATACAGTGGCGCAGTACTGTTGCTGGAGGGAGATGAGGGTGGCTTTTTTTATCTGTGCAGCAGGTGATAGGAGGCCTGGTCTCGATAGGCTGCGGGAGTTCTGTGACCCTCTCCCGCTGCCGCTTCCTCTCATTTCCAATAGGGTCCATGTTTTGGTAACACTCCACCCCAGAGGCTGCTCCAGCCGGTTCCCAACGGGATTCCCTTCTCTGCTTCAATCGATTCCTGATAGGCTGCATGATTTGCGTAACACTCTTCCACTGCTCATCCTTTTCCTTATATGTTCAGGATAGGTTCAGGAGTCCCGTAAGACTCCTCCCTCACTGCTCGAACTTCCTGCCAATCTTTGACTGCTGTGCCCGCTCTCGCCCTGATGTACCTGGTGCCAAGGTCTATCAGACCTGTTACTGTTTCCTTAAGAGGCTCGGGAGCCATGGTGTTTGCAGTGTGCACTGTACAAGTACACGTAAACATTGTGCAAGTTCAAGCCTGTGTATCCGTGTGTGATATGATTGGGAGCGTCACAGTGGAGCCTCGCCTCTTCCCGGAGATCAGCCTAACCCAGGACACAAGCACAGGATAGACCCGACTCTGGGGGAGGCCCGATGAAAAGCGAGAGTAGGCGCGCCTGACACTCCACATCACCACATGACAAAGGAAGGACACGGCAGGAAAGCACTCCCTGCACAGGAATAACCGCAAACCTGTTCAGACCGCATTCTACCCCCAGAACAATAGGCTGGGCAGAGCCCAACACGTCTTCACGGAGAAACTGGCTTCCCAATCCCTCTGCAGAGGGGGAATTCCACGCTCCCACGAGGGTGTGTGTCTGGCTAGCAACGTGTAGCTGTGGGAGAGCCAGGGCAATCATGTGATCCAGAGCTAAGCCTAGGGGGGGCTGGCCTGGCTCCCAGGGGGTCTGGCCTGGCTCCGAGAGCCGAGCCGCCAAAAGGCTGGCTGTGCAAGTCTTGAATGGAATACTTTGCAAACCACAGATGTAGCAGGTAAAACAGCTCAGTGAGTTTAGCGCTCACCGATGTGATCTGTGTGTGGTCTGCAGGCCGCAGGTTCAAAATCCTGGCAAGGCCAGCTACACTTATTCTGAGGTTGATAAATGAGTGCCAGCTTCTGTTGAGTGATAATTGTATGGAAATATGTTTGATGTACAGTGCTTTGGCGAAGTGGCGAATAAATAATAATTAATGCCCGACACTTAAATTGTGTGACAGGGAGGCAGGGAGGGACGGAGGGCCGTATGCGCTTGTGTTGTACCACACAACAGTAGCTGCATATGAGGTAACGGAGCGTAAGATCTGAAGATTTAAATATAAAAGCCAAGAAAATCTAATGATGCTTTGCCAGTGCCCACCCAGGGTGATGGCACATTGCCCACCGTTCTCACTAGCGGGATGGATGGCACAGTGCCCACCGGTCTCACTAGAGAGGCTGATGGCCCAATGCCCACCCAGGGTGATGGCACATTGCCCACGCTTTTCACTAGAGAGGCTGATGGCATAGTGCCCACCCTTCTCACTAGCGGGGCTGATGGCACAGTGCCCACCCTTCTCAATCGAGGGAACGATGGCACAGTGCCCATCATTCTCGTTCTCACTAGATGGACGGATGGCACAGTGCCCACTGCTCTCACTAGAGAGGCTGATGGCCCAGTGCCCACCCTTCTCACTTGAGGGGCCGATGGCACATTGCCCACGCGTCTCACTACAGAGGCTGATGGCCCAGTGCCCACCCTTCTCACTTGATGGGCCGATGGCACAGTGCCCACCCTTCTCACTTGAGGGGCCGATGGCACAGTGCCCATCATTCTCGTTCTCACTAGAGGGACGGATGGCACAGTGCCCACTGCTCTCACTAGAGAGGCTGATGGCCCAGTGCCCACCCTTCTCACTTGAGGGGCCGATGGCGATGAAACTTCTGCCAGGAAAGCTGTCAAGACCTTGCTTCTTTCAGCAGGCGAGTGCATTCTTGCACATAACTAGTGGTTTGCATCCTTAATGCAGGACTACAGGTACCACAATGCAGTATGAAGTGTACCTACAACCCAGGGATGACTGAATAGGAAACAACTTGATTGTTGTGAACTTCCCTATGAGCTATTCATATTTTATTAAGATTTAAAGACACCGCCCAGAAGTGCCACTGTGTGATAGTCAACTGCATTAAATATTGTTTGACAAAGGTTTGCCCTACATGTTCCTATACATACTATTTGCAAAAGAAATGAGTTTAACCTAGAGGGGTTTTTTGTGATTCACATTACTTTGCAGGAAGCAGGTTGAAAGCCCAAGTGGCAGAAATGCATTGCCTAGATTCGATGTCAGGGAGGGAGTGATGCCCCTCTTCAGCACTCCTAGAAGCTGTAACTGGTGGCAGCACAGGGCCCTTCCCTGGTCCCCTCCCAAACCGTGTGTGACGTCAGCAGCGGCCCAGTATTGCAGGAGCACTACTCAACCTGAACAACACAGTATGTCTTCCCTGCATGAGGTGCAAGGGATGCAGCAAAGCTGGGGAACATGGCCGCTCCCCCCCGGCCTGTGCCTAGCCACCACCCCTTAGAGTAATGATACAGCAATATTACAGCACATCACCAGAAGGACCTATGGTATCTGGGGCCTGTGGAGGGAGTCATCCCTTTACATCACTCCCCTTAATAGCTGCAGCTATAGGCTCTGTTCATCACTCCCCTTAATAGCTGCAGCTATAGGCTCTGTTCACCACTCACCGTAATAACTGCAGCTATAGGCTCTGTTCACCACTCACCTTAATAACTGCAGCTATAGGCTCTGTTCATCACTCGCCTTAACTACAGCTATAGGCTCTGTCCACCCCTCCCCTTACCAACTGCAGCTATAGGCTCTGTTCATCACTCGCCTTAACTGCAGCTATAGGCTCTGTTCATCACTCACCTTAATAACTGCAGCTATAGGCTCTGTTCACCACTCACCTTAATAACTGCAGCTATAGACTCTGTTCACCACTCACCTTAATAACTGCAGCTATAGGCTCTGTTCACCACTCACCTTAATAACTGCAGCTATAGACTCTGTTCACCACTCACCGTAATAACTGCAGCTATAGGCTCCGTTCACCACTCACCTTAATAACTGCAGCTATAGGCTCTGTTCACCACTCACCTTAATAACTGCAGCTATAGACTCTGTTCACCACTCACCGTAATAACTGCAGCTATAGACTCTGTTCACCACTCACCGTAATAACTGCAGCTATAGGCTCCGTTCACCACTCACCTTAATAACTGCAGCTATAGGCTCTGTTCATCACTCCCCTTAATAGCTGCAGCTATAGGCTCTGTTCACCACTCACCGTAATAACTGCAGCTATAGGCTCTGTTCACCACTCACCTTAATAACTGCAGCTATAGGCTCTGTTCACCACTCACCTTAATAATAATAATAATTTGGCATGTATATAGCGCTAGGAACCCTCAGGTATCTGAGCGCTGCTTATTATTACCCACAGTGTATGGTGCTCATTTATCAACCTCAGAAGGATGAGTTTAGCCCTGCCGGGATTCAAACCTGCATCAGCAGGCTCTGCGCAGATGTCAAAGAGAGCACTCTACTCACTGTGCTATCAGACCGGCTAACTGCAGCTATGGACTCTGTTCATCACTCACCTTCATGACTGCAGCTATAGGCTCTGTTCACCACTCCCCTTAATAACTACAGCTATAGGCTCTGTTCACCACTCCACTTAACTGCAGCTATAGCCTCTGTTCACCACTCCCCTTAATAACTGCAGCTATAGGCTTTGTTCACTACTCCCCTTAACTGCAGCTATGGGCTCTGTTCATCACTCGCCTTAATAGCTGCAGCTATAGGCTCTGTTCATCACCCGCGTTAATAACTGCAGCTATAGGCTCTGTTCACCACTTCCCTTAACTGCAGCTATAGGCTCAGAAGTGCCATTGTGTGAATCACAACTGCATTAAATATTGTTTGACAAAGGTTTGCCCTACATGTTCCTATACATGATCTAAAAGAAATTAGTTTAACCTAGAGGGGTCTATAGCTGCAGTTAAGGGGAGTGGTGAACAGAGCCTATATCTGTAGTTCACCACTCCCCTTAACTGCAGCTATATGCTCTGTTCACCACTCCCCTTAATACCTACAGCTATAGGCTCTGTTCCCCACTCCCCTCAATAACTGCAGCTATAGGCTCTGTTCATCAACTGCAGCTATAGGCTCTGTACACCACTAACCTTCATAACTGCAGCTATATGCTCTGTTCAGTGCTGTTCACATTGTTTCAATTAAATGGCCTTCAAATGACACAAGGAGTGTAACTTTAGGAAGACACACAAAAAAGCAAAATGCTGTAGTGACCCAAAAGCTCAGGGGGGTAAACCCTGTTATCTGGGTACTCTTCACTGGTAAGGGGTATTGTGGGCCTCATTATGAGTTTGGCCGTAAGTTTTAAAGTTGGCGGTAACACCATTACCGCCAGCTTTACCACTGCGCCAAATTACGACTGAAAATCGGCAGTATTTCCTCGGGTGGAGTTACCTCTGGCAGAATTGTCTCCCACGGTACCTCCACCAAGAATCAGCAGAAACAGCGCCGGGGCTAATTCTCTGACAGAATTACTGCCAAATATCAAAAACCCATTAACGCAAGATTACAAATTCAAAAATAGCAGTTTTACCTCCAAAAATATGAGGTAATTCCGCCAAAATCACAGTACAATTACCTCCACAAAAAGGTAGAGGTAAACGCATACAGGTGTCACAAATCAAGGCCCGGGTGCACCAGATCCACTCTGGTGGAGCATAAAAGACCCACCGCCACCCTCCACCACACATCCAAGCAACATGCAGCCACAGATTACGGGCTCCACAACCTGCTACTCTACTTTGAGCTACAGCAGCGTGCTGCACCACAGCAGGGAATGAGATGAGCGCAACCAAGGCGTAGGAGAAGCATGCAGCAGAGGGCACCGATCACACGTGTCCGACCATCCCCATGGATACTCACAGACAGGCAGTCGCCTCATACAGACTGCACCATCCAACCATCGCCGACTTGCTCACCCTGACACAGTCACAACTGCAGAGTGCCATTTCCATGAGGACAGTGCCCCCTGTTGAAGCTGGTGGCAGTCCCCCTTTTCTGTGGCACAGGTGCCTTCTAACACACACAGTAGGGGCACTGCATGGCATGTCTCAGCACACATTTTCAAAGGTGCTGGACCAAGTCCTGGGTGCCCTAATGAGGCACGCACATCTCCACGCCCATCACCCAGGCACAGGTGCATGCAGCCAAGGCAAGTTTCTACACCATTGCCCATTTCCCCAACACCATTGCGGCATTGGACTGCACCCATGTGACGTTGGTACCACCGCAGGTAACAAAACAGGCATGCTGCAACCGGAAACAATATCACTCGATGAAGGCGCAGATGACCTATGATGCTGATCACACCATCAGTCACTGCTGTGCAGGATACCCTGGGGCCATACGTGATTCACTGATTCCCTGCAACAGCACCCTGCCTGCATACATGGAGAGTCATGGAGGACAGCACACCTGGCTCATGGATAAGTAGCACTCAGACCTGACTGCCAAAAGCACTGACATGTGACTAAACCACAAGTCCCATGATGCAAGAACAATAAAACACAGACTAGTCCAAGCACCCTGACTGACCCACCCCAGGACACAGACATGCCACATGTAATATCAGGTCAACATACAACTCATGTAAGCATATCCATGTACCGTAAATGGCGTACTGCCACACCATAGCTGACAAGTGCATTGCCAATGTCTCATCAGTGACAGACTACACATGACTGCCGACTCCCACAATGCATATGCTTGCAAGGTGGCAATGTTGCCCATGTCCCAACAACCCCGATACACACAAGGTGCCCCGTTTCCATCAACTGAGACCCGCACATAGGGGTATGCACATCCAGTCCATGCACTTCTTCCCCGGACCACACACCGCCATGTCTCACAGTCTTTTCAAGTCTTACAGGTGACGCTGGATACCCGCAGTTGCCATGGATAATGAACCCTGTGCGACACCCTGCTACACCACAGGAGATATCTTATAATGAGGCACAGAGGAGAACAAGATCATGCATTGAGAGGACATTTGGTCTTCTGAAATCCAGGTTCAGGTGCCTACATCACACAGGCGGTGCACTGATGTACAGCCCCGAAAAAGCAGGGAAAATCATAGTGGTCTGCGCCATGCTGCACAGCATATGCAGGTATGTAGCAATGCCCGCAGATGAGGACAATGACCCCTTAGCTCTGATGAGGAAGATGCTCGAGGAGTGGACTGGGCACCTCAGTGGCGGTAGCAAGGGAAGGCGGGATGGTCTGCCAGGAGCTCATGTAAAAAATGAAGCTATAGGACTCCAGAGTCCTGACACCTATACATGCAATGAATGCATCTGTCTGAATTGCATTAAATGAATACTATCAATATGAAGAAGATTTGAGTGTCTTTAATACTGGCAACAAGGTAACACCATCCCCAACACCAACTGCCACACCAAACCCATTGCCAACTACCATCCTCAACACCAACTACCACCCCAACACCAATTACCACCCCTCACCCCCAACACCAATTGCCACCCCTTGCCCCCTTACCCGCATCCCCAATACCACATACTACTCCCATTAGTGCCCGCGCTTATCCCCCTTGTCCGCAGGCCTCGCTGCATTTGAGGCATGCCTTTGTGAGCGCCTGGGAGGGGTGCTCTACAAGGAGCCCTCAGTAGGGTGGCAGACAGTGAGCTACCCTGCATGCTCCCCTGTAGATATTCCATGCTCAGATATATGGCTCTGGCCATGGTCTCATGTGATGAGGACATTTGCTCAGCTAGCTCCCGGACCCCCTGGCTGGTGAGACACAGGCTTACATTGCATGTCACTGTGCTCCCGCAGAGACTGTTGATTAACTGTGATGGCCGTCTCGAGGCCCCCTGGATGCGCTCACGCATGGCCTTAGCATGTCCCAAGTGTTTCTGTGCAATAACGCGAATGTCAGCCTGCCTCTGTTCTATCGGGTCCAGATGGCCTGGAGTGTGGGGGCAGGCACCGGCAGTGGTCATGTTCCTCATGGCTGGGCATGATGCTGAGTATATCTGGCCTGATCATCAGATGAGTCCTCTGCATAGTGCAGGGCACAGTGGAAATCATGCTGGCATGGTGGTGTGAGCAGTGGGGAGAGGCTGCGCAGGGGGTAGGACTCAGGAGAAGAATGTCAGAACTGGGAATGTTAGTGGCTGGATGCAGGGGAGACACCCTCGTACCCGTCTACATCTGTGCCTGCAGTGGCCTGCTGTAATTGCTGGCTGTCACCCTGACCCACGTGTGTATGCACAATCGGACCCGATGTAGCACTGTCCTGCCATCTTCGTGGTGGCACAGATTGCACACTTGCGTCTTTGTTGTCCCTGTGGGCTTGTCTGGACAGTCGGAGTGTCTGTTAGTGGCCTGATGGAGTGGTGTCACTTTTTGGGTGGCACACTCCCAGTCCCTGAACTGCCTTGGTAGTGTTTGGTGGCGGTTTAGTGGAGGGGCCAGCCTTCTGGGACTGGGTGTCTTGAGTTCCTGTTGGGAAAAATTGACATGGGAGTTATCACATTGGTGCCGCGGTGCTTTGCAAAACAACATTCACTGTCACTTGTACTATGTTGTTACTGTGTGTTGTGCCTCCTGGTGGGGCTGGCATCATGTCTCAGCCACTGTGTACATGGCATACATTGCATCTTGACAGCCAGGTGTGGGTTGGCATGCTTCATTTGGAGGTTCTCCAATGAATAAGTTCGGCTATGGACTGTCCTGTACAGTGGTGCGTCTGGACTATTGGTGGCAGGTATCTGGTGGTGCAGTCAGGTGGGTGTAGTGCATTGGTTGTGTGTTGGACCGGTGTGCATGTTGTCAGATGTGTACTCCTCAATGTGTCTGATGGGCCATAGTAGAAGAGGGGCTTGTGGCTGTGACGCAACTATCGGTTGTGCATCCATGGGCAGGGACATGTTGCATGGTGTCTATGTTGACTGTGCATGGGGCCTGGTTCTCACATGGATGGTGATTTCTTGCTGGGGGTCAAGTCGCTTGCTTGCCTGGCAGGGTGGGTGTTCGAGCATGCCTGCAGAGTTGTCTTCTCATCGTTGGATGTGTAACTTTGGTACTCACCAGATTCAGCTTGGCTGCTGGCTCCTAACTCTGTAGTGCCCACGCCCTCGATCCCAACCATGTACAGTATCCCACTAACCATCACACATGGCAGCTGTCTCCCGGCTGTGGATGGAGATGAGGGTCCCTGACCCTGAGGTCATTCCACCTTTTCTTCATGTCCTCAACATCATGTTGGATGTGCCCTGATTTCAGCTCATATGTTGTTTTTGATCTGTTGGCTGGTCTTCCTGTGCGATGCCCCATATAGCTCATCAGAGTTGGCAATAAACACTGTGTGCTCCTGCTTACTGAATTTGGGCTTCCATGGCCTCATATCATGCACCATACCTTTGCTCTTTCCTATGGACATGTTTGGCCTTAGCAGGGTGTCTGGATGGTGCTCCTATCTCGAAATATTTGGAATGCAATTTTCAAAATGGCCACCGTGGAGCTTCCTTTGATAGCGATGATGCATATCCGCCGGTGGTAACAGTAACCCTGCCATTTTGGTGTGTGCACGCATCCGACAGGTTGTAATTCAGTGGTAATTCCTCTGAAATGCACAGCGGTAACGTGCCAAACTCGTAATGAGGTCCAGTATTGCTTTGGTGTGGTTGTGGGCGGCACCCTTAATCCACTGAGCACCCATTAACTTAATTTATTGAATTTATAATGTGCTTTCGCCAGCGTCAGGCAAATTAATAAACGGTACAAAGAAAGTATAAGCTAATTGACTAAAACAAATTATGATAAAGTAAGGAGATGGGCTTTGAGAGAGAGAGAGAGAGAGAGAGAGAGAGAGACGGAAAGAATACAAGGATTAACCAAAATGGATGCAGAGAATTCCAAAGTTTGGGGGTGTGCAAAGAGAGAAGGAACAGAGAAGGGTTTAGGACTATTGTATTGTATTTATTATGTTTATATAGTGCTTTACTCCAAAACGCTGTACATTTTGACAACTGGATACATATAACATCATAACAGTAGAAGCAATTTACAATTATGAATCAAACCAACAAAACAGTAAGTAGAGCAATTAAACTGAGAGGGAAGAGAGAAGGGTGAGAAGGGGACAGAGGAGGGAAACAGAAGGGGTATAAGGGCGAGAATGGGGTGGGTGGGGGTACGGGGAGGTAGAGGATCATAGGGAAGAGACAAAGGAAGGAGGGGGCGCAAGAAGCGGGGAGGGTTTCATGGCAGGGGATGGAGAAGGAGAGATTTTAGGGAAGTGTGGAAGGAGGAGAAGAAAAGTATAGAGCAGATTGAGAGAGGTAAGGAGTTCCAGTGCAGGGGGGCTAGGAGCTGGAAGGAGCGGAAACGGGAGGGGGCACACGGGGAAGGAGGAACAGTGAGAAGGAAGTAGTCAGCTGCGTGAAGGGAGCGAGAAGGAGTGCAGAAAGAGAGGAGGGAGGAGAGATAAGGGGGAGCAAGACCATGGAGAGATTTAAAGACTAAACAGAGGAAATTAAATTTATGTTGGGAGTGAAAGGGAAGCCAGCCAAGGGAAGAAAGGGGAGCAGAAATTGAGTCTCGGGAGTTAAGTAGACAGAGGGTTCGGTCGGCAGAATGGTAGATAGATTTGAGGGGGGCGAGATGAGAGTAGGTAGTCCAAAGAGTAAGGAGGAGCAGTAGAAGAGGAGAGGGGAGATAAGGGAGGAGATTAAAAGTTTAGTAGCATGGAAAGTGAGAGAGGAGCGGGCTTTACGAATATTAAAGAGGTGGAAGTGACAGGCGCGGGAGGTGAGAGAAATATGATGGGAAAAGGAGAAGGAGGAGTCAAAGTGAATGCCTAAGTTGCGAGCGTGGGCAGAGATGGGGATATTAGAGGGAGGAAAGTGAATGAAAGGTGAAGGAGAGGGAAGGTGGAAGACAATTGGAGGGGAAGAATAAGACTTCAGTCTTATCAGTATTGAGGGGATGACATCCACTTTTTAATGGCAGTAAGACAGGAAGAGAGTTTAAGGTGGAGATCGGGAGAGAAGGAAGAGAAGGAGAGGAAGAGCTGAGTGTCATCAGCATAGAAATGGTGAGAAATACTGAATGAAGAGATAATGGGGGCAAGGAGGGAGGTGTAGAGTGAGAATAGGAAAGGACCAAGAACCGAGCCTTGGGTTACGCCGTATCAGTAGCCAGTAGGAAAAGAGAATGAGAATGAAGAGAGCGTTCAGGGGTATAGCAGGAGAGCAAAGATAGAGAGAAGCCAGGCCATGTGTAGAATGGAATAATAGACGCGATGCAAAAGATAGCCAGGAAATGGATTGCAGTGCATCTGTAATGGAGGACTGACAGGGGAGTGTGATGATAGAAATAGAGCTAGAATGCAAGGGAGCAAGACGGCAGGCGGCAAGACAAATGAGAAGAGCAATAGTAAGTCTAGAAAGAATCCAGGAAGAAATCAGATTTTTAGTGGCATAAAAAGATGGGCGAGAACACTTTGTCCGTATATTAAAAATCTGAAAGCAACAGGACCGGGGCGTGGTAGAAATGTGAGCAGCAAAGGAAAGGTCAGAGTCAAATCCTAAGTTGCGACCTGATGTAGAAAAAAAGATGGAGGAAGGAGGAAAAATGATAGCGGAAGTAGAAAGAGAGGGAGAGATGACAGTAGACGTAAAAAACAGAACTTCTGTTTTAGATGCCTTAAGGTGCAGAAATTGTGAATGCATTCCAGATTGGACTGACAGTAGAAAAGCAGAGACATTACTATAAATGTTCTCAGTGAAAGGCAAGAAAGAAAAACTAATTTGAGTGTCTTCAACAATAAAGTGATAAAAAGAATGAAAGGTTTAATGATGTGAGCAAGAGGGGCAGAGAGAGGGAGGGAGAGGTGGTCCGGGAACAGAGCCTTGAGGAACACTATGCTGAAGAGGAGCAGGAAGTGAAAGGTTACCAGCCCATGAGACCGAGAAAGAACGATTAGCAAAATAGGGAGCAAACCATTTCAAAGCATGTAATACATACCAAAGGAAGAGAGTGATCCACAGTGTCGAATGCAGCGGAAATATCCATTAGACTAAGAACAGAAAATAGCTCAGAATGACGAGCAGATAGAAGGAAATCCGTAACAGCAAGTAGAGCAGATTCCATCGAGGGCAGAGGACGAAAACCAGACGATAACCAGATTGTAAGGGGGAAAGAAGAGAGTTATGATCTGGATAAAGCAGAGCTGAGAGTAAACGGCTAATACTAGTAGTTTTGAGAGATACGGTAAAAGAGAAAGTGGCCGATAGATGGAATAGAAGAGTCAAGGGTAGGCTTGGCTTCGTCAGTATCGGAAGAATAACTGTGTGCTTAAAGAGAACGAAAGATTAAAAAGAGTAGCAAGATAAGGACGTAGAAGATGGAAGGCTTCAGGTATAAGTGAAGAAGGAATAGGATCAGAAGGTGAAGTGGGGGGATGAGCTCTAGAAATAAGCAACGTCAGTGACTGAGAGAGGAGAAAAAGAGGCAAACGAAGGAGAGGGGTGAGCTAGACGATGAAGGGGAATAAGGAGAAGGAGAGGAGGGGTTGATAGAGGAGCGTAGAAGAACCTTCTCTGTAAATAAAAGTAGAGAAATCGGAGGAGGACAGAGATGAATAAAGTGAAGGATCGGGATGGAGACGAAAGAAGTTTAATTGATCTTTGAAACGACAAGCATGATGGGATACTGACAGAATAAGGGTAGAGTAAAAGTTTTTTTTAGCACCAAGAAGAGTAGAACTCTAGGATCAATGTATAGAAGATGGAGGCTGTAAATCTGTGAGGAGCTGTGTTTTTTTCCATTGACATAGAAGTTGAAGGTTCTGGAATAACCCATGCAGCTTAGCTTATTTTATTTGTTTTCCAGGCAGTCTTTGGACTGGCCCATGCTTTAGGCAGGAACTAGCTTGACACTGGGGGTGGAGCTGGAACTTGTCCCTGGCCCTAGGTTGGTCCTGGCCTCTTGTGACTCTCCCTGGCTTGTTGCTGGTCTGCAGAACTCTGGAATCGGGCACATGCTCATTACTAAACCAAGCAAAGACGGGACCGATGTCCCAGGTCAGCTGACACTGACGATGGTGGTGCACGGCATGGCTATTGCCGGTGGGCAGCCTAGTGACCATTTATAATGTTGATATCATGGGAAGGTGTGGGGAAGAACATGGTTCAGGAAGGTACACCCAGTCTATGTAGGACGTGGTGAGAAGGTCTGGACCATGAAGAGCGGACTAGTAGGAATGCAAAATTCCAAAACTGCCCTCTATGTGAGTAAAGGAAAAACGCCACCACAGAAGTTTCTAAGAGGGTGCACATTTTCTTGTGCCACCAAGATCGCTTTAGTGCAGGACCCATATCACCAGCAATCTATACCGGATGCCATGCAATGCCATGCAACAGATCGGTGACAACGAAACCATGACTTCCTGGCCTCCTGAAAAATACCCAAAGGTGACGTGCCGGCGCATTATGAGTACTGCACACGAGAGGCCCCCTATGAAATTCCAGACATTCATATTTGGGAATGTAACACACCTCCCATTATGAGGTGGCATCATTGGGGAACAGCGGCGTGGACAGGGTGAAGAGAAGACTGGCTGCTTTCCTGGCATCTCTCCTGCCCAAGGCCCTGAACGGCATTTAAGTTCTAGGGCAGGACACCAACACCTAAAGTGATATTTCATATTTCTCCAGCTCTCAAATC
Organism: Ambystoma mexicanum; assembly: GCF_040938575.1. Lineage (NCBI taxonomy): Eukaryota > Metazoa > Chordata > Amphibia > Caudata > Ambystomatidae > Ambystoma > Ambystoma mexicanum. The sequence continues at coordinate 10,083,993 of NC_090921.1, read as the reverse complement.
CCTTCATTGGCTCCCAGTGGATGCAAGGATTAAATTAAAAACCCTCTGCATTGTCCACAAGGCTTTCTGGGGTCTGGGTCCAAAATACCTTCAACTGTACCTATGTAAATACCCCCCCTCTCGAGCCCTTCGCTCTTCTACCTCCAACTCCCACTGGGTCAGTCTTTTTTCAAAGAAACGTGCGGAGAGTAGGTCTCTATCTTCGTCTGGGGCCTCCCTCTGGAACAGCCTCCCTGCCTCCTTCAAACTTGAGGAGAACCATCTACGGTTCCGGAAGCCCCCCGAGACCTTACTCTTCGCCTCTGCCTTTGCCCCTCTTCTCCCCTGCTGATCTGTTTTCTCACTTGGCAGTGTACACCTGGCCACCCTCTGTCCCTCGAACCCAGGTACCTGCTCACCCTGCCACCTTCCTGCACTGCCTCCGGGCCACTCCTTGCACTGGGGTCTGTATCTGTACCTGCACTTATCAGATATACCCTATCTGACGAACCTAGCACTTGCCACTTGCTGGCTGCACTATCACTGTTTATTTTCACCTTTTTATTTATATTATCTCACTTATTATTTATTCTGCTATCTCCGCTGTTTTTGCACTTTTACACGTTCTCACCCCCTTCCATGCACTTCACCCATTTCCCTTTCCTATGCACTTGCGCGTTCTCAATGTCACTGGGCCTAGTAAGATTGTGTTTTCTTTTTGTTTCTCCCTTGTTCCCCTTCCTTTGCTTGTTCGTGCTGTGAAACAATGGTGTATGAGCGCATATAAATAAAATAGCATATGATATTTAGTGACCTTAGGTGGGACACGACAGTGGCTGATTAAAAGTCCTGGACCTGAGGGTCATCATTTGTCACTTTGTGCCCCAGTTAGGTTGCAAAGGATCACAAATGCCCAAGGTCACCTCAAAAGGATGTGGAAGGGATGGAGGTTTCTATGTATATTCAATGAAATGTTTTGTTGTGTTACTTGGCATTTATATAGCGCTCTATATTTCATTGGTATGACCTCAAGGCGCTGGTAGGTTGAACGTCCTCGGGAACCGTAGTTCAGGTCAGTAGAGAGAGATAGTGACATAGGGTGCGTGGGTGCACCAGATATGTGTGCAGCTGATGTAATTACTGGGTTGTAGCTGCATCCTGGTGTTAGGTGTGGTGCTGGAGATATCAGTTGGATGTATGCAGTCTGGTGGGTGGACGCATATGTGAGCAACTAGGCTGGAACGTGCTCGGTTAGCTGTGTTTTATTAGGGTGATGAGGTGTTCATGGGGTCGTATTCGTATGTGAACAGCTAGGCCAAATTCATCCGGGCTATAGCTGTGTTCTAGTTGAGCGATGATGTATAGTAGAGAGTAAGCGTAGTGATGTGATATGATAGTTATCTTTAGCGCTCCCGAGACCAGGCACGTGAACAGGATGGCAGGGGACAGGGCGACACACGGACACATAGAGGCAGGGGACTGGACTCACGGCGACAGGGAGGATACAGATATATAGCAACAGCATGGAGAACAGGAAGGCAGGGTACACAGTACGTGTGCGGAATGTTAACATTTACACTCCTATTTCTACCCAGATGCGATTCAGGCTAATGTTCACAGCTCCAAGTGTGGGACAGTCAGTAGAGAGAGAAGGAGTGTTAGGGTGCGTGGGTGCACGCGTTGTGTGCAGCTGATGTTATTGCCATATGGTAGCTGCCTCTGAGTGTTAGGTGTGGTGGTGAAGATATCAGTTGCATATGCATGGTCTGGTGGGTGGACACTCAGACTGGGGTCTGGCTGCGTTAGGCCTCTAGGACGCTTATGTGAGCAGCTAGGCCGGATTTGTCTTGGGATAGTACGTTTTATTAGAGTGATGAGGTGTTCAAGGGGTAATGTTTGTATGTGAACAGCTAGGCCAAATTGATCGAGGGTTATATCTGCATTAAAATTGTGTGATGATATAGAGTAGAGATTAAGTATAATGATATGAGGTGGGAGTGTTTGCCTCGATTTATGAACCAATGCATTGCTAACATTCATAGTTCTATCAAAGTTTGGCATTGCTAACATTCACAGATCCATCTGGGTGCGTTACAGGCTAATGTTCACAACTCTAACCAAGTGTGGCAATGCTAGCATTCACAGTTCTATCTGTGTCAGCCGCAGGCTAACGTTCACAACTCTAAGCAAGTAGGTATTGCTAAATTTCATAGTTCTATCAAAGTGTTGCACGGGCTAGTGTTCACAACTCTAACCAAGTGTGGCATTGCTGACATTCACAGTACTATCTAGGTCAGGCGCAGGCTAATGTTCACAACTGTAACCAAGTGCGGCAATGCTAACATTCACAGTACTATCTAGGTCAGGCGCAGGCTAATGTTCACAACTGTAACCAAGTGCGGCAATGCTAACATTCACAGTACTATCTAGGTCAGGCGCAGGCTAATGTTCACAACTGTAACCAAGTGCGGCAATGCTAACATTTACAACTGTAACCAAGTGCGGCAATGCTAACAATTGTGTGATGATATAGAGTAGAGATTAAGTATAGTGATATGAGGTGGGAGTGTTTGCCTCGATTTATGAACCAATGCATTGCTAACATTCACAGTACTATCTGGGTCAGGCGCAGGCTAATGTCCACAACTCTAAGCATGTGAGGCATTGCTAAAAGTCAAATTTCTGTCTGGGTCTGGCAAAGGCTAATGTTGACAATTCTAACCAAGTGTCTTATTGCTAGCATTCACGGTTGTATCTGGGTCTGGTGCATGTTTACAATACTAATTATCTACAATCACAATTCAGAGGTAAGGTAATGTTGAGTGGTAGGGTTCTACTCCCCACGCATGCCACACTTAATTTTTTGGTTGGTGCTGGTTGACGGCTGGCCACTGGCTTCCTCTGCGGACACCTGCTGGCACTTCTTGGAGCCGCCGTTTGCCTTGAGGCCCTTGGCCGAGGTGGCTGCCAGGCAGGGGGCTGCCCTGGCCAGGTGTGTTTAAGCGCCTAGGCAGCCAATCAGGGATAGTTGGAGGCGGGCCAACGGGCAAAACAAGGAAGTGCAAGCGGGAAGGGGGAGAGAGTTTGGAGGGCGAGCGGCAAGGCTGGGGGTGCCCGAATTACAAATGTATATAGCGGGAACAAGGGCCAGGAGGCCAGGGTGGACAAGCTCACTCACCTGGGCCAATTTGGTCAATGGAGATGGCTACGAGCACTGCGGCTCTCTACCATGTTAACACACCTATGGGGCAGCCAATCGGGGACGGTGGGAGGCAGGCCAATGTGCGAAACAAGGAAGTGCAAGCAGGAAGGGGGAGAGAGCGTTGAGGGCACACAGCAAGGCTGGGGGAGCCTTATTAGAAATGTATATAGCGGGAACAAGGGCCAGGAGGCCAGGGTGGACAAGCTCACTCACCTGTGCCAATTTGGTCAGTGGAGATGGCTACTGCAGCATGCAGCATGATAAGCGCTCCTCCAATACAGTTCCTAACTAGGTATTTTACACATCTTCCACTTCTTCACTCCTTTCCTGCAGAGTTGCGGCTCCTAACTAACTTGCTGTCCTCTGGCTTCCTTCAGCACAGACCATGGTTTCAGCAGCTCCCGACTAACTCACTGTCGCGTCCTTCAGCATAGACTATCGTTACAGCAACATCCAACTAACGCGCTGCCCTCTGGCGTCCTTCAGCATAGATTATAGTTTCAGCAACTCCCAACTAACTCGCTGCTCTCTGGCATCCCTCAGCATCGACTATCATTTCAGCAACTCCCAACTAACTCACTGTCCTCTGACATCCTTCAGCATAGTCGATCGTTTCAGCAGCTCCCAACTAACTCACTGTCGCGTCCTTCAGCATAGACTATCGTTTCAGCAGCTCCCAACTAACTCACTGGCGTCCTTAAGCATAGACTATTGTTACAGCAACGTCCAACTAACGCGCTGCTCTCTGACATCCTTCAGCATAGTCGATCGTTTCAGCAGCTCCCAACTAACTTGCTGACCTCTGGTGTCCTTAAGCATAGTCAATTGTTTCAGCAGCTCCCCACCAACTGAGACTATTCTCCGTCATGACCCGGTGGCCATCAGCATAGACCTTTAGCAATCTTCTACTGCCGGTTTCCCCGCTGTCTTAATTCATTGTTTGTTTGTTTGTTCACTTTTTATGCGCTCCAGACCCGAGGGTAACAGGGCGCAGCAATAAGAAAATGCCAGGCTTACATGGTTATACAATATACAAAATATACAATATAAAGGCTTATGTGGTTACAACAATATATAATGTACAATATACAAGTTACAAAGTGTTACACTAAGTATAGCACTGAATCTCAAAAATAGATTAGATTACACATGAACTTAAAAGCAGTGACGCAGAATTAAGTGAGAATAACGGGTGAGTAGGAGTAGGTAGATCCAACTGCAGAAACATCCTAAAGGGTGGGAGACCAGGGGTCAGTAGAGATAATATGTTTAGCATTTTCTCTGAAGTGTAGGTAAGGTTGGTCAGCTCTCAAGTCTTGTGGCAGTAGGTTCCATAGTTTAGCAGCCTTCACTGGGAAGCTATTACCACCAATTGTGGTGAACCTGTATCTGGGTATAGCCAGGCAATTCGCATTGCCAGATCTAGTTGGTCTGAGACAGATTCTTCTATGAAGTTTCTCTGTAAGGTAGCTAGGGAGAGCGTTGTTTAGCGTTTTGTGGGTCAGCGATAGCATCTTTAGTTGTATTTTGTTGCCAGTAGACAGCCATTTATGTTGGCGTCTGAAGGAGGAGATATGAGTTCTTTTGTTTATACCAAGTGCTGCTCTCAAGGCGTTATTTTGTAGTGTTTGAAGCCTTTGGATGGTGATTTGGTTAGCACCACTATATAGGGCATTACAATAACCAATTCTAGAGAGTATTAAGGCTCTAGCCAAGATCAAGCAGCTGTCGTTAGAAAGGAATGGCTTGCCAGCTCTTATCAGCTTGCAAGTGTAGGCCGTGGTGGAGGCAAGGGATTTTATCTGTTTATCAAAGGACAGTGTGGAATCCAGGTAGAAACCAAGGGTTTTTACATCCTTGGACACTTTGATGGTATTCCCGTCGATGTTGAATGAAGAACATTCCTGGCCTAGTTTTTTAATGTTAGCCTGTGTGCCCATGATTATCAACTCAGTCTTACGATCGTTCAAGCAGAGGCCATGAGTGGCCATCCATGCCTGGATGATAAGATATACCCTGTTCACCAACTCCGTGTCCTTACTGTGATCCCCAGAAAGCTAGAGTAGATTCTGTGTATCATCTGCGTAGTTAGTGTAGATGATACCCAGATGGTCCAAATCATCAAACAGGGGTTTGGTGAAGATGTTGTATAGAGTTGGAGAGACACAAGAACCTTGTGGAACACCGCACAGGATTGGAGTACGGTCTTCGGCTGCCGATGGAGACAATACTCTCATGGTTCTCTTGCTCAGGAAAGATTCAATCCATTTGATAGCCTCAGAGGAGAAGTGAGCGGCAGAGTAAAGGGGTCTACAGAGGAACATATGGTCCACTAGATCAAATGCGGCTGAGAGATCAAGTAGGAGCAGAAGTACTGTCTTCTCTTTGTCTCTCAGCTCATCAATTTGGGATTTTAAATCAATTTAGGCTGTTTCCATTCCGTGTAGTGTGCGGAAACCGGATTGTCTGTCTCCTAAGAGTTTGTACAGTTCTAGGTGTTTTTGAATTTGGTTATAGGCAGCTTTGTCCAATATTTTTAGTAAAAATGGTACTCTGGTGAAGGAATGGAAATTAGTGGGAATGAGAGGATCTAATGTCTGTTTCTTGAGGGGAGGGAGCACTCAAGACTGTTTGTTAGCTTGGATGGTACCTGAAGCAAAGGAGGCATTAATCAATTTGGTGATGAACGGAGATATTTCTCTGGCAGCATCTTTTATTAGTTGTGCTGGGCAGATGTCACCTTTGCAATTGGAAGGCTTCAGTGAAAGGATGATTTTTTTTCTACTTCCAGGGTGGACATTTTGGTGAAGTGGAATATATTATTGTGTGCCGTTGGTGAGTCACTGGGCCGAGGGTTTTTAGGCGAATGCTGTAGATTCAGCGCTTCTTTTTTTCTGTATTTTATTTTGGGGCATGTTGATTTTATTTGCTACTGCATGTTGGATGTCTGCGTACCAAGACTTATCCTTAGTACAGATATCGGGTATAGCTATTGGTGACCCTTATTCTTTTAGTATGGAGAAGAGTTCCTTCATACTAGAGTTGGATTTGGCAATGCGCTCGATTATATAAGATTATGGTCAAGCACTGTCGATACCCTTGACGGGCATGTTCGGAACGATGTTGGTGGCAGAAGGATTTCCATTCATAGTTCCAGAATCTGGAATTAGCTCCCCTTCTTGTTAAGATCTGAGTGTAAGCTGGGTAAATTTGATGAGGCACTGAAAACTCCCCTGTTCCTACAACATCTGCCGCGGTAACACTGGTTTACTATCATTTGTAGCGCTCCCATGCCTGAGGGTTTGAGCGATTTATAAATAATAAAAGCAACCCTACACACATCAGCCCAGACTAGCCCCTTGATGCTGTGCCAAGTGGGATGCTGTAATAGTCCTAGAGCATTTGACCCGATGCCTGAACGAATTCCCCCTCCGGGTTAGTTGGCATCAGCGGGCTTCTTAATGACTCCCATTGTTCTTGCAGTCTTTAGTAGCAGGGCACACGGGACAAATGTAGAAACTATTATGTGTAGTCCTTTATTGTGTCTTCCATGGAAAGTATTTAATTTAGTTAATTCCTTCCTGGATGATAATAACAGCATTTTAATTCTCCCTGCAACAGTCCCACTCCAGCTTGGGACAAAAAACAGACTGCTTTTGCTCATTGGTAAAAACAGATCAGAATTGGATGACCATTGAAAATAAACTAGTTGTGTTCTCCTGCCAGGAAGTTTGAAAATAAGAAACAAGAAAGTGTAACCACCTTTGGCAAAGCCAACAGTTTTGTGTCGACACTGGTTACATATTTGCCCGGCACTGCATAATGGCCCTACTCGGCCAGACAATGGATACAGATAGAAAATGGTGTGAGTACCTGAGATGTCAATGCCTGGCGAAGGCTGGTCTAATGTCTTCACGAGAACCATCACAGTTGGCTTTGACAATGCTTGTTTCTAACAGGAGTCCAGTTGAAGGAACCAATGCAAGCACATTCAAATCGCTTGTAAATCAAGTGGCTGAAGGCATTTTGTTTTGTAAAGGCAGCACATTTACAGCTTCAAGTCAATCATTGACCCTCAGAAGACTGAGTACAGCCCTTTTCAGCACACAGGTTGTTGTTACAGCTTGATGGAGCTAGCTCAAACTGACTGTAAGTGACGGGGGAAGGGGGTGATGGGAATGGAATGGCCACAGTGATTAACATGGCATGGGGAAGTCAATTAGTGGGTGAATAGTCAAATAACACCCACAAGATGTGCGCCGTCCCCTCCACCACTCACAGCCCATCCAAATGTCCTCCAGGCCAATAAATCATTTTGGCTTCTATGTTGTGCGGAAATGCCATATAATGGCCAAAACTACTGAACATGTTGCTGCACTTGGAGACTGCAGAATCCACATTTCCTTTTGCAGGTTCTATAAAGTGTTGTAACATTTGTTGAATTTACCATTTTCTGTCAAATCATTTTTGGTTTAATAAATTATGTCTTTAAGGCACCTCTCGAATAATTCAATGGACAAAGGTGTGTGATTTTAAGTATTTCTGTTTGAATGGACCAATGAGAAAAATGTTTCAGCTTTGAAAATATTTACATTGGTTAATTTGTGAATACATTAGCAATAAGATATTACAGTTAAGAAAGGGGACAGTTTAAATCAACTTTGGTTTGGTAAATTTTCTAAATTAGACATGTCTCAATAAATATCTCAAAATGGCATCATACTGCCCTGTGTTCTTTGGTGCTCTCTCCCCATCTAGTTCAGTTATCTTTGTTCCACTTGTCTTGCCTAGTGCACCTTCCCTGTGTTCTCCCCCAGTGTCTCCTCCCCCTCCCCTTCCTTTCTTTTCTCACTGCCCACCCTCACCTCTCTCCTCTTCCCCCTCCTCTGCATCATCTTTGGTGCTCTTTGTTTCTCCTATCTTCTCCAACTGCTTTTCTATTGACTATCCTACCCTTCTCACTAAGTCTGGTAGGAAGACGTTCAAAAGGGATATCCTGAATTCCAACCCAGGCCTCCCTATCGCTGATACTTACTGCTGCGCTTACTCCAGACAGACCCTCACCAACATCCTATTTGTCGTTCCTTCGCCAGACCTATGGACTATGTGCTCTCTTCTTACACTTACTCTCCCATTAATGGTGTCACTTGCTGGGAGGCCCTCCTGGCTTTCTTCCACTGAATGGCACTGTCCTCCTCTTTGATAGACGCTTTCCGAGCCATATTTTTTTCCTTCACTCTCCCAATTTCCCTTCTCTCTCTTCGTCAGCTCCCTTGCCCCCCCCCCCTCTGCCACTTCTCTGGAACCCTCTTCCTCCTCCTTGGCTACCCTGCCCTCTCCTCCTACCTCCTCGGCCCACCCTCGGTCTCCTTATAAACCTCCGCATGGAGTACTTCTGATTTGTACCCCTGTGCGGAAGTCTTTCAAGGATCGCATCCTTCTCCACCTTGCCACTAATAACACTCAATCAGCTGTCAAACACTCCTCTGACATCTGGTGACTCCTGGAAGAACCCGACCTTGATGTCCTTGGTTTCACCGAGACATGGTTCATGACCAGCTCTGTCACACGCTTTGACACTCTCTTCCCTAATGGCTACAAGATCCTCTCCGCTCCCATATCCAACCGTTCTGGTGGGGTTGTAGCCTTGATCTTACCAGAGTGGATTCCTGCCTCTAACATTCATATGCAGACCTACGCCTCTTTCGAATGCCTGGTCTTCATCTCTCTCTTTCTCTTTCTCTTTCTCTCACTTTTTCTCTCTCTCTCTTTCTCTCTATTCTTCCCTCTGGCCCAACTCACTCTGCAGGGCACAGTCTTGATGTTGTGATCTCCTCAGACCTCCCCTTCTCTAACCCTCTCACCACTCCTTCTCCTGGAGTGACCGCTTTCTCCTCTCCTCTTCTCCCTCTACCCCCAGGCCAAGCCAACACAGTCACTGCCACCCACCTTCTTGGTCATTCGACCCATGAAGCGTGTGTCAGTGGAGTCTTTGGCCGTCTCTTTCTCTCCCCCTCCTGCACCTCTGGCTGACTCACACCCTGATGCAGCAATTCCATGCTCCACTCCGCTATCTCTGACACGCTTGATGTACTTGCCCCTGTCATGAGGATCCGCATGAAGCCTAAAGCCAAGTGCGGCTCCTGGTACTATTCAGACCTCTTCACCCTAAACGCAAGTGTAGGGTGACTGAGAGGAAATGGTTGGCTTCTTGTACATCTTCTGACAAACGGGCCTGCCGCCTGCTCCAAAGGCAATACCGACTCTCTGTTCTCACTAAGAAGAGAGCTTGCATCCAAGCCCGCGTCATCAAAAAACTCAGCCAAAATCTTTTAAATCTGCAAGTAGGTGGCCAATCCTACTGCAATCTCTACCTCTCCTGTCTACTCTCAGCCCTGACTTCTCAGTTCTTCTCTAAAACCCAGGACTTCCTGTCCACCCTCTCCTGCTTCTCTCCCCTCTTCCTCCTGCCCCCTCCCGTCACACGCCCTACCTTCTGTGCCTTTCCTCTCTTCACCCCCAACAAGGTTTCTAGACAAGTCTGATCTATGAAAGCCTTGTCAAAACAGTTTCTTTCCTGTTCTTCCAAAACCATCAAGGACCACATTGACACCCTTACTCCTGCTCTGGCCGACTTTTGAAACCACTCTTTCGCCAATGGAAACTTCCCTTCTCCCCCAGAAGCACTCTCTTGTGCATCCTCTTCTCAAGAAAACCCACAGCCAACCCCTCCCTTCTGACTAACTATCGCCCAAGCTCTATCACTCCTTTCCTGGGCAAACTTCTGGAAAAGCTGCCCATCTCCCAGGTTAATCTTCACACTGAATATGTTGGTTGTCTCCATGACCATCAGTCTGTCTTCAGAACAGCCAGAAGCATGTAAACTGCTCTCCTGAACATCCGTCAAGGCCTGCTCTCTAACCTTGATGCTAATCTCCCCTCTGTACTCATCGTACTTGATTCTGCCTTGTACACTGTCAACCATGCCATCCTGCTCAACCCGCTCTGTGATAACCTAGGTATCACTGATCAGGCCCTGGCCAGATGACTTCTTCCCTCTTGGAGCAATCCTCCTAGGTCCTTCCTCTCCTCTATCTCTCTCTCTACCTGTGGTGCTCCCCGGGGGTCTAATCTTTCCCCCTTGTTGTTCAACCAATACCTGGCACCTCTAGCTCACCGCATTGCTGCTCTAACTTTCAGTGCTATTCAGACGACTCAGCTCATTTTCAAGTTTCCCCTCTGCCACCTTTTCTCCCTCTCTCATTTCTGACTGTCTGTCTGCTATTCAGGAGTGGTGTGCCACCAACTACCTCTACCTTGATGCCAGCGAGACTCATCACACACCTGCAAATTCCTTTCCTATCACTCTCTCTCCGGCCTCCCTTGGTCCTCTTCCTGCTCCCACCTGTGAGGCTAAGAACCTCAGGGTCATCTTCGACTCCACGCTTTACTTTTCTCCACACATCTCTGACGTCTCTGAGAAGTCAAACTACCAAATGCACCACCTCAGGTATTCTTCCTTTCCTCTCCTTCCCCCCAGAAGCTCAGTGTCTCTAGAGCTTTGGTTCTTTCTGGGTTGGACTATTGCAACAGCCTCTTTCTAAATCTGACTGCAACTACCCTCGCCCTCTGCAACTCATCGAGAACAGAACTGCAAGACTTGTCCTTGGCCGCAAGCCCAGGGATAGTATCGCTCCAGCTCTGAAATCCCTTCATTGGCTCCCTGTAGCTGCAAGGATTCATTGGCCACAAGGCCTTCTGAATCATGGGTACGCAATACCTTCAACTCTCCCTTTGGAAATACCTTCCTAATCAAGCTCTTCGCTCCTCCTCCAACTCCTTCAGGGGTCAGCTGCGTCTTCATGCAATGAGTTGGGGGTAGATCTTTCTTCGCTGGGTTGTCCCTCTGGAACAGCCTCCCTGCCTCTCTGAAACGTGTGTAGACCATCTTCTGTTCCAGAAGCACCCCAAGACCTTCCTTTTTGCTTCGGCCTTTGCTCTTCCTCTCCCCTGCTGATCTCTGTCTATTTCGGCTCCTGGCACCTGGCTACCCTCTGATTTCAGGCCAAGATGCCTGCCCACCCAGCCGCATACCCGCCCTGCCTCTTGGCATCCCATGCACATGGGTCCGTATCTACAACCCTACAGTCCCGTTTCTGCACGTATTAGACACCTGTTGTCTGCACCTTATTCTCACACTTGCCACCTTCTGGCAGCACTACCTGTTGTTTCTTATCACATGTTCAGCACTTTCCACTCCTCCCCTGCCCTTTGCACTGTCCCACTTCCCTCACTTGTGCGTTCTCAATGTCACTGGGCCTAGCAAGATTGTTGTTTTTGTCCTCCTGTGTGCCCCTCCCTTGCCTTGTCGTGCTCTGAAACACTTGTGTACAGGTGAAATATAATTAACATATCATATCAAGTCGATGAAAGCACAGGGTTTGAAGTCAGTCCTGTCCTGAGACTTCTGCCCTGGCTTAGTCAGGATGGCCAAGGACTTGGTGGTTTGTGTGGAGGTCTTCTTTTTTGTCAACTCATCATCGGTGGGCGAATGAAAAGGGCAGATCCAGGATCCGCTCTTGCACCAAAACGTAGTGGCATGCATCCACATCGTCCGTCTCATCTCAATCCCTAGGCACAGCCCTCTACTAGCTGTGTTGATGTGGGAGACTCCATCAGGTCCTGCGCAATCGCCCGGGTGTCCACCAGGCCAGCCTTTAAGGTGGCCTGCTTCTGCAGAGGGAGATCGGGCAGATATTTCCAAATCTCCATGCTTTCGCCACAGCTTCCAGTTTGCTGCGGCTAGTCGGACGTCGGCATTCACCTGCCGCAAATGCAGCCCTGAGATGACGTAACACTGTTTGCCAAAGACTCAAAGACCTTGTCCTCCTTGGATAGGCAACTGGAGGTGGCTCCTGTGGAGGAAGACGACAAAGACCATGGTTTACAATACAGCGAGGCAGCAGCCACCACTGAAGAGTTGGAGGCCAGGAGCACTTGCTCCCGATCCAGCATCCTAAATCTGCTGTCTAATTTCTTGTTCATCTGGGCGTTGGCCTTGGGCTTCGCCCAGACCTTCCTCGCTGCCTTCAGGACATCCTTTTGGAGAGTAATGCCTGAGCGGCTCGGGGTGCATTTGCCTAAAACCTTTCCTAGCACTTCCAATTCATGGGGGCTTCATCTGGCTGGGAAACCCCCAAGAACACTGCAAGTTCCTGAAGGCGGTCATGAAAGGCCTTTACAGATGCAGAGGGTTTGTCGTCCTGAACAGTGTGGTCATCTTAGTTGTCATCGTCTCCCCCCCCTTTTTCCAGATTGATGGGAGACTGGGCCCTGAGTCACAGGTGCCGGGAGAGCCCCCCCCTTCCTCTTGATCAGGACCCAGAGACGGATCCAAAGGCTGATGGGGAGGCATTGTTGGTACAGGAGGAGGAGGGGGCTCGATAACCAGAAGGGTCTGGATCGGAGGATGGACCGGTAGAGCTGGCGGAGGGCCCAGAGATGGAGGCCTGGGAGGCACGTGGGATCACTCCATTCATTGAGCAGCCCCGTCATCTGCAGGGAACACATGAGGAGGCAGAAGCGCTCGAAGAATTGGTCCTTGCAAGCCGTCGGATCCCAAGGGGGCCAGCCCTCAGAGGCACAGGTCCTTTGTTCCTGATCGGAGCCTGTGGCATGTAGCTATAAGACTGTGAAGGGTAGATGTACCCCTGCGGGGAACAACCGCTTGGACCATAAAATCCACTGCCACTGCCAGAGGGAGTGTGACTGGGACCTTTTTGCATGGCCCATTCAATGTGTGAGATACCGGGTGGGCCACAATCCAAATCCAAGATGGCTGCCCATATAGAAGGCTCAGCCACATGCTTATCCGCCATCTTGGTGCCTTGCGCCAAGACCTGGGCAGGAGGTTGTGAAGACCCCATGCCACATGCAGGTTCGGACATGGGAGGACACACCTTTGCCCTTGAATCGGAAATGTCAACCTCCGAGACTGCTCCGTTAGGCATCCAGCCCTTGATCTGCTGGCCAGTAGTCGAATCGCCCTGGCTCCCAACCTCAGAGGTTGCTCCGGTAGGCTGTGCACCCTCAGCACGACTAGCAGCACTGTTGCTAAGGACTGACTCTTGGAAGTAGAACTCTATGATCCCTTGCCCCCTGAGGCCGAAGAGGATGATGTACTTTATCGCCCCTCTGTGGACCACCCTGTAGAGCTTGTGAGCCCCTCGACTTGGGAGCCGGCAGTCTTAGTGGCCTCGTGTCTTCCATGCCCGTACAAACCCCTGAAAAGGTGTCTGTGCACTGTGAAGCCATACTAAACAAAGGGCCTACCTTGTCTTGTCGTGGGGTCCTGGAAACAAACTCTTTCAGATGACCTGGTGGAGAAGGGTGGAAGATCTTCCTCCAGCGTGACAATCAGTTCTTCAATGTCCAGTGACCGAGACCGATGCAAGCCGTGCATGCGACCAGAACACACATCTCGTGAATCCTCCTGCAGCCGACATGTGCCGGGGGAGGCGAGGTACCAAAGGGAGGTGAAGAAGATTGAACAATTAAACAGGGAGCAAGTGGAAAGTTAAAGAAGTTTCTGTGTCTAGCTGCCAGGTACCGTCTGTGTGGAAAAAGAAAGGGACAGGGGTCAGGCAGCGGAGAGCAGGGCCTCGGGATGGGGGCTTGGGGGGGGCTATTCTCACACCCGGGATCACGCCCCTGTGCTCTATACTAAATTTAAAGGGGAAGCTACATTTTTCGCTGCCATAGGTTACGGTACTGTCCCCATGCTGAGTGATGCAACCAAGGATGGAGAAAAGGGGACGGGAAGTATGAGTACACTCTTTTCACTGTGTTTTATTCAATTTACAGTCACTCCTTGCACTACATTTCCCCACACACTTGTCACGCTAACACTCACTATCACACTGCAGTACCCTTGCACTCACTGAATCACTACCTCACCTTCTGAAATATTCTCTTCCCTAACCCACCTCTTCCTCCATCCTCCTACTAGTCTCTTGGTCTGCGTCTGTCTCCGCACCAGAAAAACCCACACTTCCTGCTTCCTGTACTGGACCTAAATCCCTAGGAGATCTGGCACTGGCTTCCCCAGTTGAGGTGTGTATGTGCAACAAACTCCTACGAAGGAGGCTAAACCCCACCCACTTTCTACGCTGCGGAATTGAGCAGAGTATCGATAGTGGCATGGGAGCCCAATTGTTCCAGTTCTTGTTAGGGGGGGCGACAAAACCAAAAGGAGGTAGAACTGCTCTGTTACAGGTTCATACCCAATTTTTGTCAATAAATGAAACAAATATATAATGGGAATTGGGGAATCTGGTATATTGGTACTAATGGATTAAATCCCTAAGTTTGTAACCCATGAAATTGTCCAAAAAGAAAAAAGGTTGAAAAAGGAGACTCACACATATCAAAGGTTGTGAACATACGTGGTTTGCATTAAAACAAAGAACATCAAAAAAACATTTGTAAACCACATATATATGACAAAATGCAATAATCTAGACATCAATAACTAGTGAAATCAGAAATGAAAGTCTTCTTCAGTACATAGGTGAATTGGAAGTACAGAACATAACCCATCCGGGCTCTTTAGTGCTTGTTAAATGGAAAATATAAAACGTAACAAATGAGGGGAAGGTACACAAATGATTTTAAGTGTAAAGCATGCACCATGTGTAACACATGTGGAAGTTATGGGCGTCAAAAGAAATTGGCGCTCTTGTGGACCTGTAACCATTTAGGTCCTAGAGTAGCTTATATTCAGGAAAGCATCTCATCTTGCAAGGCGGTCTGCAATTTGGCACCCCGAGTTAAAGTTAATTGGGTTTGGGGTCTGTGCTTCCGCTCAGGTGTCTATGTCCATGCAGTGCAACTTGCTGACGCACAAGGAATGCTGAGCTGGTGTTTTTTCTCTCTCTTTGCTGGATTGGATTGCCAGTGCCCCAGCGCTCTTGAGGGTGGCTGTAGCTTGTGCATGTACAGATATCACATCAATTCACTGATGCGGATGGCGCTGGAGGGTGTTCTGTTTTTTCTCTTACAGCTTTGGGATTGATGTGACCTCGCTGGCAAAGAAAGAATTGGAGTCTGGCAAGCACTTTGGAAAGTAGGCATGACGTGAGACAAAGGTGGACTGCAACACATTACTCTGGCATTTGGATGAGGGGAGTATGAATTGGAGTGCTCTTGTGTCCCTGTCCACAAATTCAGGACTGGTTGCAGACCTCTTCCGAGCACCCTTCCCCAGATTGAGAAAAGGACAGTTTTCTGTCTGCCTTGTCACAGGCAGTTGATATGTTTTTGTGGAAGTATCCTTGAGGTTTTTGTCCTTGCACTATCCATGTCACCTTGACCGATGTCCAGACCGGAGGCAAGCATCAACCTCTTTAATTTGACTACATGTTTGACCCTGATTCGATCAGACACCACAGGTGCACAGACTGGCAACCCTCCCCTAGGGTGGCAAGTATATGGTGCAGAGACTGTGCACACCACTTGAGAAATACACCAGTTTGACGATGAGATCGAAATATCCCGGTCCCAAGTTATCCGAGAAGGTGGCAGAGACCCCCGAGCTTAACTTGCAGATGAACTTTTGTGACTAAGGCGTCCAAGGACGTAAGAAAGGGAATTGACAGATCATGGAAGAGCTGTCAAGAACAGGTCCTGAATCTGGTAGGACCAATAGCAAAAATTACGGTCCTAGCAGATCGGTCCAAGGGCACAGGGGAGCCAGTCGATGCTGAGACTCTGGAGAACTGGGCACAGAGGACGGTCTGCCTCCTGGGGAATGCTAACTGTGCCCCGTCATCGGAGTGGAGGAAAGGCCTGCTGTTAAAAATAGAGGGCATGCTAGGCGATCTCGTGACATACGAGACAGCAGAAGGCACTCAAGGGATGTTGTTTGGCAAGGCCTTTGTAAAATTTGTGGGAATGTACAAGGCTCTAGAGAAGACCCAATCGTCGATGAGAGAAATCTTTCCCCACAGAGTTTTTTCCGGGCTGCTTCAGAGGTGGCACAACCGGTCAGCAGAGCTTGCACCGCGACCTCAGGGCCTGAGAGCCCAATACTGGGTGTTGGGGAGGATTCTCAAAATTTGCTAATACCTCTCTACCTTAGACTCCCAGCTCGTTTGCTGAACTTTGGGACTCTGTACTTTTTAATTCTGTTTGTTTTCTGTCTTTATTTCTTTGATTATGGAGTTTTAGACAACTCCATCGGCATCATGTTTTCGTTTGTCACACAGCCCCCTCAGTGCTAGTGCTGTGACACAGGAAAGCCTTTTAGACTGTTCCAAGCTTTAAATACCTTCTCTCGGATAAACTACTGTTTCCCAGAGAACGTAAAGTTAAATTGACTTTACTACTCTTTTCAAATTCCTAGACCCAGCACACCCTATTTTACAGTAGGGTGCTGGAGGGGTTACTTAGTATCCCCTATCTCTAGAAACTCACGTTGCAGTCAAATGCAACCCTTTCCTCTCGAAATGGCTGGTGCCAGTGGTTTTACAATGAACTACCACGATTTTTCCCAACTGCGAACACCGGTAGTGTTCAATCACGGGAGCCATGTTTTTCAAGATGGCGTCTGGGCCTCCTTTGTTTAAACGTGTCCCGTCTTCTTTGTTCGCCATTTCTTTTTGGAAAGGTCCTTCTAGAGTTTGTTCCTGTGGCGCCAAGCCAGGTTTGGTCCCTTTGTTTCTACGCCTTTGGCAGGCTCAGGACTGAAGACTGACTCTGGCGCCCGAATGTCTGGGGTGAGCAGGAAGTGAAGGAGGTGCCCGAAACCCCCTGTGCTTAGTCTCCTAGGTGACCCAAATGCACTCTGGCGTGATTGGCTGGCTGACTGTCTGGCAAGGACAGCCACCCTGCTGGGTTAGTGGCAACTAGTCTGGAATGAATGGGAGAAAACTGTTTAAAAGGCGAGTCTCTTGGTTTGGAAGGCAGAGTCGACCACTGGAAAGAAAGAACCGAAAACGAGCCGGAAGAGGACGGCTGCTGCAACTCCTGGACCGTTGGTTTGCTCGGTGAAGCATTGATGCAGGTCCAAATCGCCAAGCTCATCTCGACAGGGCAACGCTACAAGGACGACTTCTCCCTTTGAGTTGGTGGGACCAATCAACTCGTAAGCCACCTGGACACTATTCTCGGAGCTGGTTGTATTTTCCTCAGTGTGCTGCAGGAAACCGAATAGCCAGGGAGAAGGACATCAGCTTGTGTGCTTGAAGACAGCAACTGGAATTGAAGATTTGACAAGTTTGCCAGCTTTTTGACCAGTCCCCCGTGCAGTGCAGGAGTCCCCCCAACGTCCTCCCTCTTGTCCCCACGACTGAGGCTCAGGAACAGCGAGATCTGCAGGAACTGCCAGGAACAGAAGTCTTCAGCTGCCTCTTTTTCTTCAATATAAGGTACTGTTAAAACCCGACTGAGAGAACTTACCTCTCACTGCGAAAGTACGTGCAACTTTGGCAACTTGCAGGCCTAGTCAGCTTGTGAACTGGCATATGAATCTTTCTTCTATGAACTACTTCTGAGAACCGTGGCAAAGACTTTTCCGTTTCAACTACCAGAACCGTTTTTACTGATACAAGACTCTAGCCCATTGACTTTGGTCTACCTATTGCATTGAATCAACTCATCTGGTGAACTCAAACTATTTGCACTGTTTAAGAATAACTCTATTAACTTATGCCTTTTTTTCCTTCTTCAAATGCTCTGAATGCCATTTTGCTCCTCCTTCAAAGTAGTTTAAATGCCTCAGAACTGGTTAGTGTGACGTACTGTAAAATATTTGTGTGTGATATTGGTTGCCTCCTTTTTAGTGAATGTTTTCTAACTAACTGTGTAATAAATTAATAAGTGTTTTACCAAGAAACCTTGAGTATAAGCGTCTATTTGAATACTTCTGATTGTAGACATCTGTGTAACACCCTTACAGCTCACATTCCCTCTTGAGATAATCCTGACTGCTCAGCAGCGCTACCACAAAACTGTGTAGTACAGACTTATACCAAGGTTGGTTTTGCTTACACCTGTAGTCTTAGTTGTGTGTAGTGGACCCAAAGGGTACTGCATACAAACTCTGCTTTACACTGGGAGACTAGATGCGTAACACTGGGTGACTAGACAGCAGGATTCCTTCTTCCCCATGAGGGGGAGGTCCAGTAGAAGACACAGATACTTCAGATATCTGGCAGCACAATCCAGTGAGTGTGCGAGAGAGGTATTATCAGTAGGGTGGGGGGTGGGAGTACAAAGGTGTCTATAGATGCATGGCGCAAGCTGTCAAGTGATGCCTGGGTCTTGCAGACCATGGTGGGATTTCAGCTAGACTTCATCTGGATTCCCGAGCAGGCAAGAGCTTCGACCAGAATCGTACTGTCAAAAGAGGGCAGCATCCTTCAAGAAGGGCTCGGGCAGCTCAGGCGCAAGGATGCTATGGAGCCAGAAGCTATAGTGGTAGCAAGGTTAATCAAAAACATTTTCATGCTTCGCAGGAAGGAGAAGGTCAGGCCAGTGATAAACTTGAAGAGCCTTCATGGGTGAATTACGTACATGCAGTTCAAGATCGAGAGCACTCACGTCCTGAGAGACATCCTCACGAAAGGGGATTGGCTGGTGAGGATAGACCTGAAGGACACATACCTGACAGTGCCAGTGGCACCAGAGGACCGCCCTTGCCTGTGTTTCATGTCATGGGAGAGCATGGCAATTCAAGACACTGGCCCTCATTACGACCCTGGCGGAAATCGCAGTGCAAAATGCACCATGGAGCACGGCGGAAAGCTGCCGATAGCGCCATGGGGGTTGGCGGATTTTCCGCCCCATTCCGACCTTGGCGGGGCGGTAAATCCCCATTCCCCATTTTACCCTTCCCCATTCCCATTTTTGCCCCATAGGGTATAATGGGAGTGGGGAAGGCGTTCATTACGCCACCGTAAAATACGGTGGCGTAATTAACAACAAGGTCCCGTAGCGCCATGGATTTCTCCGCCCGGAAAAACCAGGCGGAAAACGCTCCATGGCGCTACGGGAACTCGTAGTAGGGCGGACGGGTCCGCCGCGAATAACGCTGGCGTAAACCCACTCCGCCAGGGTCGTAATGAGGCCCACTGTCTTTTGGGTTCTCCTCAGGCCTGTGGACATTTACCAATCTTGTGAAACTGGTGGCAGTGGCAGCCAGGCAGAGGGGCATTCGGATGATAATTTACATGGACAGCATCCTATTTCTAGCAGCGGACGAGGTGACATTTATTTATTTATTGCATTTATTATACGCCTAGTCCCTGAGGTATTACGGTGCAGTTAAAGACAGCTTTTACAAGAGCGTTCCATTGGTGCATTTGGGACAAGTATAGTTCAGTAATAATTGACTGGCCCTTCCGAGTTAGACTTTATTGAAAAGCCATGTTTTTTGTAGCTACTTGAAGATTAGGAGGGAAGCTTCATTTTTCATATTGAGTGGGAGGGTGTTCCAGTGTGTGGGTGCCAGGACTGGGAAGCTCCTGCCACCTGCTCTGCTACTCTTGTAGCGTGGGATCATCAGGAGCGAGTTGGAATTGGATCTTAGCATTCTGTTTGCTTCTTTTTTAGTGACAGATTTGTTGATGTAACTGGGTGCTTTATTATTGAGACATTTATGGCTAAGACATAGGGCCTTATTACGAGTACAGCGGTAGGGGGTTAACGGCATCGGTAAGGTTGCCCGTGCCATTAACCCCCTACCGCCGCATTCCGAGGTCCCTTAGCGTGTCCCACTAAGGCCGGCTGATTTTACCAGCCGCCCTTAGCGGGAGCTGCTAAGGGACCAGGGAGCTAATAACAGGTTCATCCCACTTCAAAGCAATTTTTAACGTTTCCACAACCTCCTGTTTGGTAAACCAAATGTCTGTTTCTCCAAACACAATTACAAAAATCAAATGCAATTTTTTTTTTAGCACATCATACTTCTTCTTCATAAGTAACGCTTTAGTCGGGGATAGCTAAATCAAAAAGAAATACTTTAGTCAGGATAACTAATTCAACAATCACTTGCGGTTATGCAACAGTTCATCAAAACGTGATGATGGAATCAACACTATTTTTACACCATGACCTTTTACCACAACCACAGTACTTTAAATCATCTTCTTCCTGGTATATTCACCTGCAAGGACTAACTACAATTTGTCCCTTGCCTGATTCTCTGTGGTAAGACTTATTCTAAAATCTCCACACTAGAATTATCAATGGGGAGATTTGCCCCTTAGGCAATGCAGGTTACATTTCTCTCCCCTTTTACAGGGAGGGTTTTGCTCCTGTGGTCTTTGATTTCTATCTGTACAACATTTTGGCTGCTGGCAATGTGGTTTACAATTTTCTCCTTCTGGACATCTCTTTCTGGTAGTACTATATCCAAATTGCCTTGGTATCACACTCAGTCTTTTCTGGCTTTGGCAAAGTGGGTTACAATGTCCCCCTATTTGAAATTCCTCTTTAGGAGAGTTGTGTCCTCTTTGGTTTATTATCAGTTTTCTTTGACTTTGGCAATGTGGGTTACAATATTCCCCTATTTGGAATCCCTTAGCAGGAGAGTTGTGCCCAGTTTACCTTAATTCAATTCTTCAGTATTCAAAATAAGTATCATTACCTAGTGGTCTCTCTCAGAGCTCCCCGGGGTCACCTCCTTCAGGCCAACTCCCAGCATGCCCTGGTGTCTCCTCCTGACTCGCCTGTATTGCTGCTTCGCTTTTTGGGACCTCCTCTGCACCTGACAGCTCCTGTCGGTCTGCCGCCACTCGTACTCATCTTCAATGGAGCGTTTGCAGCTCTGTGTGCTATCCGCAGGAAATCCAATACCAAGCAGTTCAGTGTAGAGGGCTTCTCTCTCTCTGCGCGTCCTCTGCATAGCCAAGGTGTCCCAACCTCTGCATCGTCTGCTACACTGCGTCCTGCTGCCGCCACAATGGACAACGGCATCTTCGGATTCTGCTTCACCCTGATGCTTCTGTCTCATCCTCACCTGAAAGACCTTTACATTTTTAAATATCCTGCTGAGGTGGTGATCATGACAACAGCTGGACGGCTCACAATAGTTTTCTACTTCTGGAACCCTCTTCCTCATCTCAGTACTAAGAGGGTTATGGTACTTGGAGTCCATGATGATGATTTTGTTGTTTGATCTTTCATTAATTAATCCAGTCTGTTTGGTTGATTCAGAGGATCTACACTTAAAGGGGGTTATTAAGGAGTTGATCTATTTCCCTTGGATCCGAGATCTAAACGTAAGAAAGAAACTTAAGTACTGGAAGCCATAATATTAACTTCCTGATGCCCCTGTGTACCATTTTCATGTTTGTTAAAAGGGTCTTCATACTTGGCACTTTAGGTAATTCTGGGAGAGAGCGCCGTACAGTGACAACATGCCATTCTGTATTAAGGCACTAGGGAATCTCACCATCAGAAGAGGATGAATACTGCATCTCTCCTAACAGAGTTACCACAGCTATCTCCTCCCATTTGATCGTCCCTCCTGATATCACCCCCCGTGTTAGGATGTGCTAGCGGCTGCCTTTCCCTGGCCACATGGGAGGAGACTTTAGGCTGGGATTTTGTGATGAGGATTGATCACAGACATCAACATTGTCCTGGCCTTATTCCTTAGCTTGCCAGCCAATACATTGTTGTTCCCACTGCAATTGTCATGCAAGCTCGCTATGCTCTTATGCTTGTTATGCTGTCTGAGGGTTTCAGACATCAAGGTGCTGGAAGTAGACAGGAATTTGTTTTCCCCCTGACGTGGTAGCATGCAATGTGGTTAACGAGGACAAAGACCAACCCTAGCATTGTTTCCTATACATATCTGCTAGATCAGCCTAAGCTGTGCGGCATCGTGTGTTAAGTAGTACGAGAATAGGACGGCAGAGTTAAGGTGAGCGGGGGTCACCCAGCTTTATATAGCGCGGAGAAAGCCTTTGAATGCGGTGCCCTCAGCAACAATAGCCAGATGGGTCAGAGAGGTCATGGCGCAAGCAGGAGTAGACCTGTCCATGATCGGAGCGCAATCTGTTAGAGGAGCAATAGCTTTCAAAGCTTTTGTGTCGGGAACCAGTCTGCAGGATATTTTGCGAGCAGGTGACTGGTCCAACGACTACTCTTTTAGAGAGTTTTGCTTGAAGTCAATGGCTCAGCAGCGGCGACAGTAGTGTGAAGCTGAAGAAAGCCTAATGCTTGCCTCTGTTCTTGACATAGAATGAAGATTACCCAGGTTTACGGCACAGGGAGTCTTGATTCTCTTAAAGACTCAGAGGCAAGCATTATTCCTACCCTTGCATACGGAGAGATTACGTTGGTACGCTAATGTTGTGGATTCGATCTACTGCTTTGTGCGGCTGCGTATACCCTCCCCAATATGAGATTTTTTCTCGGCTCACAGTAGATCAGACGAATAATTGACGTCTCCAATAGGTTTAGCTGGCACGAATGCGCATCAGGAGGGGCGGCACAGGAATGGGAGCTAGTCCGCGAATGAGGGCTAGGAAAAGAGTTTGGTTGGCAGTGGTCTCTGTTGCCGTAGAAACATTTGGTTAATTTTGGAACAGTTCAGAGCAGTGCAGAAGAAGAAGACACCTATACAGGGAGTGACATTATGGGTCCTGGTGAAAGGAAGTGGTCTATGGCACTATAGGAAAAGTACAGGACATAGGGATTTGTAGTTCTTTGTAAAAAAAAAAAAAGAAGGGAAAAAAAAGACAATTGTTACATTTGATCAAAGTGTTATAAATTTGGAAGCTACTGGAGAGTCAGATTAACTACTGGAGAGTCAGATTAAAGAAGTTGAAGCATAATTCTATCCTCAGTGTCTTTAATAGAATCAAGACTCCCTGTGCTGCAAGCCTGGCTAATCTTCATTGTTTGCACAACAAACATATCGGGAATGTGTATTTTGTGATGTTGACTTAATCAACTTGGATTCAACACCTTTAACAAGATATCATTGGAGAGTAAATAAACCAAACGCTGCCTGTGCAACCCCACACAGAATGGACCAGGGCAAGAGCGGCTCCTTCCTCCATCTGAGGTAGATCTGCGGTATTCCGATGAGTTCCATTCTCCAGTAGCTGCCTACCAGAACTATGTTACGCACGCTTTGCCGTCCATTCTGGGTTTTCGTCGTTGCCATGATGACGTTGCTGTGGATTGTGAATTAGCTGTGTCCTTTTTTAGTTATCCTTTTAACAAAGGCTATTAGTCCACATTCACACTTTATTGCTTTTTGCATTACTTTGCATAAAAGGCAAGGTGGGTAGACCCATTCATGAGTCCTTAACATGCTAACATGTGCCAATCAATGTAGAGTGGGTGGAAAGATCCAGTGCTGTTGGCCTGTTCTTTTGGGTGGAAGGGTAAGGGTTCTTTTCTCAGAGGTATAGCAGCATAGGACTCAGTGCTACAGCTGAAAATGAACACCGCACTCATCATTCTACAGCAATAAACGCCGGTCCTGTGGGCTGTACCCGGAGGTAACGGTTTGCGCAGATCGAGTTACAGACCAGAGCAAAGCAAGGGCCATAATGCGGGTCCCGGATTCCAGTATCTCCAACTGCATTAAAATCCGCATGCCTGGAGATGGAGCTTACTTTTCTGCGTGGAGCGGATGCGGTCCACACGCTGTGCCGCTCCATGAAGAAAAGGCTCATTCATAGCAGGGATACTAATTGATTTGCAGCCATTCCCAGCACATGTCAAGTGAAACTCGGTGACCTACAATTAATTACACATTTAATTGTGTTAAATTTTACAAATTTACAAATTAAAAAAAAGATTGGAGAAATTACAAATTTCTTTTGACCGAAAAACAATTACTTTTGCAAATTGTTTTTATATTGCAAGGGCGACCCCACACAACCTGCCCCCACCCCCTTACCTTAAATAACACCCTTACCCCACACCTCACATATTATGTACCTAAAATATACAAAAATCCCGACGAAATTCGAACAAGAAACCTACCTCCCATTTTTATTTTGCAATCGGTCATTTCTACGGACACACATTTACGCAGGTGGCAAAACAAAGAAACAAGGTAGATTGTTCTAAACCACAAAGCCAACGGGTTTTGTGCTTAAGATGTGCATTCTGCAAAAACTTTATCCTCTTGTGAGGTGCCCAACAATCAGGGTGGGACTGGGGCATACGTGTGTCCTCTGCACCAACGAAACAGTAGCCCTCAATAACAAATTGGAATTAACCATTTTTCCTGACGACGGGGGTGTTTTGATCAAATGTAATGCAAATAGTACATTTTAAAATATATTTGGTTAGTAGCATCTTCTAAAACTAGTGCAGTAACTCAAACTGGGTTTATTTTGACCAAATAAACTCGCCCACTTTGACTAGAAAATACTATCCCAAACTAGAATGTTGGGCCAGCCCTTCGGGCATTGCCCTATTTTCCTATGGGTCTTTCCGAGCCTGGCAACAATAGTTTCTGCTCTTTGTGAATCGAAGGGACCGGCATCAGATCTTAGAAACCGTGGAAGGCTGCATCTCTATAAACCTAAATGAGGCGCAGAAGTGATTAAATGGTGTTCCTGGGCCTGGCTCAGAACTAGATGTTCCTCCTAGTTTTATCTTGGCTGTCGGCGGCCCTTTTTTATTTTTCCTTATTGGTGAATTAGGATTCTGTATTGGTATTCTGTACCCTAGAGGAATGTATAGCCTGTGCCTGGGTAATGGTGGTTGCCATGTTAAGCAATGGATGATGTGTGCTAGATGAGGGGGTCAGAAAGGTTCCTGACTCACCCCTATAAGAAGGTGAATTCATTTTAGGGGTACATAAATCACATGATTAAATCCATCAAGGCATCTGAGGGTCTTGGTTTGATTCCGTGGTCGAAGTGTATGAAGAGAAGTAGTGGCACTATGTTCCCTATTGGCCTGCCCCCGCTCCCCACAAATCACATTGCCACAAACCCACCCACGCGTTATCCAAACCCCCAAACACATACGCCTGCTATTTAAGGGAACGTTCAGTGCACTGCACTTAAAATGCAAGTGTCAACTTCTTCCTACACTTTTATCTTAAAACAAAAACATTCCGGATTGGTTACTTTTTCAAATAAAAGTAAAGAAGCAATACAACTTAATAAAAGAAAAGTAGAGGAGCAGCGCCACTGCTTACTTCAACCACTGGTTTTTAAACAACTGATACTGCTACCTGCTGCGCGGCCGTGCTTCCCACTGTGATTCTAATATATCTCCACACATAGCAGAGGTGGATCAGGAGTCGCAGAATATGTGCCGTGACATGCACAGGATCCAGGTACACGCCTAGCGCTTCCCTGTTTTTCAACACATGCATGTTCTGAAATCTGTGTGCACTTTGCCATGCACCTGGTGGAGAGATCTGCAAAGGTTCACAACATAACAAACGAGATGGCCATCATTGCCCCGACAGTGTCTCGATAGTTTCCACGGATTGTGCCAGGTTACCACTGATTCAGGAAATACAGGAACAATCAGTGGACATGTGCTCATACTATGGCCTTCAGAATGTTTCAGTCGCTAGCGGCATGTGGAACACACACACGAACTCTGGTGCAGGGTTCTGAGGCCAAGGTTCCATGCAGGAAGCTAAACAGGGGAGGGAGAGTGTGGGTAAACTGACAGCAAGAGATCGACAAGCAATACGTGGTCTAACTCTGTGCAGCCGGTGAGAAGAATATGGCATGTGTGAGAAAGCAAAGGGTGTCTCGTCCGCTAGTCCTCGGGGACTGGTGGCAAGGATAAGGCCATCGCTTTTGGATCCACTTCCTGGGGGTGGACCAGTGAGGGAGGATTACCTGGGTGAGAGGTCTTCAGGGAGTGGGTGTGAGGCGACCGATGGTGAGATGCAGCATTTCCCCCTTTTCCGTACCCATGACCCCTTCTAGTGTACAGGATTCTCTGATGCCCCAATCCACCCCCTACCCTTTTCCACACAAACACTGGGCCGCGGAAGAGGGTGATTGAGAGCAACAAGGCTAGCTTTTATACATGCCATTGGACATGTCCCGCAAATCGGGTCAGGCAAAGTCTGGCACTTGACTTTAATCACAGACATCTGATACCCATTAGCTCTCGTCACATGGATAAGAGGTGGAACATTGAGACACACACTGAGCAGTGTGGAACACGAGAAGCAGCAGAACTTCTGGGGCAAAGGTGAACCTACTGGAGCAGAGCGAAGGATTGAGGGACGAGAACCATGGTTAAAGGAACCCAGGAGTTCCCTGCTGGACGTTGTTGCCTCCAAAGAAGCGTAAGAGATCCATGGAGAAGGCCAAATACGAGGCAAGAAGACTGCATTGTGTTGCAAAGGCTCCTCCAACCCTCTTTGGTTAACAACTGGGTTGGGGAGGTGAGGCCAAGCCTGTGGTATTAACCTTGACTCGTGAATTAAAGACAAAAGACAAGAAAGGAATGCACACAGCCTGTGAGTTGGCGAGCAACATGAAAGACCAGTGTATGTTAAGGGAAGATTGAAGTTTCAAAGGTATATAGCACAATTGAAGGCTGCACGCAAGTGAATGAGACACGAAGAAAGGCAGACATGTGGTGAACTTTAAAATAACTGATAACTGTGAAACCAGTGATGCATAGTAGCAGACTGGTCTAGCAAAAGGAAAGGCCACTTGAAAGTCTCTGTAAAAGGTGAAATGTTTTATTATAAAGGAACAAAGGGAATGAACTTTAAAGAGTGTGATTATCAAGATTTACCCTGGCGAAAGGGGAAGCAAGGAGTGAATATTGAACTCTTGTGCTCATGAGATTGAACTACATAGACCAAGAAATACTGGAGCAAATAACACAAGGGTGCGAGTTAAAGGGAAAGTCGAAGTGGCCGGGGGGGGTCTACAGTAAAACCCTTGCACTTTCGAAAGTCTTCGACATCTGAAAAATGGTAGAAGCCTGACTGAAGGAGACCGGAAGTGAAGTGTGATAAATTAGGGGAAGGGAACCCCTAACGGAGGTGCATAAAGCTACCCCTACAAGTGCTGTGAGTGAGAAGTCCGAGCACGATCGAGGAGGCCTACGTGAACTTTTGTTGAACTGTGAACCTTTTGTTGAACTGTGAAAAGAACTTTTGGAATGTTGGAAAAGTGACTTTAACGTGGAAGGAATGGCTGGCCTCGATCCACGTTTTGAACTGCTTTGTTTTGAGAACTTGAGCCAGAGTGTGTCCTCTCGTCGATGGGGACCGCCTTACTCTGTTCTGTCTAACATGGGGAGGAGAGCTGACTCAGCCATTTTGATTCTTTATAATAATAATAATAATATTATATGCGAACACTGATTTTCCTTTGCATAATATTCCCTTTTAGACACTTTTTGTACAAGAGATAGGGCAGGAATGAGGTTTTGTTAGTATAGGCCATTTTGATTTGACAGGGACTGACTAGCAGGGCGTTATCTTTATTATTTGATGGCAGAGATACTCCTATCTTAGCTATAGGGCAAAGTAGGAGATTTTCTAAACCTCGAGAATTGAATAAAGGCTTTACAATTGTACCTTTTGTGTCCGTGTCATACTTGTGATACCATGCCTCCCTTACACATGGAATACAACAAGGATAGTGCATCTGTGATTGAACAGCTGGCCAACCGGAAACGTATTAACATGATTGCGAAGTAGAGCAGTCTAGCGAACTCTTACATGGGCGGCCTTTCTTTGTTAATTGAACTTGCACTTTACATGCTGCTTATGAAATTGGATCCGCCAGTAGACCCGTTGCTCACTTTGGTTCCATGTGATAATGTTTCCTGGAAAACTCAGGTAGACGACTTTTTTTTCTGTACAACAAAAATTCTAGGAGGGGTATTATTATAAACTCCAATTCTAGAATATTTGGGGAAAGAGTTTGATTTTTCTGAGGGTGCATTTACTTTACTTTTCCACTGGACACCCTCACTTCTATGAGACAATGCGCATAAAATGAACTGACTGCCAAAATATTATTTAATGTGTATAACTTTGCACATTCCACTCTTGTGGGGCTGATGCGCGAGTTGAAATAAACTTGGACTAGTCCGGGTGTGTGGTAGTAGAAGGTTTCTCACTGTTGAGAAAACCACTGGGTCTCGGAAAGCGCTTATTAAAATCATTATAAGGACATCAGTCGTAATCTGTGTTGGCAGTGGCCAGCCCAGGCCTCGCCAGACTCGCCACCTCTAGCTACCAAAATTATGATCATCGCAGACGGAATGGCAGATTATTTACGCATTCTGCCATTCCCTTCTGTGATACAGAAGTCGCCAATTTCACCAGCCTTTATGTACCAGATTTTTTTGTTGATTAAAAACAATTGGACTATGTGCCAAAAAGCTTACTTTTTCTCCTTTTCTTTTTTCAGATAAATAAAAAACCCAGATCATGAAGCATCGGTGGAGGAAATTCCTCGGTTTTGGACTCCTTATCATAACCGTCTCAATTCTATGGGCCTTCATGGTAAACGGCCTGCATGTCCACCATGATCTGATTAGTCCAACGCCACATACCCTGCCGCAAAGACACTCCTTCACTCTGAAGGATGACATGTCCACCTACCAACTCAACGTCACCCAGTTCGAAATGGAGTTCCCTCATTTGCAGAGCTACGAATGCACCCTCCTGGAGGACAAAGTGGACTATTGCCGCTCCCCCGCGGGTAAACCGCTGCTGCTGCTCGCCATAAAGACACACCCCATGTCAAGTGACAGGAGGGCATCCCTGCGCCGGACGTGGGCGGTGGAAAAAGAGGTGTCTGGCTACTGGGTCAAGCCCCTGTTCCTGATGGCCACCGACCCCGTTCTGAAGCACATGAGTTTGGTGAGGAAAGAAGTGGAGGAGTTCCAGGATATACTCATGTGGGACTTCAATGAAGGCCACCACAACCTGTCGCTGAAGGAGCGCTGCTTCATAGAGTGGTTGCACCACAACTGCAAGGAGGCGGAGTTTATCTTTAAAGGTACAGTATACGCATTACATTTCCCACACACCCCACAATGAGACGAGTCAGAGAGTGAGCACCATACCTTGTACTCCACCCATCCACTATTCAAAGAGAAGCAGGACAATGTATACAGTGACATGCCTGGGAACGTGCAGGATACTCGCCCACTCTTTCCCCTTGAGCAAACAGCAACCAACACATCCTTTACTTTCCTAAACTCCTCACTCCCCTCCAGCCACTGCCACAATCTTTACAGTTGATCACGTTTTCCCGCCCTGCATTACCCCAACCAGCACCATGTTGCTACCAACCTTTCCTTCTCAGCCCTACCACTTCTCCACCCCCCTGCCTCCAACACTTCTAACCCCATCTTCACAGTCCTTCTGCTGCCAGGATCCTACAATTCTTGCTATTAACTCAACCTTTGCATGTTATCCACCCAAATGCCCTTGTTTGCTCCCGCTAATCCTCCACCCATCACTGTCTAGACTATTGGGTCTACTCCACTAATCCTCTACCCATCACTGTCTAGACTATTGGGTCTACTCCACTAATCCACTGTCTAGACTATTGGGTCTACTCCACTAAACCTCCACCCATCACTGTCTAGACTATTGGGTCTACTCCACTAATCCTCCACCCATCACTGTCTAGACTATTGGGTCTACTCCACTAATCCTCCACCCATCACTGTCTAGACTATTGGGTCTACTCCACTAATCCTCTACCCGGCACTGTCTAGACTATTGGGTCTACTCCACTAATCCACTGTCTAGACTATTGGGTCTACTCCACTAATCCTCCACCCATCACTGTCTAGACTATTGGGTCTACTCCACTAATCCTCTACCCGGCACTGTCTAGACTATTGGGTCTACTCCACTAATCCTCTACCCAGCACTGTCTAGACTATTGGACCTACTCCACTAATCCTCTACCCAGCACTGTCTAGACTATTGGGTCTACTCCACTAATCCTCTACCCATCACTGTCTAGACTATTGGGTCTACTCCACTAATCCTCTACCCAGCACTGTCTAGACTATTGGGTCTACTCCACTAATCCTCTACCCATCACTGTCTAGACTATTGGGTCTACTCCACTAATCCTCTACCCAGCACTGTCTAGACTATTGGGTCTACTCTACTCCACTAATCCTCTACTCATCACTGTCTAGACTATTGGGTCTACTCCACTAATCCTCTACCCAGCACTGTCTAGACTATTGGGTCTACTCCACTAATCCTCTACCCAGCACTGTCTAGACTATTGGGTCTACTCTACTAATCCTCTACACATCACTGTCTAGACTATTGGGTCTACTCCACTAATCCTCTACCCAGCACTGTCTAGACTTTTGGGTCTACTCCACTAATCCTCTACCCAGCACTGTCTAGACTATTGGGTCTACTCCACTAATCCTCTACCCAGCACTGTCTAGACTTTTGGGTCTACTCCACTAATCCTCTACCCAGCACTGTCTAGACTATTGGGTCTACTCCACTAATCCTCTACCCATCACTGTCTAGACTATTGGGTCTACTCCACTAATCCTCTACCCAGCACTGTCTAGACTATTGGGTCTACTCCACTAATCCTCTACCCATCACTGTCTAGACTATTGGGTCTACTCCACTAATCCTCTACCCAGCACTGTCTAGACTATTGGGTCTACTCCACTAATCCTCTACCCAGCACTGTCTAGACTTTTGGGTCTACTCCACTAATCCTCTACCCAGCACTGTCTAGACTATTGGGTCTACTCCACTAATCCTCTACCCATCACTGTCTAGACTAGTGGGTCTACTCCACTAATCCTCTACCCAGCACTGTCTAGACTATTGGGTCTACTCCACTAATCCTCTACCCAGCACTGTCTAGACTATTGGGTCTACTCCACTAATCCTCTACCCAGCACTGTCTAAACTATTGGGTCTACTCCACTAATCCTCTACCCAGCACTGTCTAGACTATTGGGTCTACTACACTAATCCTCTACCCAGCACTGTCTAGACTATTGGGTCTACTCCACTAATCCTCTACCCATCACTGTCTAGACTATTGGGTCTACTCTACTCCACTAATCCTCTACCCATCACTGTCTAGACTATTGGGTCTACTCCACTAATCCTCTACCCAGCACTGTCTAGACTATTGGGTCTACTCCACTAATCCTCTACCCAGCACTGTCTAGACTATTGGGTCTACTCCACTAATCCTCTACCAAGCACTGTCTAGACTATTGGGCCTACTCTACTCCACTAATCCTCTACCCATCACTGTCTAGACTATTGGGTCTACTCCATTAATCCTCTACCCATCACTGTCTAGACTATTGGGTCTACTCCACTAATCCTCTACCCAGCACTGTCTAGACTATTGGGTCTACTCCACTAATCCTCTACCCATCACTGTCTAGACTATTGGGTCTACTCCACTAATCCTCTACCCAGCACTGTCTAGACTATTGGGTCTACTCCACTAATCCTCTACCCAGCACTGTCTAGACTATTGGGTCTACTCTACTCCACTAATCCTCTACCCATCACTGTCTAGACTATTGGGTCTACTCCACTAATCCTCTACCCAGCACTGTCTAGACTATTGGGTCTACTCCACTAATCCTCTACCCATCACTGTCTAGACTATTGGGTCTACTCCACTAATCCTCTACCCAGCACTGTCTAGACTATTGGGTCTACTCCACTAATCCTCTACCCAGCACTGTCTAGACTATTGGGTCTACTCCACTAATCCTCTACCCAGCACGGTCTAGACTATTGGGTCTACTCCATTAATCCTCTACCCAGCACTGTCTAGACTATTGGGTCTACTCCACTAATCCTCTACCCAGCACGGTCTAGACTATTGGGTCTACTCCACTAATCCTCTACCCAGCACTGTCTAGACTATTGGGTCTACTCCACTAATCCTCTACCAAGCACTGTCTAGACTATTGGGCCTACTCTACTCCACTAATCCTCTACCCATCACTGTCTAGACTATTGGGTCTACTCCACTAATCCTCTACCCAGCACTGTCTAGACTATTGGGTCTACTCCACTAATCCTCTACCCATCACTGTCTAGACTATTGGGTCTACTCTACTCCACTAATCCTCTACCCATCACTGTCTAGACTATTGGGTCTACTCCACTAATCCTCTACCCAGCACTGTCTAGACTATTGGGTCTACTCCACTAATCCTCTACCCAGCACTGTCTAGACTATTGGGTCTACTCCACTAATCCTCTACCCAGCACTGTCTAGACTATTGGGTCTACTCCACTAATCCTCTACCCAGCACTGTCTAGACTATTGGGTCTACTCCACTAATCCTCTACCCATCACTGTCTAGACTATTGGGTCTACTCCACTAATCCTCTACCCAGCACTGTCTAGACTATTGGGTCTACTCCACTAATCCTCCACCCATCACTGTCTAGACTATTGGGTCTACTCCACTACTGCGTTTCCGTCTTGACTTCTGCCACTCTCCAGCAATGCTCTGCATTCAACTCCACACTGGGCATCCTACCACAGACATTGTGGATTAACTACGTCATAATGCCCCTCCCATTTACCAACATCCTTGGAACCCCTGAAACATTATTACTTTCAATGACTGTTACCAACTCCCCGCCTCCTCATTTTCATCCTAAATCAGTGGTATTAAAACTTGTATATGCTGAGCCCCCACCCCCCTTGAGTAAAAATATTGCTGCTCAGCCCCGCCTTGAGTACAAATATTGCTGCTCAGCCCCGCCTTGAGTACAAATATTGCTGCTTAGCCCCGCCTTGAGTACAAATATTGCTGCCGTGGCCTCCCGGATGCTACATCGCCTATAATTTCTACAATAAGCAGTCATTATAACCCCTTTTTGAAGCGCATCACACTCCCCTTGGACCCCATGGGGGGGGGGGGGCAGCCCCCCAGTTTGAAGTGGTGGGAGGGGGCAGCCCCCCAGTTTGAAGACCACTGCCCTAAACGGACTATCCAGCCTTGCACATCTGCTGACTTCTTCCCAGCCTGGACATTGACAGAGCCGGTCTCGGGTTAATGACTGCGCATGTGCGCTTGCCCACCCGGCCCTGCATCATTCACAAATAAACACACAATTATTTATAACTCGTTTAATACACAGAGGTTTCTAAGCGCGGACATGAGGATCGAACCTGTGTTGCTCTGTGTGATCTTGCTGCCAAGGCGAGCAGGTTGCCCCTGAGCTATCCTCCCGATCAATCCTGCTTTGGAAGTGACTTGGTAAGAGACAGAAGTGTGCATTCTGATAACTGTTGTACGGTGACTTTTCCCCTAGGGGTGTGTATGTACAAAAGGAAACTTCTTTATTTTCTTACAGGATACACGGTGGGAAGGGACATTCACCGGCAACCCCACCTCCTCACTCAAACATCCTCTCCCAAGCTGAACACCCAGCAGATGAGCACCCACACCTCCTCACTCAAACATCCTCTCTCAAGCTGAACACCCAGCAGATGAGCACCCACACAACATTCCACACCCAGGACTCTTATGACCTCATGCACACAAGCAGGGATGACAAGGTAGGTGGAAAGCACAACACAACAGTGACCTATAAAACCACATTCTCATTCACACATCCGGAAGAAGCCATTTCCTTTAAGGAAATGCCACCAACCACAGCAAAAGTCCCCAAAGAAATAAATACTGATTCGCAAAGCTCACTTAACTAACAAATCTACTTTCATAGCCGCTAAATTTGATCAGCAGAGCAGAGATTGGCATCCACCAAAAGGCCAGGGGTTGCAGAAGTAATGATGCCATGGACTTTCCGTAGGGCACTAATAGAAAGTACAGACATATAAAAGGAAATGTATATATGTAGATTGACACACGCAGCGCCACCCAGTAGCCATTGCTGAAAGTTCAACTCCAGGTCACAGCCAGATGGGCAACGCATTGGGGGTAGCTCATATGCCTCCCTCGCACTCTCTCTCTTTCGCTCTTTCTCCCCATCTCAAAATGATCTCAGTACAATAACAGGTAGGATTTATTAAAAACGTGAACCATAAACAAATCAAATTTAGATCAAATGGAATAGATGACAGCTCAGTGTCTCATTTGCTGACCACAAGCTTAATTCATTTGCATCTGTTTACAGATAACATGACATCAGAAATACTTATTGACAATGTGCTGCATAGAACACCTAAAGTTAATCAATGAAGTTATATTTTAAAAAATGCGACCATTGATAATTTGAGATGGAATTACAAAATCTGTATTGTTGGAAAATTTGGGCTATCTGGTTTCAACAAATTGGTCACCAAAGTGATGCCTTCATCGTTCCTTGAATCAGCAGATCATGAGCAATCATATATATCCTGCTTATCAGCTTTCTCCAGATCA
Organism: Ambystoma mexicanum; assembly: GCF_040938575.1. NCBI lineage: Eukaryota > Metazoa > Chordata > Amphibia > Caudata > Ambystomatidae > Ambystoma > Ambystoma mexicanum. The sequence continues at coordinate 10,049,450 of NC_090921.1, read as the reverse complement.
TGGGCAATCATACACATCCTGCGTATCCGCTTTTCTTCAGATCATGAGCAATCATATACATCCTGCGTATCAGCTTTCTCCAGATCATGAGCAATCATACACATCCTGCTTATCAGCTCTCTCCAGATCATGAGCGATCATATACATCCTGCGTATCAGATTTCTCCAGATCATGAGCAATCATATACATCCTGCGTATCAGCTTTCTCCAGATCATGAGCAATCATACACATCCTGCTTATCAGCTCTCTCCAGACCATGAGCAATCATATACATCCTGCTTATCAGCTCTCTCCAGATCATGAGCAATCATATACATCCTGCTTATACACTTTCTGCAGATCCTGAGCGATCATATACATCCTGCGTATCAGCTTTCTCCAGATCATGAGCAATCATATACATCCTGCGTATCAGCTTTCTCCAGATCATGAGCAATCATACACATCCTGCTTATCAGCTCTCTCCAGACCATGAGCAATCATATACATCCTGCTTATACACTTTCTGCAGATCCTGAGCGATCATATTCATCCTGCGTATCAGCTTTCTCCAGATCATGAGCAATCATATACATCCTGCGTATCAGCTTTCTCCAGATCATGAGCAATCATACACATCCTGCTTATCAGCTCTCTCCAGACCATGAGCAATCATATACATCCTGCTTATACGCTTTCTGCAGATCCTGAGCGATCATATACATCCTGCATATCAGCTTTCTCCAGATCATGAGCAATCATATACATCCTGCTTATCAGCTTTCAACAGATCATGGGCAATCATATTCATCCTGCGTATCAGCTTTTCTCCATATCATGAGCAATCATACACATCCTGCTTATCGGCTTTCTCCAGATAATGGGCAATCATACACATCCTGCTTATCAGCTTTCTCCAGATGATGAGCCATCATATGCATCCTGCTTATCAGCTTTCTCCAAATCATGAGCAATCATATACATCCTGCTTATAACCTTTTCTCCAGATCATGAGCAATCATGCTTTTCTCTAGATCATGAGCAATCATACATATCAGGCTTCTCAGCTTTTCTCCAGATCATGAGCAATCATATACATCCTGCTTATCAGCTTTTCCGCCACCTACCACGATGGACACGGCCTGCCCTTCTCCTCCCCACCTCCTGGTACAGCTGTACCCCTCCTCTGTATCCCACTCCTGCTTTATATCTGTACTGTTGTGCACATCTTTAAAGCGCTCGCTTGCTTCTCGGAGCTAGGTCCACACTCAGTAAATACCATAATAATGCTGTTCATAGAGTGCAACAGGAACTTGAGGAATGAGGAGCAGTTCTATCACATTTGCTTTTAATAGGACTCCAAAACACAATCCACTCGACCTGAAAATCACAGCAAAAAAGTGCACCCAAGCAGGAAATGAGGTCACATGATCTTTGATGGCACAGCCGGCATTTTCAACACTGTAAACCAGAAGAAACACAAACCCAGGCACTGCGTTCACAGAGTAATAGGGCTTTGATTATTTAACAGCCTTGCAAGGATGAAAGGCTGAGTTTGCCTTGCCACAACTTGAACGTGTGATCTACAGATCGGCTAAAAATCTCAGCAGCAAGCGCTGAACCTACTGAGCTGTCTTACAGCAAATGGGCAATTGCTGTTATCTTAGGGTCATTATTACTTCATGCAGCTGGTTTAGTCGTTCTATGCTCAATGTTCCCAAACGGCGCTGCCATAATATGCCATGGACTGCCGACTACATGCAGATACAGATGTCTTATGCCTGTTACATCCTATTATGCCAGTTATGTTGTATGTTAGGCACAGCATGGCATGTTCTGCTGCTGCCACTCTGTCAAGTTCAGAAATGCCATCTAATGCCACTTAATGTCTCACATATCTGGTATGGTCTCCAAATCGAAGGTGCCCACACGTGCTGCCATCATATACCCAGGTGCATCGTCGCAAGCCTCATGAATGCCAGTTAATGCCTCCTAGGCATGGTATAGTATTCTTATGCGAGGTAAATTCTCACATGCTTAGGTGCTGCAATTGTATGACAAGCTCAGGCTGCAATGCCCCTGCAATGCCATATAATGCCACTGAGTACGTTTTTCATATGCCTGGTAAAGTCATCACGTGCAAGGTAGAGACTCGCGTGCAGGTGCTTCCATCACAGGCTGAGCCCCATATCTTCAGATATGCCGATAATTGGGGGCTCTTCACTAGTGTAGCCATTACATGTAAGGCACATCCTCACATTACACGTGATCATATGGTATGAGCAGCCTCCATTGCCTCCTGTAATGCTGCCCAGTAGCAGACAGGGACGTCATTTAGGGGTCGCCAGCGGTCGCAAATGCGACCTCTGAGGTCTCCCTTTCAACCTTTTATGTAATGCAAGCTCCTGGGCTGTGGCCAGCACCATGTGGCTCTTTACTTCTGGAGTGGCTGGCTTTCTTGTTCAGGCCCCTTAAAAAAATAAGAAAAATAAGAACAGGAGTGCCACAAGTCTAACACTTTCAGCACTGACCCTAAATAAGAAAGAATAGGAAAACCAAATAATGCGTCTTTCTGCAATTCTATACAATAATTGCTAGACTCATTAAAGGTTTATTTCAGGCACACTACAGGGGGTGAGTCACTGATTTAGTCTGTTCTTAAACTCCTCAACTCAGCCTTTCAACCTTCTGACGTCGATAAACGAGTACCAAAACAGGTTGGGTGATATTGGGTGTATATTTGTTCTATATAAAGCGCTTAAGCGTAAGTGCTATATAATAACACATCATTATCATTTGGCCTTTGACGTCTGCTTGCATTCACAGTAATTTGGTAATATGGGCCTATACACACTGATCTTAACGATACATGTGGCGATCCATTCGTGTATGAAATGTACATCACATTATAATGATATCATAACCATATTTTTCGTAGTGTACAAAGCTATGTGATGCCACTTCCTGTTTTGTCAACCGGTGAAAGGTTGTGCTCCATTGCTTCCTGCGATATCACTTTGAGGTGGGGTCAAATGACATCACCTCTTGTGATGCTATCAGGGGGATCAAGGGTCGTGTGATGTCACTTCCGCTACCCCTGGAATTTTGGTGAAATGAGGTCCCTGGTGGCAGGTAATGCTCGTTATATTATCAAGATGTTATATAGCGGGACTTACTATGTCCCCTGCTTCTAGGCACTGTAATAATGTAATATCACTGAATTGATAAGCCTTGGAGTATCAAGGCCTGAGCCCCCCCCCTTCCGAGTTTCAGACTTGTGAGGTGCACGCTAAAGCCATGTCACAGGTGACCTTTCACCTCGTCACTTGTCTGCCCTGACCGCATGCGTTATTTAGTCCCCAGCGGTAAGGTGCAGCACGATTTACTCCACATATAATTAAAGAATGACGACATAAAATATTCCCAAGATAAATGACATTCCATATACTTCATAAAAGCAACATAAATAGGCACCCCCAAATCATGCACCAGTTTCATAAAATATTTCCTTTAAATGTTTGCAATAATTAACACCATAATATTAAGATCGTCCCCACCCATAACACGTTTCCAGAGCTCCTGTTTCCAAAGCCTTCCTATCATTCCTGTATTTGATGAACTATCGGTCCCTAATGGCAGGCACATGTGAGCAATGCACAAAGGCCTGATTGTCTCGATGACACGTTCCCCCATAAGCTACATTACCCTGCCAAGGGCAGCCGCACATTCCCCATAGCAACGCTCTAGGAGTCTAGCAAAATAGCGCCCCCTGGGTCCGTCTATTTCCTATACAGAAAGATGCACACATCGGCAGATAATGCTTTATTTATTTATTTAGTTTGCAGAGTTTCCCTGTGGATAATGCGTGTTGCAGGCGACTGGGCACTGCTTTTATTGCAAGTGAAAGGAAGTGGCGGAAGCTCCAACTTTAGCTGCTCTGGACCCAAGGAAAAAGGGAAACTAGCCCACCTCTCAAACCCCTCTACTTCTATCCCAGCTAACCTCTAAAAACCCCTCTACTTCTATCCCAGCCCACCTCTAAAAACCCCTCTACTTATATCCCAGCCCACCTCTAAAAACCCCTCTACTTATATCCCAGCCCACCTCTCAAACCCCTCTACTTATATCCCAGCCCACATCTCAAACCCCTCTACTTCTATCCCAGCCCACCTCTCAAACCCCTCTACTTCTATCCCAGCACACATCTCAAACCCCTCTACTTCTATCCCAGCCCACCTCTCAAACCCCTCTACTTCTATCCTAGCCCACCTCTAAAAACCCCTCTACTTCTACCCCAGGCCACCTCTCAAACCCCTCTACTTCTATCCTAGCCCACCTCTCAAACCCCTCTACTTCTATCCTAGCCCACCTCTAAAAAACCCTCTACTTCTATCCCAGGCCACCTCTCAAACCCCTCTACTTCTATCCTAGCCCACCTCTCAAACACATCTACTTCTATCCCAGCCCACCTCTCAAACTCCTCTATGTCTATCGTAACCCACCTCTCAAACCCCTCTACTTCTATCTCAGCCCACCTCTCAAACCCCTCTACTTCTATCACAACCCACCTCTCAAACTCCTCTACTTCTATCCTAGCCCACCTCTCAAACTCATCTACTTCTATCCTAGCACACCTCTCAAACCACTCTACTTCTATCCTAGCCCATCTCTAAAAAGAAAACCTACTTCTATCCCAGGCCACCTCTCAAACCCCTCTACTTCTATCCTAGCCCACCTCTCAAACCCCTCTACTTCTATCCTAGCCCACCTCTTAAAACCCCTCTACTTCTATCCTAGCCCATCTCTCAAATCCCCCTACTTCTATCCCAGCCCACCTCTCAAACCCCTCTACTTCTATCCTAGCCCACCTCTAAAAACCCCTCTACCTCTATCCTAGCCCACCTCTCAAACCCCTCTACTTCTATCCCAGCCCACCTCTCAAACTACTCTACTTCTATCCCAGGCCACCTCTCAAACCCCTCTACTTCTATCCCAGCTAACCTCTAAAAACCCCTCTACTTCTATCCCAGCCCACCTCTAAAAACCCCTCTACTTATATCCCAGCCCACCTCTAAAAACCCCTCTACTTATATCCCAGCCCACCTCTCAAACCCCTCTACTTATATCCCAGCCCCCTCTCAAACCCCTCTACTTATATCCTAGCCCACCTCTAAAAACCCCTCTACTTCTATCCTAGCCCACCTCTCAAACCCTTCTACTTCTATCCCAGGCCACATCTCAAACCCCTACACTTCTATCCCAGGCCACCTCTCAAACCCCTCTACTTCTATCCCAGCATATCTCTCAAACCCCTCTACTTCTATCCCAGCATACCTCTCAAACCCCTCTACTTCTATTCCAGCCACCTCTCAAACCCCTCTACTTCTATCCTAGCCCACCTCTCAACCACCTCTACTTCTAACCCAGCCCACCTCTCAAACCCCTCTACTTCTAGCCCAGCCCACCTCTCAAACCCCTCCACTTCTATCCCAGGCTCCTCTCAAACCCCTCTACTTCTATCCCAGGCCACATCTCAAACCCCTACACTTCTATCCCAGGCCACCTCTCAAACCCCTCTACTTCTATCCCAGCATACCTCTCAACCCCCTCTACTTCTATTCCAGCCCACCTCTCAAACCCCTCTACTTCTATCCTAGCCCACCTCTCAACCACCTCTACTTCTATCCCAGCCCACCTCTCAAACCCTTCTACTTCTATCCCAGCCCACCTCTAAAACCCCTCTACTTCTATCCCAGCCCACCTCTCAAACCCCTCTACGTCTATCCCAGCCCACCTCTAAAACCCCTCTACTTCTATCCCAGGCCACCTCTCAAACCCCTCTACTTCTATCCGAGAATACCTCTCAAACCCCTCTACTTCTATCCCAGGCCACATCTCAAACCCCTCTACTTCTATCCCAGCCCACCTCTAAAACCCCTCTACTTCTAACCCAGCCCACCTCTCAAACCCCTCTACTTCTATCACAACCCACCTCTCAAACTCCTCTACTTCTATCCTAGCCCACCTCTCAAACTCATCTACTTCTATCCTAGCACACCTCTCAAACCACTCTACTTCTATCCTAGCCCATCTCTAAAAAGAAAACCTACTTCTATCCCAGGCCACCTCTCAAACCCCTCTACTTCTATCCTAGCCCACCTCTCAAACCCCTCTACTTCTATCCTAGCCCACCTCTTAAAACCCCTCTACTTCTATCCTAGCCCATCTCTCAAATCCCCCTACTTCTATCCCAGCCCACCTCTCAAACCCCTCTACTTCTATCCTAGCCCACCTCTAAAAACCCCTCTACCTCTATCCTAGCCCACCTCTCAAACCCCTCTACTTCTATCCCAGCCCACCTCTCAAACTACTCTACTTCTATCCCAGGCCACCTCTCAAACCCCTCTACTTCTATCCCAGCTAACCTCTAAAAACCCCTCTACTTCTATCCCAGCCCACCTCTAAAAACCCCTCTACTTATATCCCAGCCCACCTCTAAAAACCCCTCTACTTATATCCCAGCCCACCTCTCAAACCCATATACTTATATCCCAGCCCCCTCTCAAACCCCTCTACTTATATCCTAGCCCACCTCTAAAAACCCCTCTACTTCTATCCTAGCCCACCTCTCAAACCCTTCTACTTCTATCCCAGGCCACATCTCAAACCCCTACACTTCTATCCCAGGCCACCTCTCAAACACCTCTACTTCTATCCCAGCATATCTCTCAAACCCCTCTACTTCTATCCCAGCATACCTCTCAAACCCCTCTACTTCTATTCCAGCCACCTCTCAAACCCCTCTACTTCTATCCTAGCCCACCTCTCAACCACCTCTACTTCTAACCCAGCCCACCTCTCAAACCCCTCTACTTCTAGCCCAGCCCACCTCTCAAACCCCTCCACTTCTATCCCAGGCTCCTCTCAAACCCCTCTACTTCTATCCCAGGCCACATCTCAAACCCCTACACTTCTATCCCAGGCCACCTCTCAAACCCCTCTACTTCTATCCCAGCATACCTCTCAACCCCCTCTACTTCTATTCCAGCCCACCTCTCAAACCCCTCTACTTCTATCCTAGCCCACCTCTCAACCACCTCTACTTCTATCCCAGCCCACCTCTCAAACCCTTCTACTTCTATCCCAGCCCACCTCTAAAACCCCTCTACTTCTATCCCAGCCCACTTCTCAAACCCCTCTACGTCTATCCCAGCCCACCTCTAAAACCCCTCTACTTCTATCCGAGAATACCTCTCAAACCCCTCTACTTCTATCCCAGGCCACATCTCAAACCCCTCTACTTCTATCCCAGCCCACCTCTAAAACCCCTCTACTTCTAACCCAGCCCACCTCTCAAACCCCTCTACTTCTAGCCCAGCCCACCTCTCAAACCCCTCCACTTCTATCCCAGGCTCCTCTCAAACCCCTCTACTTCTATTCCAGCCCACCTCTCAAACCCCTCTACTTCTATCCTAGCCCACCTCTCAACCACCTCTACTTCTATCCCAGCCCACATCTAAAACCCCTCTATTTCTATCCCAGCCCACCTCTAAAACCCCTCTACTTCTTTCCTAGCCCACCTCTCAAACCCCTCCACTTCTATCCCAGGCCACCTCTCAAACCCCTCTACTTCTATCCCAGCCCACCTTTTAAACCCCTCTACTTCTATCATAACCCACCTCTCAAACCCCTCTACTTCTATCCCAGCCCACCTCTCAAACCCCTCTACTTCTATCCTAGCCCACCTCTCAAACCCCTCCACTTCCATCCTAGACCACCTCTCAAACCCCTCTACTTCTATCCCAGCAGCGGCAGTGGCGGGAGAGGAATAGGAGTGTAAGAATTCAGCATCCCCGACCAGCCCCGATCAGGGGAATACCTGGCCAGCACCGAGTGGCGGGAGAGGACTAGCCTTGCAAGAATTCAGCAGCTCCGACCAGCCCCGATCAGGAGGATACCTGGCCTGCACGGAGTGACGGGAGAGGACTAGACTTGCAAGAATTCAGCATCTGACCAGCCCCGATCAGGGGGACACCTGGCCGGCACTGAGTGGTGAGAGAGGAATAGGAGTGCAAGAATTCAGCAACTCCGACCGCCCCGATCAGGAGGACGCCTGGCCGGCAGTGGCGGGAGAGGAATAGGAGTGTAAGAATTCAGCAACTCTGTCCAGCCCAGAAGGACGCTTGGCCAGCACAGTGTGTACTCCTGGTGCCCACCGGACATGCCACCAAGGTAGATCCCACGGATATTAAAAAAACCACAACTCTTACTAAGGGCAGCGCATAAATACACATGCACTGGAAGAAACAAAAAATCTCACGCTTCATGCCGGAGTCCAGCACAGGACCGGGGTTCTTTGAACCCAACTGCTCAGCGTTGTCTTGCTTCCAAGATAAGCACGTTGCCCCTGAGCCATCTTCCCGGCCCTAACATGGCCCACTAGTAATTCGATTTTAAGTAGAAAATGCCATTAGAACGGGAGTAACAGTGGGCACGACATGGGAGGCGAGGAACCGCTCCTCTTCAGGTAGGAGCAGCTGGGGTACAATGAGGAGCAGATGGACACCTCGGAGCAACAGTGGCAGTAGGGTATGGAAGGCGAGGAACCGCTCCTCTTCAGGCAGGAGCAGCTGGGGTACAATGAGGAGCAGATGGACACCTCGGAGCAACAGTGGCAGGTAGGGTATGGAAGGCGAGGAACCGCTCCTCTTCAGGCAGGAGAAGCTGGGGTACAATGAGGAGCAGATGGACACCACGGAGCAACAGTGGAAGTAGGGTATGGAAGGCGAGGAACAGCTCCTCTTCAGGCAGGAGCAGTTGGGGTACAATGAGGAGCAGATGGAAACCACGGAGAAACAGTGGCAGTAGGGTATGGAAGGCGAGGAACAGCTCCTCTCCAGGCAGGAGCAGCTGGGGTACAATGAGGAGGAGATGGACACCACGGAGCAACAGTGGCAGGTAGGGTATGGAAGGCGAGGAACAGCTCCTCTCCAGGCAGGAGCAGCTGGGGTACAATGAGGAGCAGATGGACACCTCAGAGCAACAGTGGCAGGTAGGGTATGGAAGGCGAGGAACAGCTTCTCTCCAGGCAGGAGCAGCTGGGGTACAATGAGGAGCAGATGGACACCACGGAGCAACAGTGGCAGTAGGGTATGGAAGGCGAGGAACAGCTCCTCTCCAGGCAGGAGCAGCTGGGGTACAATGAGGAGCAGATGGACACCTCGGAGCAACAGTGGCAGGTAGGGTATGGAAGGCGAGGAACCGCTCCTCTTCAGGCAGGAGCAGCTGGGGTAAATGAGGAGGGGATGGACACCACGGAGCAACAGTGACAGGTAGGGTATGGAAGGCGAGGAACAGCTCCTCTCCAGGCAAGAGCAGATGGGGTACAATGAGGAGCAGATGGACACCACGGAGCAACAGTGGCAGTAGGGTATGGAAGGCGAGGAACAGCTCTGCTTCAGGCAGGAGCAGCTGGGGTACAATGAGGAGCAGATGGACACCACGGAGCAACAGTGGCAGGTAGGGTATGGAAGGCGAGGAACAGCTCCTCTTCAGGCAGGAGCAGCTGGGGTACAATGAGGAGCAGATGGACACCTCGGAGCAACGGTGGCAGGTAGGGTATGGAAGGCGAGTAACCGCTCCTCTTCAGGCAGGAGCAGCTGGGGTACAATGAGGAGCAGATGGACACCACGGAGCAACAATGACAGGTAAGGTATGGAAGGCGAGGAACCGCTCCTCTTCAGGCAGGAGCAGTTGGGGTACAATGAGGAGATGGACACCATGGAGCAACAGTGGCAGTAGGGTATGAAAGGCGAGGAACCGCTCCTCTTCAGGCAGGAGCAGCTGGGGTACAATGAGGAGGAGATGGACACCACGGAGCAACAATGGCAGGTAGGGTATGGAAGGCGAGGAACCGCTCCTCTTCAGGCTGGAGCAGCTGGGGTACAATGAGGAGGAGATGGACACCTCGGAGCAACAGTGGCAGGTAGGGTATGGAAGGCGAGGAACCACTCTTCTTCAGGCAGGAACAATGAGGAGCAGATGGACACCTCGGAGCAACAGTGGCAGTAGGGTATGGAAGGCAAGGAACTGCTCCTCTTCAGGCAGGAGCAGCTGGGGTACAATGAGGAGCAGATGGACACCTCGGAGCAACAGTGGCAGTAGGGTATGGAAGGCGAGGAACAGCTCCTCTTCAGGCAGGAGCAGCTGGGGTACAATGGGGAGCAGATGGACACCACGGAGCAACAGTGGCAGTAGGGTATGGAAGACGAGGAACCGCTCCTCTTCAGGCAGGAGAAGCTGGGGTACAATGAGGAGCAGATGGACACCACGGAGCAACAGTGGTAGTACGGTATGGAAGGCGAGGAACAGCTCCTCTTCAGGCAGGAGCAGCTGGGGTACAATGAGGAGCAGATGGACACCACGGAGCAACAGTGGCAGTAGGGTATGGAAGACGAGGAACCGCTCCTCTTCAGGCAGGAGAAGCTGGGGTACAATGAGGAGCAGATGGACACCACGGAGCAACAATGGCAGGTAGGGTATGGAAGGCGAGGAACAGCTCCTCTTCAGGCAGGAGCAGCTGGGGTACAATGAGGAGCAGATGGACACCACGGAGCAACAATGGCAGGTAGGGTATGGAAGGCGAGGAACAGCTCCTCTTCAGGCAGGAGCAGCTGGGGTACAATGAGGAGCAGATGGACACCATGGAGCAACAGTGGTAGTAGGGTATGGAAGGCGAGGAACAGCTCCTCTCCAGGCAGGAGCAGCTGGGGTACAATGAGGAGCAGATGGACACCTTGGAGCAACAGCAGCAGAAAGCAAGTGACGAGCTGGAAACCAGCTAGGGTCTGTCTTTTAGGGGAAGGCAAAGTCCTTCACACCACGAAGGACTAAGGATAGACCACACATGGTTCGGCGTAGCCACGGCGCAATTGGCAATTTCTCTTTCCAATCAGGAAAATCTATGGGTTGCTTTAAAAAATGACGACCCATTACTCACTCGACTATCATGTTCTCTAATACCCAAACGCAGCCTCCTGTCGACAGGTTATTTGGGAGCGGCAGATGTTCAAGCCAATGCAGCCCAGAAAGCAGAGGCGTTGCCTTGGGGCGGGGGGGGAGGGGTCTTCTGAGAGGGCTATAGCCCCGTGTCTTTTCCAGACCTGGCAACACCCCTGCCAGAAAGCGCGATGATAGTGACACGGTGAAAACAATACATTCTTGTCTGACCGCAAGGACGCACTACAAGCAGGGTGAGGTTACAAGGCCTCGCCCTGCGGCATATCGGCCAAGAAAACTGCACACTACAGCTGCTGACTCATCAGAAGAAAACACTGCCCCAAACTGAAAGACAGTAGTTACCAAGGCTTCTAGAGCGAGTTGCCTTCTGTGGAAAATGACACGGAAGCACACTGTGATGCATGACCATGGTTAGGGAGGGAGGGCGCATGCCTTTGCTTCTGAGCCCCTCACAAAAATAGAGGGTCTCAGGTGGGTCAGGCCTAGCACTGGTCCTCCTTACAACTAACAACGACCATGATGTATTGGGAACCTCATAACGCTTAACATTACAATGTTGCCAATCCATCATGGCTCCCATTATGAGGATGTTGCCTAAGCAAAATCGTCTCCAGCTCGTGGCAGCCATTATTGTTTGGGAATCGCATTATATTCCATAAACACACAAACAGTGTCAGCGATAGGCAACAATAACGAGAATAACGTATTAAGAATAACTACTAGAACCAATGGCATACCTGCGTCTAGTTTTTGAAAGAGTTGTATGAGGATGTGTAAATTGAAACGTGCACACAATTTCACCTGGACCCTGCCTTTTAGTAAAAGCCACCCTGAGACGTGTGTAGGTGCAAACAAGGTAAACTTGGGCAAATAATGTAGTCCTTGGTCAGACAGAATTGTGTCAATTTATGATACAATAATACCTAACTTCCCGCTGATGGGCAGGCAGCCGCACCTGCCTTGAGGGAATTTACTAGAGCCATTTCCAGACTGGTAAAAGATATCAAAATCCAGAGTGTATTGGGACACTACCCAGAACTAAATTCATAGCGAAAGATATGGCCTGCGATCAGTTTAGAAGAAAGGGGAGTTGAAGAGAGCTTTCAGAATTGCCTGGGGGGGCTCCCATTTAGGTTGGTAGCTCACTTTGCAACTTTACTGAAACTGGACCTCTTTTCATGAACAGTCTACTTTGAATGACAAGTGGCAAGAAAGGATCGATTTTCTGGGAAATGATGAGGATAAAACGTTCTGGGCCTGGATGAACAAACTGATGTCTTGGTTATTGGTCACACCTGGATGATTGCGTTAGGCACATGTTCGTCACGCGCCCCCCCACCATCCTGGAGACCAGAATAGCCCGTTTAGCAAGCTGGCGCCTGGGATATCTTGCATAGACTCGGGCTCCAGAGCCTGACCTTAGTAATATCGCTCTGAAAGCATAACCACACATCTGGTCTCAGATTCCGCACGCTCTGTTTGGAACGGTTGCCCAGACGGGTGAAATGCCCCTCTGTTGGCGAGAGACTATCATGATCCCAAGTTACAAAGGGGATAAAGGAATGCCTGATGTGTAGCCCCCTCTCCTTGATATTTCTGGCAAGATCTTTGCAAGGGTCTCGCTCTCACAGCTCACAGAATGGGCCAAGGGCGATGGAGCCTGCGGTGTTCAAAGTGGGATCCACCGAGGTGTGTCCACCACACAACTGTCCGCGAATCAGGCTCATGGTGCATCCGAATGATCTCCCCTATATGGGGCCTTTCTGGGGACCCATCTGATTTGACCAATCTCGAACTGGTCAAACTATTATTACTGCTGCCTGTAGCGACTCCTTACCACTTAAAGCGGGGGGAGATCAAGTTCTCCAAAATCAGGACAACGCCGCATATTTTGGATAAGCTTCGCCAATGACCTAGTGCTTCTAGAGCACGGGTCTGCAACTTTTGGCTCTAGAAACATAATAGGTAGGCTTTTAAAATGCAGGCGAGGGAAAAGAGGCGATCAGTGCATTTTCAATGGTAGCCCCCTCAGGTCTGTTGACCGTGTGAAAAGGGAGCAAAACAGGTTAGGCTGTATGAGGTGCCCATGACCGTGCATGAGCCAGCGTTTATTGTAGTTCCATCGCTAAGAATGCCCACGTTTGTCAGCCTGGATGCCAGCATGATGGAGACAGGGGTGGTGGCAAGAGTGTCGGAGAGGCCAGAACCTAGTGCCAGCTAAACGGAGGGCATCGGAGGCATCAGGCTTTGTGTGTATGTGCATGCCAGGGTCGTGGGGCTGGAAGACGCACAAAGACATGGGCAGCCAGGAGGCACACAATGACCCATAGTGGACTTGTTTCACATGAAGGCATGCTACTCTCACCCAGGAGCTGGTCATGTGTGGTTTGGAAGGGAAGGATGCCTACATGAGAAGCCGGGTGCAAGGGCATCGTCCCTCATGCATGTAGCCTTTCCACTACAGCAAGAATACAGAAGTCCCCTTTGGCATTTGGAATTGAGACTGGGCCCTGTCGCGTGTCCTTCTGGTAAGAAAAAAGGACTGGATAAGTACGAGGAGGGCCATAAAAGGTGAAAGGTGGGTCTTAGAGTAGACATGCTGTGTAGGATGCAAGGTGGCGGAAGAGCCAATTGTAGTACTCCAAGATTGATGAGACATGCAATGTGAAAACGTCCTACATATATGGGTGTGAACATGTTCCTTACAGGTATGTGTAGGTGCGTGGTGGAGAACCAGGAGTCTTGTCCTCAGTGGCAGGCAAAGCCCATTTGGTGTTGGCATGTTTCTACACATGCTTCAGTTGTTGTGTAGCTTGTTTGTGTATGGCTTGCAAGCAGCAGATGCTGGTAGAAGGCTTGACTGCATCCAGCGGGACTTCTACAAGCCTTCTATGGGTATGAGTTGCAGTTTCAAGGTGCCAAGCTGGTTTGGTGGTATGTAAGCGTGCGCTGGGACATGGGGAATAGATTTTGGAAGGTCAGCAAGTTATCAAGAAGGGTGACTGACTGGTGGACCTGTACATGGGTCTTATACATGAATTCCCTGTAAGTTGGGCAGGTATAGCACGCATCTTGAACTTAGTTAGCCAAATAGTGCAGACACTGTTCCGGGCATTGATCGACCTTTTCTGTTTGGACGTCGTCCTGTGGGTCACCTGCTGAAGACGGAGGCGTTCTAGATATGATGCGGGTTAGTACGCCGGGTTAGTACCCCGAGTATAGGGAGCACGCGACTGCATCACCTGTGTGGCTCACACTGGATTCTGTCTCTGCAATGAAAAATAAGGTGGACTCTCCTGAGCCGGCACCAGTGGTGACGGCTGAATCTAAAGCTTGAGGATGGATCTGGAGCAGGCCAGGGTTACTTTATTTATTTATTTATTTATTGGGTATTTATTATGCACCTACACACAATGTGTTTCAAGCCGCAACAAGATAGGAAGGGGGGGAGGGGCAGGGATGCCGCAACAAGGTCCTACCAGGCCTTGAGACATTAGGTATGTGCAGGAACAGGAAGTGCGGGGGAGAGGCGAGTGGGGGAATCGCTGGTCAGGGCAGAAGGGCACATGGGTTAAGCGAGTGCCAGGGGAGGCCAGGTGGACAGTGCCAGGGGAAAGACGCGAGTACAGGGGATGACGGTCCACATGCTAAGTGCGAGGAACAGGGCTGCAAGGACTCAAGGGTGCAGGTGCAGCCAGGCTAGTGGAGGGGGAGGGGGCCCAGAAGGACAAGTGCAGGTTCGGGGGTGGGGGGACAGGGGAGACCAAGTGCAGAAGTCTTCTTGGCACACTAGGACTGGTTGAAGTAGTGTGCTAGAGGCAGGAGTGGCATCATGGCAACAGGCCAGGAAAATGGGCAGGCTTCAGAAACATGGCAGGCAGATCCCATTAGCTACTGGATAACCAAGGTCATTACCCACACAACAGCTTGCCCAAGAGGAATTCATAGAGCCAGGCTATTGTTTGATCAGATGATGAGGCTATCCGATTCCAGCAGGAGTGAAATAATTGTAAGTTAGTTTAAAGTTTTCAAACCGTGTTAAACGTAATACATCAAATAATGAATGGCTCGCTGCGCGACATGTGCTGCAGGCATCAATGAGAAGCGTCTCCATGGAAACCATTGCTAGTTACTTCAAGAAAGTACAACATTGTTTCAGCCTTGGCTGATTCTGCAATCCATCCTTTGCCACTGGATCCTTCCCCTATCTTCTCAAGCACTCCCGTATGCACCCCCTCCGATAAAGCCTTCTGCTGATCCTTGCTGCCCGACAAACTGTCAGGCATGGAAACTGCACTCCTGAACTCCTGTGAAGATCTGCTCTCCAACCGTGACTCTAGCTCTCACTCTGTCCTCATCCAGCTCTCACTCTGTCCTCATCCTCCTTGACTGCTCCTCTGCCTTTGTCAATTACACCCCCCCCTGTCTCGGTGTGAACCGTGGCATCGATGGTCAGGCTCTGGCGTGGCTGACCTCCTTCCTCGTGAACCGACCCTTCCATGTCCAACTTGGGTCCTTCCTCTCCACCACCTCTCTTTCCACATGTGGCGTTCCACAAGGCTTTCTCCTCTAACTTTCAGTGTTATGCAGATGACACACAGCTCTCTTTCAGGCTACCCTCAGCCTCCTCTACCTCCTCACTCATTCCTGACAGTGTATCCACTATTCAGGGGTAGTGCACCTCGAACAACCTCTGCCTTAATGCTAGTAAAACAGAGATCCTTCTCACTGGGACCCCTGCTCCTGCCTTTCCTCTCCCTCTGGCAGCCCTCTTTGGGCTCCTGCCTCTCACCCTCCTGTGAGTCAAATAACCTTGGTGTCCTCTTTGATTACACTCTCTCCTCTCCACACATCACAGACCTTCCAAAGAAGGCCCACTTCCAGTTGCACCTCCTCAGATGTATCCTACCTTTTCTCACCTTCCCCCAGAAGCTCACTGTCTCCAGAGCTCTGCTTCTCTCCAGGTGGGACAACTGCAACAGCCTCTTTCTCAATCTTCCTAACTCCATTCTTCACCCTCTTCAACTAATCGAGAACAGGACTGCAAGGCTTATCCTTGGCCTCAAGCCCAGGGACTGCATCTCTCCAGCTCTGAATTCTCTCCACTGGCTACCAGTGGCCGCAAGGATCAAGGTCGACACCCTCTGCATCATCCACAAGGCTTTTTGGGGCCGTTGCCCTCTCTATATCCAACACTCTCTTCCCAAATACCTTCCTTCTAGAGCCCTCCACACAGCTACCTCAAACTCTCTGCGGGTCAGACGGTTCTCCAAATAAAGTGGAAGGTAGATCTCTCTCCCTCTGGAATGGCTTATTTGTTTTTTTTTATTTGATATGGATAATACAATCCTTTCAAATATGTATAAAAAGCAACACAGAATTATTTACATTTTAAACATCATACACTTTTTACATATCTTAATTAAACATTTTGGGGAAGCAGACTTTGTGAAAAGTAATCAAAGGAAAAAGGGAAAAAGAGAATGATAATGAAAGAAACATTCGTTGTGAGTACATATAAAGAATAAATATATGGAAATTACGCATGTGAATTAATAAGTTCGGTAAATACAAATTTTGTCACACAAATAAACAATTTCCCCTGTTTGCACTTTGCTAAAACATCTGATTACAATTTACATAATCTCTAGCCAATGAAAGGAAAGATGGCATCTAAATAGTGAACTATGGCCAGCCTCGTACCCAAGTCAGGATTGTTGGTTATATAACCCATATATTGTCCATCGACATGAGATGGAATTTGGTCAAGCTGCATCTTTTGAAATGCATGATTAGCAAGCATAGGGCAAAATAGGATACAATGTTCCAAGGTTTCTTTTTATGTCATGTCGAGACAAAAGCAACAGAAGTTCCTATCTTTCTGGATTAGGTTTCGTCGTACCAATACCTCGGTTGTTGGCCAAAGATTTAGGCGAAACCTGAGAAATTGTTGTCTGATGTAAGGGCTCGGGCATTTCAGCAAATAAAGTTCCGTTAAGTACATAGCTTTGATATCAAAGACACGGGAATCAAAGCCTTTATATTTTAGACATAAAGTACGATTATGTATCCAGTCATGGAGAATTTATTTTTGTTTTGCACGAGCCGGATTTGATATAATCAAGTCTAGCGTAATAGATGCATCAGCTGGATTGTCAAGGACTATGTTACACCAGTTCTTAGTGAATGCATGGTCCCGTGCTAGAAGAGGTTGTGCTAGAATGCCCAGCAGACCACGAGAGGCCAGACCCAATAAGGCTTTCCTAAATAAGGCACACATCCTCCATTCGTTGTGAGATTCTAGAGATGGAATTCCCAATTCATGACATATTAGTGGTAAGGGGGTGCTCTGTGGCAATTGTAAAAGTTGTTTCCAAAATCGAGCCTCTAGAGATTGCCACCAGTTATGTTTCTTAGATGTTAAGGTTTCAGAACCGTAACATAGGGTGGGTATTACTTTTTGCTGATAAAATAGAAGTATATGTTTTAGCGTGAATTTTCCATACTTCTTCTTTAGAATTTTGGCCTGAGTGATTAGCATGCAAAGTTTGAGTTGGATTTCATCTTCTCTCTCATAAGAGGAGGTAGAGGCATGAAGGGTGACACCAAGATATTTGTAATGGTTAACTTGAGATAGGATGATATTTTGTAAGTTCCAGTAATGAGACTTGACTTTCAATTTAGCATGCAGTTTACATACCATGATTTGAGTTTTTTGTGTGTTCATCATAAGATTGTTGGTCAATATATATGATGCCAAACAATCAAGAAGGTTTTGTAACCCAGAGGGAGTCTGAGAAATGAGAATTAAGTCATCTGCGTATACCAGATGGGTTATGATATGGGACCCAAGCTTAGGGGAATCACTCTTCTTGGCTTGTAACCTGATTCCAAGGTCGAACAAAAAAAAGTTAAAAATGGATGAAGCAAAATGCAGCCTTGTGTAAGACCTCTTGCAGTTCCGATGATGGTTTGCCGGCCATGGAGAGTCGGATTTGGATGGTTGTGTTGGTGTGAAGCATCATGATTAAAGTCAGAAGGGAGATCGGGCGTTTGTGTAAGATTAATTTCTGGTGTAGAATGGACCGGTCAATAGAATCAAATGCGGCTTTGAAATCTATATACGCCAGATAGAGCACCTGATTCTTATCTGCATATTTGGATTTAAGAATGTTTAAGGTAAAGAGATTTGGGCAAGTTCCAAGGCTGGCAACAAATCCCGTCTGAAAAGGGTCTCTTAGGTTGTTTTGCAGGGGCCATGTATTAAATCCTTGAGGATGATTCTGGCACAAATTTTCCCCGGTGCGTCTAATAACGCTATGGGCCTGTAGCTTTCCGGGGAGGAGCGGTCTCCCTTTTTGTAGATGGGAACGATTATCGAGTGGGTCCAAGATATACATTGAGTGGTGTTAATGGTGGTGAAGATCTTATATAATATCGAAGCCCAAAGATCAGGATGGATTTTGAACATTCGGTTTGAGAGACTGTCGGGGCCACAGGCACCGGAGTTGCTGATCTTGGAGATGTAAAATTTGATGTCACTAAGATCAAAAGACAGATGGAATGAACTTCGAGCATTGTGTGTTGCCATGCAGGAGGAGGGAGAGGGACGAGCATACAGAAGAGAGAAATGATTGATCCACTTAGATTCAGTGACCGCATTAGCTGTGAGACAACTCGTGAAGGGCGAGTGACTTTATTTATTAGAGACCATACTCCAACTGCAGATTTAGATTGAAAGGAGGACACTAAGGCTTCCCCATCGAGCTGATACATCTGTGCTCTAAGTGCCTTGATAGCATTTTTATGCCTCCACCTGATGCATTTCAGAATGGAGCTTCTGAGTGAAACCGGTGCATGCCTTGCTTGTCGTTTCAAGGCGCGTGTGTGAGCTTTTAGTTGTTGGACTTGAGAATTAGAGACATGAAGTCTGGGTCCAGGCTTCACAAGCCCATTACTGGGTTTTGATATTTTGGAGGTCTGGAAGTAATGCAACAAGTTGCGATAGTGAACAATTTCACGGTCACAGTAGTTTACCAGGGCACCATTTAGCTCACACAAGGAATGAGAAGACCATCAGAGGCGATTACCTCGGTTGTTGAGCACTACATTTTCCTGGAATTGAGGATTTTCGGGCCTAACACCCATAGGATAAATGGTCCACTCAGTGACTAATTGATTATGATCACTGTTATCATTGGAGAGAACTTGGAAGTTGTCCATGCTTAAAAACAAGGAGCCATTCACAAAAATGTAATCAATTGTTGACGAACTGCAACCTCTTTTCCAGGTGGACTTCGGTGGTGTATCCGATGGAAACGCTCCATTGAGCATGACTAAGTCATAATTGGAAATCAAGGCCAGCCATTTAGTTAGTCTAGATTTGTTGTTGGCACGTGGAGTAAAGCAATCTAAGTTTAGATCACCCGCAATGATTATATTAGTAACCGAAGACTCGAGGGCAACCAGATCAAGTAATTATGTAAGGGCTTTAAAGAAGCGTCCATCGGATATACCAGCCACATTCCAATAAACATTGATTAGTGCATATTCAATATCATGAACAGTTAGTCTAATCATCTGCAGAAATGGATTCGGGCAACACCATTCTTGGGCAACCATGCCATGACCCATCTTGATGGCTATTAAAAGGCGAGAGGTAGGTCTGCCAGAAGTCCCACGTTGAGCTGGATTGAGGAAAACATCATGATGATCCCACACAGGGGCCGATGTCATCCAGGTTTCTTGAAACAAAAGTATATCATGACACATAAGACAATTGTTGTCATTGTTTATTAAATGTGTAAAACCTCTGGTATTCCAGCAAATGAGCGATAAAGTTTGTGCGTTGTTTCCAGATGTTAGCTAATTTGATTGCAGGCCTGCGAGGTGTTTCTGACCAGTTGCAATAGAGTCTTGGTAAATTTGATGACCTTGGGAAACATATTCACAATTGGCTGGTGTAACAGTGGTTTGATTAAAGGCTAGCTTGTTGAGAGTGTCAATTGATAGAACAAAGCCCAAGGAAAGAAGTTCAGCTCTGGCCATCCAGATTAAATATTGGATAGCTCTTGAGTGAATCCACATTCTAACAGAATAGACACTATGCTGGACTTGAATTTCTATTAGCGCGATGTCGGTTGAGCTAATATCTTCAAGTGAGCGAATGTCAGAGAATATGGCCAATAGTGTGCTACTCTTTAGGATATATTGAGTTGCTGGACTAGGTTTGCAGGGCAAAAGAAGCGAGTAATTAGCCGGAGGTTTGCCAGGAGGCTTTTGAGGTAACTGGGTCTTTTGAGCAAGAGATGCATTGACCGCCTTCAAGGGCGGAATTTTTGGTATTTGTCTGGATTGGGTAGCTGTAAGTAGCATATCAGTCATTTCAGGGGTAATTTTCGCTAGCAGCGCATATGGATCAGTCATGGGTGCAGACACAAAATTTACAGAGGGCGTATGAGAAGAGACATTTGTGGGTCTTGAGTGAGGCACATCAGGCAGCCTGATTTGCAGCTCATGACTGGAACATTGTTGGTAGATGGTTTGTGCGCTATAGAAGATAAATAAGCATCGACCGCCTTCCTGATCTCCTCCCTATGTACAACGTCAGGACTGGCAGTGGAAATGGTGCTGACTTTTGCAATAGGAGCCTCTAATGTAACAACTCTAGGATCAGAGGCTTTATTAGTTTCCAGTTGCGATTTTTGGGTAGCAATTTCCACTAATTGATCCAAAGGAGGATACGAGGTAGGAGATTGAGCTTGAATTATGGCGTTATTTGATGCCTTGCATTGTTTTTATCACAAGATATTTCTTGGTGACTGAGCGTGCCACATCAAACGTGTTTTTTTAGGCAGATTCAAATTCTTAATGAATAATTTTGATTTAGCAGAATTTATTTTGTTGTTTCCAGAAACATTTTTAGATAGTTTTGGGGCGATGGGGTGGATCTTTTCTTTTTTGAGAAAATGGTGTAGATCTCTTTATTAGAAGAATCCAATGGTATTTGTGAAGTGGCCAGGATGGGGATCTTTTGAGATACATTCGTCACCAAATCTATTTTCGAATAAACTGACGTAGGCATCAATTTTTTCTTGTGCTTGCCGGGCCGAATAGGGGCCTGTTCTGTAGGCAAGCACTGAGGATCCGTGGCACTATTACCAGGTTCAATGTTCAGGCCGGTATCGGGGCACATAAATTCCACAGTACCTTTGATGGGTCGAATGATTTGATCAATGGAAGGCAAACACTGATTCGGAGCATCACATAAAGGGGTTTGGTTGACAGTAACTGAAGACATTGAAAGACAATCATCGGTTTGTAATGGAGGGCCAGAAGGCAAACTAACAGATGTAGGTGGTACGCAGTTTGCAGAAAATGGTTGTGGACCAAAATGAACAGAGATGGGTAAGGAGGGGGGGGGGCCTGGCTTGGGATGCTCGCTGGCCCACTCCATTTGCCATGCATATATTTTCTCTAACAAATTCGATTGAGTTTATAGTTTCAAGTTTAAAGTGTCGTATAATTTAGTTAGAGCTGTCCAAGATCCATGCAAGGCATTGAGAGCAAACAGCGTGAGCGCCGAGTTGTTGTCAGTCAAAGGCGCCTGTTGTACTGCAGAGCAGGTATTGAGATTTTTGCATGTGCATTTTGAGAAAGATCCTTGCTCACGGCTATTAACAGTCGAGGGGATGGGAATGGCTGTGGGGTTATCCGGAGGTACCACTGGTCTTCATGGAGTAGGCCTGCAGAAGAAATATTGGAAACAGAAGAGCAGCAGCTCGAAAACATTATGGGTGATTTGGATAATTTATCAGACATAAGTTGTGGAGAGAAGGAAGAGTTGGATGGATTGAGGTCAATTAACCGCTACATCAGACACATGTGACATGATGGCGGAACAATTATGTAGAAGCTCAGCAGTGGGGGGAACATTTTCCAGAATGCTGGTGTCAATAATTGCATTCGATTTCGCAAGATTTTTACTGAACAGAGCTCCGGAAGGCTTTTGCGCGCCATGACATGGGGATGCATGCTGTTGATCTTGGAGAGTAGATAGGGAACTCATGGGGTGAGTGGCAGCTTGACGGGGATTAATATTGATCTTTTTCAGTACTGTTTTATGAGAGATGTCACAAAGCGCAGACGTGCAACATTCGTCTGTCAAGACCTGGGGAGGACAAACAAGAGATTCTTTATAAAACTTTCGAATGTCAGGGGAACTCGTTTTTTTTAGAGTGAGGTTCACGCCTCTTTCAAACCGCAATGTTTTCGGGGTGGAAGTGGAATTCACGGCGGGCTTCTGTGGATTTTTTGAAGCCATAGCCCCAAGGCCAATTTGAAGATCTTTGGGCATGCCGGTTTTGTGTGTGGGAATCATTCTACAGAAAGCAAGGGACGGAGTCAGAGCAAGAACCCACAGACCCCAAGTCGCCGCGGCGAAGCGGCAAAGCGGGACCTGTGGGGACTTGCTTGGGTGCTCTGCTTTTATAGCTCCGCCTCTGGTATGATGCAGAAAGCCTAGACAATAAGACAAACAATGCGTGTTAGGCAGTCCTTTAGCACTGATAGTGATAACTTATAGTCAACAAGGAGAAAGCGAAACCAGACGGCAGCAGAGTCACTCGCGGCAAAGCGGGACTTGTGGGGACTTGCTTGGGTGTGCCTCAGGAATGGCTTCTCTGCCCCCTCAGGCTTGAGCCTGATAATCTGAAGTTCCAGAAACGTCTCAAGACCTTCCTCTTCTCTCTCCCTCTCCTCTGCTGATCTACCTGTCTGCTTGTCCTGACTGGTGAGTGGTGCCCTCAGATTCACGCAGGATGCCACGCCTCCCCCCTTGACCAGCCACCCTGCACTGCCTTCTGGCCTACCCAGCACTTCTGGTCTGGGACTGCACTTGTGTAGTCCTCTGCCATCTTTGCCCTTCCTCAGAGCCCTGCTACCCTGAGTGCACTTCCCCCTTGTCCCTTCCCTGCACTTATCCCCTCATCCTCTCCCCTCCACTTTCTCATTGCGCTTGCACGATCTGAATGTCACAAGGCCTAGGAAGATCGTTTGTCTTGTCATCCCTCTGTTTCCCCTCCTTTCTCTTGGGGCACCTAGAAACACTTGTGTAAAGTCACGATATAAATACCAAATCATATCATATCAAAGGGGGTAGGACTTGCCAAATACAGTTTGTTCAGATTTCGGTATCATACTTAAACTTGGGGTGGCCAACCAATCAATTTAGGGGATTGTCCTGCAATCAAGGACGCTGTCCCCTTCCTGCGGGTGTGCGGCCAGGATAGTTAATAATTAAGTAACTACTAGACTCTCATGTGTTTCTGGGAAAGAGAGTGCACTGGTCTTTGTTGCCTGAAGTTGCAAATGAAAAGATGAGCATTTACGAGAAGGGGTCACTATGTTAACGGAATTCATGTTCAGCCTATTTAATGTCCAATCAATTTCATATTAAAAGAATATGAATGTTTTATTTTTATACCCTTAAAACAATCAATTCAGAACACTGATACAAGAAAGAAACATCCCTTTTTCTTACGCCTTTTGTTTCCAGTAGTTTTGGGTTTCTGACTTTAACCAATCAGGACTCTCTCCTCCTTATGTCACGTCCTGCCTGTGTCCCTTCCTCTTCTTTTGGGTGTCCTGCAACTGCCACTGTCCCAGAAACTCGTAAACCAACTGCTACTGTGCCAACCGACTCTACCTGGACTGTTGCCTCCTGACTCTTCGCCATCAACTCGACTACGATGGTCAGCTCAGTCTTCAGGAAGGTACGAAGTCTGTGGCTCGCCCCTCAACTGGTTTTGGGCTCATACCCTGCCAAAGAGACATTGCATAGTTAGGGAGGGAAAAATATGGCTCTTGCACAGGATGCGTTTAATACAGATCACGAACGCTGAATTGCGTATTTTGGGAGGGATAAGGCTCGCCTCTGTGTCGTTGATGGGTCCAAGACTCCATGAGCTGTAAGCCTGGGTAATCTTCATTCCATGTCAAGACCGGAGATGAGCATTATGCTTGTACAAAGCTCTTGATAACTGCAACTGCAATATTAGACTCTTTTGACTGTGGTGGCCCATGTGCGGCACGGACGTATGCAGGGGTGGCATGAAGTACGAGCGTGCACACACACATAATGATCATATTTTAGGATACTGTGGTGGCACCTGAGGAGGCCAATAAGATTTCATGGGTAGCACGTGCCACTCCAGGCCACTCCATTGACATGCCACTGCGGGGTAAAGTAAAACGTTTTAAAGGTAGAGTCACTAGACCAGTCTGTAGCTTTCAGAATATCTTGTAAAGAAATGCTAGCAGCAAAGGTCTGAACACCATCGTGCCTCTTACTGAATGGGCTCAAAACCCACTACTGACATGACTTCTCTCACCCATTTAGCAATATTCACCAAAGCCACTGTATAAAAAGGCTTCCTGCGTGCAATTAACAGCTGAGAAACCTCTCGTGGCATGACATCCGCAGTCCTCTCCTCATAATGCTTGATACATTTCGATCACACATCTTTGCATCTTCTGTAAAATAAAGTTAAGAAATGATGGAGGAACTGTTCTTAGTGTGCTTCGCCACGTTGAATGTTCTCCCTGTGGGTAGAAAATGTTGCCGTCTAATTCCAGCGCTTTTACATAAGATACACACATACATGATACCAGACATAGCAATGTCTCTAATTTACCGGACAGTTGCTGAAGCGAAAGGAGCTAGTTATGCGGCCACTGCATGAACAATCTTAGCACTAAGTTGACATGACGATTACTTGGGAACTGGGGGCCTACTAATTTTAACAACCTTCAGTAGTCTCACTACCTCTGGATGCTCTCCTACTGTGGCGCCGCCCACTAATTTGTGACCGGTCGAAATGGCGCACCTATAGACTCCTATGGTCTTAAATGCCTTACCTTGTTCCGGAAAAAGAAGTTAGGAAATTAACTACCTGCACTTCAGGGGCAGAAACAGGATGAATGCCTCTCTGATCACACCATGCTTCCCAGCCTTGCCAAGCGGAACTATTACTCCTGATTGTAGACGGGGCCCAAGAAATTGTGATGAACTGTGCAGCATCCTGCGAAATTCCTGGCATATCCACCTGCGTCTGAAACCCTGCACACTAGGAGCCAGAGGGTGTACTGCTCCTGACGGATCTGTCAGCAGGTCTGCTTGAATCTGAATCGTCCGTGGGAATTCCGAGGAACGTTCCATCAGAACTGGAAAATACTCTTGAAATGTCCTGTCTGGCGTCACAGTCACCTCCTCTGCCTCCTCTCTGCGTATCTTTGCTATTCCTCTCGTTATCATTGCAAATGGAGGGAAAGCGTAATGCACTGCACCGGTCCAATGTTGGAGGAATGCATCTGTACTGTCAGCTCCTGGGTCGAGCCTCCAACAGAAGTAACTCGTCAACTGGGTGTTCAATCTGGATGCGAAGAGGTCCATGTGTACCGGACCCCACCTACTTTGCAACTTTCGAACCCAGCCTTGTGCAACCCGCAGTTGCTGGAATCCAATAAATACTGGGAGTTCTAGTCTGCTATTCTGTTGTGCTCCCTTGGCAGATACTCCACAGTGAGGTAGATCCCCTTCTCCATGCAGAAGTGCCAAAGATCCTTCACTAACTCCTTGATCGCGTGCTGCTAACTTGTTGATATATCGAACTGCTGAAATATTGTCCCTCTTGAGCAATATGCAGTAGGGTGTCCTTTTGCGAAAGCTTTCACTGTGACTGACCCCACTAGGAGTTCCTGTAAGTCTAGTTACGTTCAAGATCACTTTCTTCCCATCTGCAGCAGTCCGCATCTGGCATCCCAGCCTTATCTGCTTGCGTCCGACTCTATTACCAGCTCTGGAAGGTCACAGAATATAGCTCGACCGTCCCATGCTTTGATTGTTGTGCAGCCACCACTGCAACTCTGCTCTGCTGTCCTCATCTGGAGGGACCAGCTGGTGGTCTCGCATACCCTCTTGCAGATTCTTGATCTTTAGCCTCTGCAGAGCTCGTTAATGTACGGCCCTAGAAAGATCACCTGAATAGCGGATGCTAGCAGCCCCACTTCTCTTGCTAGACTCCGACTGTGATAGGACTATCTTCCTGAGCACTACACTCAGCTCTTTCTTTAACGCCCTCATTTTCTGAGTCGGTAACTCCAATATTGCTTTCCATTGCGGTTTATGCTGAAATCTAAGAACTCTGCCCATCTGCTGGGCGCTAGCACGGATTTCTCTTTATTCACTAGAAATCTGAGGGAAATGTGAAGCGAGCTTGCGTGCTGTACCTGCTCTTGCATCTATATGAGCATACATCCCGGGCACAGAAGCACCCGAATGGGAGGCTCCTGAAATGCCAGCACTGACCTTTCCAGGTACATTTCAAGTAAGGACGGTGCTCTGGGATAGTGAGATATGCGTTCTTTAGATCTAGTCTCGCTAGCCCCATTTGTTCTTCCTGAGAATATCTCTTAGGAGATGCATCCCCTCCATCTTGAACTACCTGTACCAAATCCACCCGTTCATCTCCCTGAGTTTGATTGACCTGTCTCAGCTTGTCCTTCCAGTGCAATAACCATATATTGCTGTAAAATCCCTGACCTAGAGGATCACCTCTCTCAATGACTCCTTTCTGACACCACGGTTCAAATTCTGCACCTAGTAGATTGCTCTCCGCTCACGAAACCTGCCCTTACTGCGGCACTTGTGTCTTTATGGGCTGATCCATGAACTCTAGCTGCAATCCCACTATCACCTGCAGCACCCATGCATCGCTTGATAACTCATGCCAGTTTGCTATAAATTGAGCCAACTTACCTCCTACTGAGAAATAATGCATGTCTTCCTGGCTTACCTGTACTTGGTCGTTGGTGCCTGTAGAAGCCTCTGCCCCAGCAACCTCTGGAGCTTCTGCCTTGATTTAGGAAGAACGTGTCCTGCTGTCTAGTTTCAGAGTACTGGGCTCTAGGCCCCTGAGGTTTTCTCTCGGAATTGAAGCGACCGGTCGACCAACCTCTGTAGTGACCGGTTCCTGCGAAAACTCTACTTGGGAAGATTTTCCTTATTGTGATGCCTGTGCTTTTTGGAGCTTGGTAAAGGGGCCGCCAAATCTGTTTATCTCCTTGGCAAAAGCATTTCCAAAGAGCACACTATGGGCTCCTTCTCCTGCCTCGTAGGTCAGCCAGCTTGTATTCAATATTCAGAAGCAACAACCACCTTCTATCCAATGACGGGGCACATTTTGCATTGCTGAGCATGCATACTGCTCGCTGTACCCAGCTGGCTAACACCTGAGTGTCTACCGGTTCTACGGTATCCCTGGTATTTTCCGCGAGCTCCATCATTTTTTCTATGGTTCCAGCCAGCCCTTCCATGCTCTGTCCATACCTTCCCAAACATCCTTCAATGCTTTGGTCACGAAAGTGAGCATCTTAGGATCCAATCTCACCACTTTACCCGGTCGCCCGGGCCTCGGACACTCCACCATCAAGTGAAATCTAGCCTCTTTCTCCAGAGGTTTGGTATCTTCTACGTCATATACAGTGAGACTCTGGGGGAGGGCATCCGTCTGTTGCCCTAGGGTGTCTGATAGTGTCGGGCTCAAACATGTCTAACATGGCCTTGGCACTTGCTTGTGAGGGGCCCACAGTGCTGCATTTTATTTTCTGGGTATCAACATCTTGGGTATCGACCGCTGCTCTGTTGTCGCCCACCACATTGTCATCAATGTCATCAATGGGTGACGTGTCTAAATCCCCTGGGTTCTTCACTCTGGGGAAGGGTGTAAGAGATTGGGCATAGCCGACTTGAGGAGGAATGTGTTCTTTAATCTATTTTAGGTGTCAGCTGCCTTTTAGGGCTTTCTTTTGACCCCCCTATTCATGCACGGGGGAGTCGGAGAGGCTTGCCTCTTCATCAACACCTACTTTGGGGTGTTTAGCGGACAAGGCCTCGCTAGTACTGACTGTCTCCTTCATCTTCCCTTGGCCAGCACTCTTATTCTCTTTTATTGTCCAGCAGGTTCTCAAGGACCGCTGACCTGTCCTGTGGGGGCTTCACGCCCTGCGACACGGCTTGCACAAGAAACTCTTCCCAACACCTTTTTAAAATGTAAGGTGAGGTCTCTAGCTTCCTCTGACATTTGTTACTCCTCGCTCTCATCCCTCAACCTGCTGCCCTCATCCTTGCTACTATTGCAGTCCTTGAATGCTCAGATAGTCTGTACGCCTGCACTGGTGAATTAATGTGGAGTCTTTCTGCAGATTCCCTTTTGTATCTGGAGCTGCGTCCCTGAGCTCTGAATTATCATGCTTTAGAACGTAGAATTCATTAATTTGGGCCGCTCGCTGACATCTGCTGTCCTGGCGGCTGGATTCTGTTGTACTCTATCAGGAGAGAGCGCGCTCGACGACAACTGAAGCCGGAAGCGACTCGCTCTGTGTCAACTCCCTTTCCTCTAATGGCGCATGTCCTATGACACCTGACTGCTCTGAGCCGCTAGCTTGCGGGGTAGATAAAAGGTGTGCGAGGGTCCCCATGTCGGCGAATCCATTCACGGGCTCCTCTCCCTATGGAAAGCCCAGAACACTGCAACAGATCCATCAGCAGTGTTTCTAAGCATCGGAGCAGCACAACATGTTATAATAGGCTTGGAAAATGCAACGCTGCACATTAAATATTATACCACATGTGCAATCGCTCGAGCACTGCACGGCTCGATGCACATTTTAATACGGTAAACACACACTTGTATGAGCTATAGAAAAAAAAACACTTATCTTCTTAAGGAGCAGCAAAAAGATGAGCAAGGGGCCTAGGGGCAGGACATGACATAAGACAAAGAAGAGAGTCCTTATTGGTTGAAATCAGAAACTACTGGAAAGAAAAGGTTTATGGGAATGGGTAGTTCCTTTCTTTGATCAGTGTTCTGAGTGTGAGTTTTTTTTATAGTTAAAAAAACTGTAAAAGAAACATAGTAATTTAAACTTTTTGAAAGCTGCTGGAGAGTGGCCAAAAAGAAGATTGTTCTCATCCCCGGTCTTGACATAGAATCAAATTAGCTTCCCTTGGTTTTCAATGATCAACTTTTAGTGATGTATTAGCTTAATTTATTAATGTAGAGAGCGAAGTTGTGAGAATGTTTTACAGAAGATTTTATTTTCTAAATATTATTCTGAAATGTTAGATTTTTCATTAACAAAAACACAAATGAACGTGAGAAGCATCCCTTTAGTATATAAAATGATTAAAAGCATAAGAATTTTTTGCAAATGCTGCCGGATTCCAACCTCATTTACACGTCATCACTTAACACGCTCCCTGAAGACGACCTTTTTCACAAAACACAGGAAGAGGTTATCATAAGCTAGCTACAATTGTGTCTTTAGAACAAAGAGGCTATTCCAATGGCAACGTACTGTGTTGCCTCACTTAAGAGAATGGCGACCTTTCTTGCAAGATATTTAAAAAAACACTCTTGGATAAAAAAAGAAAAACCTTAACCTTCACCATTGACAGCAGCAGGGCCGACCTTAAGGGCAGCAGCACCCTGGGTGAATTGGCAACCCCCATCACCCAGCGCGCCCCCATGGTTAACAGGGGGCGGGACGGAAGGGGGCGGGGCCAAGATGGGCCACTTTTTTGTTTTAACCTCTTCGCTCCAGCGGGGAGGTTAAATAGGGTGCGTTCATTCAATGACAATGAGGTGCCTGCCACGCCTTCTGCCACCAAACCAGTTCGGGGGAGCCCTTGAAAGACTCCCTGGAGCTGGCGTGGTGGGGGTCTAATGGTGCCTTTTCTTGTGAAAAGTTCCCACCGCAGAGGGGTGCATTTAAATGCACCCACCGCCGTGAGCACATTTTACAGTACTGCTGCGCCTTCTCCCACAAGCCCTTGAAAGACTCCCCCCGAGCTGGCGTGGTGGGGGCAAAAGGCGCCCTGGGGGGTGTGGCGCCCTGGGTGGTCACTCTGCTCGCCACCACCAAGGGCCGGCTCTGGACAGCAGCCTGCCGTTTCAGAACCCCAGAGCCAAGAATGCCCAAACAGCCTAGCTCCAAGTGTCCACCTTCCGCAAAATGAAACCCTTCAACCCTCTGCAGGACTTCTGGACTATACTCGTCTTTCACATCGATGGGGGAACTGCCCTCCTGAAGGAGCTCTCAGCTGCTCACTTGACTCACCTAAAAACTTTCCACCACATTGAAGGACTTCTTATTAAAGGTGCATGTAAATTTGACCGAATCACTGCTTGTTGTAGGCAAACTACAGTGGCTTCCTCTCCAAGCCAGGACATTGTTCAAGAATGAGGGTATCATCAGTCGCAAGTACCAAGCCAGCGTAACTTGCAGCTAAGCTCCAGTGATCTAGTGGCACACGCTCCTCGTGCAGCAAATCGACTAACCCGCTAGACAACTCGTCCGCACGGAGAGTACCTGCAAATAATCCTTCTCTTGTCACACACCCACTCTCCGGAACTCAATACCAGAGTCTGTTCAGAATGCCCCCACAATTCTCTCAAAACTGGCTTTTTCAATACCAATTGGCAAAGGACTAGTTTCAATGGACACAAAGACTACAATTCACAGTATTATATTACTGTCAAAAGATGCCAGCCCAAATGTTGGCTACCCATGCCCTCTGGAGCTCTCGTCTGCTCTCGTGCTAGATCCGTGCTTCAAAAAAATAAAATAAAAATAAAGTGTGCACTCCCATATGCTGATTTTAGACTTTAGGACAGTGGTCTTCAAATTGTGCTGCTGTACCCTGATCGTAGCTCAAGGGATATCCAGGTTGGAGGGGGGTTCATGCTGGAGCTCTCGTCTGCTCTCGTGCTAGATCCGTGCTTTAAAAAAATAAAATTAAAATAAAGTGTGCACTCCCATATGCTGATTTTAGACTTTAGGACAGTGGTCTTCAAATTGTGCTGCTGTACCCTGATCGTAGCTCAAGGGATATCCAGGTTGGAGGGGGGTTCATAAGGCTTGTGAGAGGACCTCATAGGGAGAGACTCCTGGACCAAAAGAGAGAAAGGACTAACATTTAATAAAGAAGGATCCTGGGAGATTTGAATGCAGAGCAGCAGTGAAACCAGAAGTGAGAGCTTGGAGAGGGATGTTGGAGACGGAGATTGGCCCATCACGGCTATATGAGGAACGGGGAAGCTAGCCGCCACCCCAGAGTGAAGTACGAGCGCTCCAGGGTATGGCGTGACCCAAGGAGAGTGGTCCATAAATGACGTTGATACTGCCAATGCCTCAAAGAAAGAGGCAAACTACCAGGAAGAAGACTCGTAACGAGCCGTGAAAGGTCTGCGGTGGAGTAGCAGCCTGCACCCCACAGGAAGAACCAGTGATTCTCGCCCGTAAGAATGAAGATAACGGGCATAGCGGGAAACACGGGAGGGGGCCAGGATATAACTATATCAAAGTTGCATATCATCGTCACAGTGGTAACCTCTTAGGAACCGAAGAGAAACACAGGAGTGATCTCCTACGTTCCAGTGGTAATCCTAAAACAAGCCAACCAGAAGGAACAGTCGGGAATAATCTCCCTCATCACAGTGTTAAGTGACCTCAATTCAGCACCCCAACTAAGTCAATGCTGAGTCTGGGATGCCCAAGGGAAGCCCTTAATTATATATTTTTATGACAAGTTCATAGATCTGGATGATAAACCCTTGTATAACGCCCCTCTCTTTGAATCCCCCTGACCTCACTGAGCCAAGAAGTAGGTTTGTTTTGCAAATTAAAAGATGTATTTGAAAAATTAAACAAGATATATATCACACTTTTAATATGACGGTGATCAACAATGGATAATATTACACTAGCACACTTTTTAAATTACTTAGGAGTTGGTATAGAGAGGATAAAGTAGCTGAGAATGCTTTTATGGTTTCAAGGAAATGCAATGATGGAAAAGAATGCAGCACAGAAATAAACTGAGATGGTTTCCACAAGAGATAATATGATCACTTTTTCTTTTGACAATTCACTCCCCCCTATGCAATATAAGGAGATGTTCTGACTTGAGAGTCGTGTAGACCGATGAGACCTCCGTCCCCAAGTGACGCACAGGGGAACTAATAGAAACCCGCTGTGCGACCTTTGAGGCCACAGGTGAGAGATGTCTTCCCAGATCCACGGAACCTCTGGAACACCGATGCTGCTGTCAAAAGGGAAGGAGGTTAAGTACCAGGCAATTACAATACAATCAGGTAAACGATAGGATCCAAAGAGTCTTACCTATCTGGTGTTGGGGAAACCCAGGTAACCTAGTAGAGAGGTTCGAGACTCAGATGATGCGGCGGTCCCTGGAATAGTAGAACCGCAGGTGAGCGTGGATGGGGGGTTAGCCACCTGTAGGAGAGAGGGCTTGACTTGAATCCCAGAAGGGAAATGGCGTAGTAGTTCAACAAGGTAACAGGGGATGATCCAAAGGCAAGTCGAAGTGAAGTCCAAAATCCGGCAACAGGTACACAGTTCCAAGCGAAGGTACAAAAGGGGTGTCCGAAGGAGTCCGAGGTAGAGTTCCGTGATCAAAGTAACAAGGAGCAGTTCGTAACGCAAAACAGGGTCTGAAGACAGCTGAGAAGCAATGAGCATTCTGTCTCTCAGACCTTTATACTGTGTGTCTCTGGGTCATGTGACGTCTCTGGGTCATGTGACGTCCACCAAGGTCACGTGAGGAACGCCACACTGGATCACGTGACCGACGTGAAGACGTAACGCCGCCCCTTCTGCTATATGTTCTCCAAGGCAATTGCCAATGCAGAAAGGGTTGCAATCGAGCCCGTACACCAAAGCTGGTACGGTGTTTTCGGTCCTTTGGGTTCACCGAATCACTTGAGCCTCGAACCGTGGGAGGAGATGTTGGGGGAATGTGTGCAATGTTCTGACGTGGAGTGGACTGGTGTGCAGGGGATCGCCTAACATAGCCCCCCCCCAACGGCCCACGACCCCGTGGGCAGGACGGATGATCCCTATGGAAGCGGGCCACCAACCGAGGGGCGTTCAGATCTAAGGTGGAAACCCATGAACGCTCCTCCGGGCCGTAACCCTTCCAATCCACCAGATATTGGAGCCTACCCCTAAACCATCTGGACCCTAAAATGGCCGACACCTCAAAGACATCAGGAGAGGTCAGGGACACCGGCACAACAGGGGCTCGAAGACGGACGGAATCAGGACAAGGTTTGAGGAGGGAGACATGGAACACAGGATGGATACGCCAAGAACTAGGAAGCACTAGACGAAAAGCCACCGGATTCACAACCTGAGAGACCACATACGGGCCGACAAAACGAGGTAGCAATTTCCGGCAACCCACTAGGCGAATGTGGATCCCGTGTGGATGACGTGAAGACAACCAGACCCTGGAACCCACCACCAGAGGGGGAGCAGCTCGACGTTTGCCATCCACACGGGCCTTCATAGAAGCCTTTGCTTCGGTGAGATGAACCACAGTACTAGCATGTACAGCAGACAAATCCCTAAGACACGTCGTGGCCGCAGGATTCGAAGAACTAGAAGCATCAGGGACCGGCAAGACCTTGGGATGTTGGCCGTAGAGGGCGTAAAAGGGGGAATAACCAGTAGCTGAATGAGCCGCATTATTGTACGCGAACTCAGCAAGCCGTAAGACGGCCAACCAGGAGGCCTGATGTTGCAATATAAGGCAGCGAAGGTACTGCTCCATAGATTGATTCGTCCTTTCGGTCTGCCCATCGGTCTCAGGATGATAGGCCGAAGAATACCTGGTATCAATGCCCAGTAATTTCGTCAACGACCTCCAGAACCGAGAGGTGAACTGTGATCCTCGATCGGATATAATGACCGAAGGAAGGCCGAATAACATGAACACATGTTCAAAAAACAAGTCCGCCAAGACCGGAGCCGAAGGAATGCCTTTACAAGGAACAAAACGAGCCATTTTTGTGAACGTGTCCACCACTACCCAGATGGAATCAAAGCCTTTCGACTTGGGGAGATGGGTAACGAAATCCATAATCAACGTATGCCAGGGCCTGGGAGGTACCGGAAGCGGAAGTAACAACCCAACCGGTCGACCCCTTCGATGTTTAGCCTGAGCACATACTGCGCACGAATTGACATAACATGCCACATCGCGCGTCATAGAGGGCCACCAACACCAACGCTTGAGAAGATCTAAAGTGCGCTCTTGACCGGGATGGGCATTAAAGGGGGCATCATGAGACCACTCAAGGGCCAGATTACGAGTGTCAGGTGTGGGAAGGAACAGACGTTCATGTACGAAAGGTAATCCATCAGAATACACTGGGTCCCATTCCCGCAACTGATCGGAATGATTGCTAGTCCAGGATCGGACCGAGTCTAATAAAGACAATGAGGGTGTACAAAGACAAATCACATGACTCTTTCCGAGAACGGTGTCAGGGAAGGTTGGCAACTCGACCCCCCCCGGGGAACGTGACAAGGCATCTGCTTTTCCATGTGAAGTGCCAGGATGATGCATAATATGAAAATCAAAAGAGGAAAAGAAAAGATGCCATCGGACCTGTCTGCTATTAATGCACTTCAATGAAGCCAGGTCCTGTAAATTCCGATGATCTGAGTATACAGTGATGGGATGTTTAGCCCCCAGAAGATGATGGCGCCAAACACGAAAGGCATCCATGACAGCCAAGAGTTCCTTCTCCGTCACGATGTAATGAGTCTCAGTACTGGAAAACTTACGGGAATGGTATGCCACTGGGTGTAACTTGCCTGTTGTAGGACATGTTTGAGACAGTACCGCACCGAGAGCAAAAGAAGAGGCATCCGCCTCAACTATGAACGGAAGATCAGGATTGGGGTGCTGGAGTACTGGTGCGGTAGTGAAGGCGGTTTTCAAAGCCTCAAAAGCCTCCTGATGTTCTCTCTGCCAACGATAGGGTACCTGAGGACTGGTCAGAGCCGTGAGCGGGGCAACAATTGTGGAAAAGGAAGAAATGAAACGTCTATAAAAGTTGGCGATTCCCAAAAAGGCCTGCAGGGACTTGAGTGTTTGTGGTACTGGCCAATCTAATACTGCTTTGACCTTAGATTCGTTCATGGATAACGCCCCAGGGGTAATGTGGAAACCCAGAAACTCAACAGATGTTTTATGGAACTGACATTTCTCAGGTTTGGCGAATAGTGAATGTTCTCTCAGACGGGATAGTACTTCTCGGACATGCTTTACATGCTCATCAAGACTACGAGAAAAGATTAAGATGTCGCCCAAGTACACAACCATGTATACATCCAGAATATCCCTGAATATGTCATTCATGAATCGTTGGAATGTAGCCGGGGCATTACATAGGCCGAAGGGCATGACTAGATATTCATACAATCCGTAACGAGTACAGAAAGCAGTTTTCCACTCGTCTCCCTCGCGAACGCGCACTAAATTGTATGCACCGCGTAGGTCAAGCTTGGTGAAAATAGAAGCATGTGATAAGTGATCTAGAAGCGGTGTGATTAACGGGATTGGGTATCTATCCTTTTTTGTGATAGCGTTAAGACGTCGATAATCCACACAAGGACGTAAATCCCCCTCCTTCTTGGGCACAAAAAATATAGGGCTTGCCGCTGGTGAAGTAGAGGGGCGGATATGTCCTAAACGAAGGGCGTCCTGTACATACTCTTTCAACGCTTGTTCCTCCGAAGGGGATAAGGAATAGATCCTGCCCGAAGGAATAGTGGAATCAGGAAGTATTTCGATTGGGCAGTCATATGGTCTATGTGGAGGGAGTACCTCGGAAGAGCCACGATCGAAAACTGATTCGAATGCTTTGTACTCAGGTGGAATCCCAGACACCAAGCCCCCAACAGTATGAGAAAGCACAATCTCTGGATCGTCAACAGTCAGTGTGAGTTGAGCTAAGGCTCCCAAGGCCCGAGAAGGTGTGTCAGTGGTTTGATGGACCGGGAGACAATAGTTCTGACAGACCTCGGACTCGAAGAGCACAGTGCCTGACTGCCAATTGATCAGCGGATTGTGTTCACGTAACCATGGAATCCCTAATATGATACCGAATTGAGGTGTGGTAATCAAATCAAAACTTAAGGTCTCTGTGTGAATTTCTTGTATGTTCAACAAGAGAGGTGCAGTTTGGTGTCTAACAGGACCAGAAACTAACGCAGAGCCGTCTACGGCTTGGACATGTTCAGGTCGTGTTTTCACCACTAGGGGTAGGTTGAGGGAATGGGCCAAATCAATGTCTATGTAATTACCAGTAGCACCTGAATCAATGATGATATTGACTGCATGAAGAAGGCCAGTAGAAGGACATAGAGTAGCCTTTACAGAGATGGGTTGAACACGAGCAAAGGCAAGAGGGGTACCCGGAGATGATGACGGAACACTCGACCTGTTCTCCGGATCTAAGGTCGAGCTGTCCGAAAAACCTGACTCTTCTTGGGACGTCGAGGACACTCTTTCACAAAATGTCCAGTGGTGCCACAATAAAAGCATGCATTATCCACCCTCCTATGTTCCCTCTCAGATGTTGTAATAGGACTACGTAAACCTCCCACTTGCATAGGTTCTTCTGTACTGGGAGCAGGAGTACTAGCAAGAGTAGGATGGGAAGAGACCCCCAATTCGGCTCTACGCTCCGATCGCCGTGCATCTATCTGCAGGGCGAGATCAACCAATTCCTGATACTGAGTGGGCACAGAAGGGATCACTGCTAAAGCATCTTTCATGATGTTACTCAACCCCCTATAAAAGACCACCGCCCGCTTGTTTTCTGGCCATGATGTTTCAGCAACTAGTTGATTGAACCGGGTGATGTAGTCAATCAAAGTCCTTCTACCCTGAGTTAATTCTAACAACTCCAAATCCCTAGACTGTGCCTTGTGTCGGGTATCGAATACTCGAGACATCTCTACAACCAACAGATCAAAGTCATAAAGGACTGGGCTATTATTCTCCAGCAGGGGGTTAGCCCAAGCGGCAGCTGTCCCGGCTAAATGGGAAAGGGCGAAAGCGGCTTTGGCAGTGGAAGTAGGAAAGGCCAACGGTCTGCATAAGAAATGTAACTTGCACTGATTAACAAAGGTTCTGAATTTCTTGGGGTCACCTTGATAGCGTTCAGGAGCAGCCAGGGGGGAAGGGGTTGGGAGGACCACCGGAGTTGGGACTGTAGTAGTAACCAAGGGAGGGGGTGTAGTTGAGGAGCTAGCATCTCCAAACTCAGGGTCTGCGGGAAGGGAATGCTGAACACTCTGTATGGAATCTAACCTTTGGTGGATCACCGTGTTAGCGGCGGCCATATCCGCCCTTAATACTGTAAATGCCTGGACTAAGGCAGCTATGGGTTCTTCCGTGGATCCCTGCATCGTCAAACACAACTAAACGGCTTCTCAGTCTGTTCTGACTTGAGAGTCGTGTAGACCGATGAGACCTCCGTCCCCAAGTGACGCACAGGGGAACTAATAGAAACCCGCTGTGCGACCTTTGAGGCCACAGGTGAGAGATGTCTTCCCAGATCCACGGAACCTCTGGAACACCGATGCTGCTGTCAAAAGGGAAGGAGGTTAAGTACCAGGCAATTACAATACAATCAGGTAAACGATAGGATCCAAAGAGTCTTACCTATCTGGTGTTGGGGAAACCCAGGTAACCTAGTAGAGAGGTTCGAGACTCAGATGATGCGGCGGTCCCTGGAATAGTAGAACCGCAGGTGAGCGTGGATGGGGGGTTAGCCACCTGTAGGAGAGAGGGCTTGACTTGAATCCCAGAAGGGAAATGGCGTAGTAGTTCAACAAGGTAACAGGGGATGATCCAAAGGCAAGTCGAAGTGAAGTCCAAAATCCGGCAACAGGTACACAGTTCCAAGCGAAGGTACGAAAGGGGTGTCCGAAGGAGTCCGAGGTAGAGTTCCGTGATCAAAGTAACAAGGAGCAGTTCGTAACGCCAAACAGGGTCTGAAGACAGCTGAGAAGCAATGAGCATTCTGTCTCTCAGACCTTTATACTGTGTGTCTCTGGGTCATGTGACGTCTCTGGGTCATGTGACGTCCACCAAGTTCACGTAAGGAACGCCACACTGGATCACGTGACCGACGTGAAGACGTAACGCCACCCCTTCTGCTATATGTTCTCCAAGGCAATTGCCAAAGCAGAAAGGGTTGCAATCGAGCCCGTACACCAAAGCTGGTATGGTGTTTTCGGTCCTTTGGGTTCACCGAATCACTTGAGCCTCGAACCGTGGGAGGAGATGTTGGGGGAATGTGTGCAATGTTCTGACATGGAGTGGACTGGTGTGCAGGGGATCGCCTAACAGGAGATGGAAGGAGCACACAATTTTCAGGAATACAATCGAAAGCAAAACCAATTCAGTTCCCCCCTAGCAAGCTTAGAGCAACCGGTATGCTTTTAAAACATGCAGAAATACTCTTAATGTGATTTACAATGAAGTGAAAATATTCTAAAAATTGTTTTAATTCCCTTTAGGAGATTCAGGGTAGGTGACAGCCACTTTGAATTAGTCCAGGTCAACACTAGCAAGGATTCAGGAGGGATTATCAGGTTGAAAACGAATTTCAGCAATGCAAGCAAGAGACAGCTATTTTTTTAACGTGTGGTGAGATTGAGCTAGTTTTTAATTCGCGGCACTTTTCCCGAGTGCGTAAAGCGCGATTACGGAAAAACTATAAGGAGTAGAAAGTCGGTTTAGGGCTTGTTGGAAAGCTGAGGATCCTAGCTGTTGAATATCAGGTTACAAAAGATTTTGAGGCCTGCTGAAAGGATTCAGCTTGTGGACTAGGTCTTTCTGCTAAAAGTTCTGGAATCTGGAGTCTGCTTTTCTAAGTTCTGGTCTCTGAATATTGTCTGGATTTGAAGTCGTCCATCAAAGTGCTTCACAAGAAAGTGGAAAGAGCAGTCCCAACCTGGGTTTTAGTGGGTCTTTTTATGTCTTTTGAAAGTGGGTGGGAAGGCTGACTTTCTATGCCCAACCCTCTGAGGATCCTGATAGGCTATAGGATTCTCTGTCGCCTGACTGGGACATACAGAAAGAACACTCCCCTTGTCACTTTGCACACAAATCTATTTTTAACTTAAATGCATATTTATCTATGTACAATTTTTCTAATATTATATGTCCAGTTAACATATTTTCTGTAGCACCAAACCATCCGACCCCTGTGTTTGTAAGATGTTGTGTCCACTTCTGACAGAATTCTGCCCTTTTCATCGAGAACACAACCTCTAAACATTTCCAGAATTTACACAAATGTGCGCAAGGAATATGGGCATCAGATGATGAAGTGTCAGATTTTTAACATACATACATTTGAAGTAATACCCTATTTTCCGCTACTACCCCCCAGAACATACCACAGAGTCCTAACACCTCTTAAAATGTGCACAGAAAAATCACAGGAATCATGATATTAATTATATAATTTTGACAATTTCGTACTATGAATTAACCATCTTTCTAAAATTATGCTCTGGCCCAGATGGGTGTGGTTTAGGTCCCAAAGCACATGGGGAATTCCTTGTTCATCCACTTCCTCCAAGCTTAGCTGACTCACAGAGGCAGTGCCCCTCCCATTTCCTTCCAAGAGGAAGCCATTTACGGCCCCCTGATTTAGCAATTGCTTGGAGCAAAGGGAAGTACATTGTTCTGTTTTCCTGCAGTCCCAGGCACCCCTCCCCTGATTCAATCAGAGAGGTGTGATCTCCTTTTGGTGGGGCAGCAGAAGGGAGGCCATGCCTGTGAATACAGTTGCTGGGCAAGTTTCAACTCCTGTCGGGGGTAGTCCCATTTTTCTTCATTCAAATCAAACTTACAATTTTGACGCATGCAGCTAGAACGCTGATTCTAAGTTCAAAACTATGACATTTAAACAGTTGCAACCTATGTGACACTCAAAAGTAGGTCACTCATTTATTTTAAACATTTCGATTTTAGTGGCTTTAAGTCCGATTTCACTTAAGCTGCTGACATCCACAGCTCAGCCAGTTTTGTTCTGAACATTATTTTAGGCTCTTCATCTTTCCAGATTTGGTATGCACACAAGACTTCAACAGGCACTGCTGTTTTTCCTTTGGCACCACGTTTTACTCATGGCGCTTCTGGCCCATCACGCTCGCACTGGTGGGTGGCAGGTCAGGCGACCATTTTGGTGTGCGCAAAAACTGCGCAGTTTTCCTGGATTCTGGCGCAAATGTGGGCTTTTCAGCCATCTTGGATTTTCTAAGCCCACAGCACCAAATGTTGTAGCATAATAGGTTGTGGGTCAAGACACCTGACAACAGTGATAACACTAGGAGAAGCCAAAGAGGAAATACCTGGGAGTAATCTCCCTCGTCACAGTAGTAATAAGAGAAGCCACAGAGAAGAAGCATTTGTGATTAGTCCCCTTTGCTACAGCAGCAGTTGGCAAAGTGCACAAAGTGAAGAGTGCAACTTGAGTGATCTTTCTCGCCACAGTGGAGACAGTGAAATTAACAAAAGTCAAGAGTGCCTTGGGAGTGCTCTCTCTCATCACAGGGATTACATTAACAGCCATGTAGAGAAGAACAGACAACTAGAGCGGTTTAGAAAGAACTTTTAATGTGGGAATAGGTCAAGAAGCACCAATGAAATTGTGGAACAAGTCTTCAAAACTCTGTTGGAGCAACTAAAGAGACTTTTGAGG
This sequence comes from Ambystoma mexicanum, assembly GCF_040938575.1. NCBI lineage: Eukaryota > Metazoa > Chordata > Amphibia > Caudata > Ambystomatidae > Ambystoma > Ambystoma mexicanum. The sequence goes on along the minus strand of NC_090921.1, from coordinate 10,008,790 downwards.
AGTATTGGATGGGCCAGGAGAAGGCAATCAGAATCGGAATCAAAATATTGAAGAAGACTGAACCAGTTTACCAGAAGAAGGGAGCCACTCGCCTGCTATTTTGTTTTCCATAAATGCTACGGGTGGAAACCTTCTTGTGACCCTTACCCTGACGGCAAGTGCCCAATTTATCTTGGAATAGGTTGGGAAAACCCTGTAGAGCTAGGGAAAGTTAGCCCCTTTTGCTGATCAGTTAGGAAACTAGATTTTAATAATGCCACCTCTTTGTCTGACTCCTCACTCCACCTCGCCACATAGACCAGAAACTATATTTTTACTCATGGGGGGGACTCTGTATAAAAAAGTTTAAATAGCACTTCTCTAGGAGCTTGTGGAGTCTATCTTTCTGGAGGAATTGCTACATCGCTTGGGCTATGCAACGAGCTTGCCAGTGCAAAGTATGTGCGAGAACTGCAATGCTAAGTGTTGCTGGGGAGTCTGGGAGCTGCTGTTGAGCATGGAAGTAAGAGATTGAGGTTTTGTTTCCTTAATCAGTATGTGTGCATTGCTGGATTAAAGGGATACAATCCCGTATACTTTACAAAGTAATTCAGCAGGCCAGGAGAAGCGCAGTGATTGATAGCCAGACAATATCAACACAGCCCCACCCTCACCGAAATTAGACAATATCAGAGAGAATAACAACGCATTCATCTTGGCAGCAAGACAACACAGAGCAACACAGGCTTGAATCCCGGTCCGACTCTTAGAGACTGGTTTCCTTTCATTAGTGCGCTACCAAAGATTAATTATTTTTGGAGGCGGGAGACTGCCTGGCTAAGTCACCTACTAGGAATATAACATACATTGAACCTGAAGTTGGTCCTAAGGGAGTTTTTAATTTTGCTTTTGATTCTGGAGAACAAGTATCTCCCCCTGCAGACTTGAGGGCAAGTCAATGGCCTCCCTATAGCTGCTCTCATCACTGCAGGGGATCAGTTTATCTTTTCACACATTCATTAGTTTGGAGAGGGAGGCGCAATCGATGCCGCGAGTATGAACCAGAAAGAGTTTGTGTCCCTACAACCAGGAGCTAAGCATCTTTCTAAAGGTGCGGCGGATCTGTACGTTTGCACAACAGCCCTTCTGTGTCTGGACACAGCCTGCTCAAGTGTCGTGAGCGTTCAACGTACACCTGAGAAAATTGAATGCCTCGAGGAACAAAATAATGAGTGTGCGAGGCGATCATTGTGGGGACACTAATGCCTCATTAGCCTTGACGGATTCCTACTTGGATAAATTAGGTGACGGCTGGAAGGTATAGAATTAATGTTAACCTCTGGCAATTGCTCTGGGCAATGCTCCATAGCATCGCTTTTTTGCCTGCCAAGCCTGTGGCGTACGGGAAAGGTGATTGGTACATATCAGGAATGTAGAAGAGATTGCTGTAGATTCCCCCATAATATAAACATCGTTGTTAGAATATCAGGTGGAAAATGTTGATGTAATTTTAAAAAGGAGAAAAAAAGGAATATGTTTTTAAAATAGAGAGAAGCATTCCTTGTGATGGGGTGTGATATAGAATTGTAGTGTGGGGCTTGCATTGGCATATGAAATGCAAGCCATGGAATGTTAGCTGGTGATGGAACCCTCGGTTCCTTCAGAGTTCCACAGCTTACAGTTGGGGATTCAGGATGGGAGATATGACTGGAAGGTTGCCTCTACCGATACTCTCCTCTAGCCCGTTACCCTGGAACTACAATAAAGCACACTTATCTTTGTATCTACTGGCTCCTGTGTCATCCCTGCATCCTGTCTGCCATTCCCGAGTCAGGCAACTACAAATTGGTGACGAAGTTTTGAAGATTCCTCTGTAGAGCACTTGAAAAGCTGAACACCCACTTGAAAACAGAGAGAGTGGCCGGCAGAAAGCTGAAACACTGAAAAGACACTGGAGGAGAGCTGCTGAGAGGTGTCCCCTGATGCTGCCCCGCTATGAGGATATGAATGGAATGATCCTGCTCCATGATGGCAAAGTGAGAGTCCACAGAAGGAAGCATGTGCTGGAGCGGCACTGGAAAAAGAAGTCCAGTCACTGCCTGGGACTGTGGGCTGGTTTCCTTGGTACACATTTCGGTGTACAGCCAAAGCGCTGTTATGTCTGTGGGAGCGTATCATGTTGTAGCATGTAGTTCCTGGTATGTGGGTGCCACGAGCATGGATGCTGACTTCCCTGCTCATCCGTGAGACTGAGGAGTTCGGCATGTATGTGCTACATTTTACAAAATGGAAAGATACGTTATGTGAGGATTTCCTTTGCGCTCCGTTGGTTTTCGGGTCAGCGTGGCGAGAGCAAGTGTAGCTGCTGTGACCAACGATTGCAGAGCTCTGTTCAGCACGATGCTCACTGCAGAGTCCTGTAAGGAAGGCATGGTATCAACAGTAAGACACACAAGTGACGACAGTTCAAGTCAAGGGTGTTTATCGAACTTGCACAAGGGTGTGATAAACACCTATCTAAACCTAAATCTACAGATGGGAGCAAGCTACGACCATCAAATAATAATAATGCAGTCCAGAGGAGTCTTCCCAAAATAAAAGGGCCTATACTAAAAAACCTTTTGCAAATCCTTGCCACTAATTTACAAATAATGTGTGTAATGTTCATGGAAATCAAAGAAGTGTTCACAAAATAATAAGTCAGGATGCTCAGGCCGATGGCCTCCCTTACCCACGTTTTCAGCACAGGACAAGGCGGGTCACTTTTGCTAAACACACAATCTGGCTTCTGCGGCACAAGGATATAGTTCAATTTTCCAAGTTCAGGACCTTCTGTGTGCAAATCTCTTTACTTCTTGCAAGTCACTTGATGGAGAGGCCATGCTGTGCCAAAAACAATACTCAAACGTTCTTTTCCTTTCACCAGCATTCACCTTAGGTATTCACCTCTGATCCCCCTCAACCGGGCTCTGATCCCCTTCAAAACAAAAGATCAACGTTAGGTCCCCCTCTTCCAGGGTCAGATCCCTTTCAAAACAAAAACTTCAATGTTGGATCCCCCTCTTCCGGGCTCAGATTCCTTTCAAAATAAGGTTCAGAAAATTCCTTTTTGGGTGACTCACAGTTTACACTGGATCCCACTCTGCCGGGCTCAGATCCCTTCCCTTCGTTCAATCAGTTTCTCTCAGCCGGGCTCTGTCCAATTGTGATGTACATTAAACTATCAAAGAATTTCGAAAGTGCACATGGTTGAACTTGACCCTTTGCATGACCACTTCGATCTCAATATTTCTTTCTCTCACATTCAGCATCAGCTGGATACCTAACAGACGATTTGATCATGGGGCCTCCTCACTAAAACCTATGATTAAAGCTCATACTCAAGAAAGTTGTTCCTGTGCTCCCATATGGTACAGAACTAAGAAATTAGTCTTCCTTGAGGTGTCTCTCACAGGTAGAGGGACAGCTAGGAAATTGATTCTGGGTTTATCATGGACCATGACAACCCACAAAATCTGTATAGAATCAATTTGGTATCATTACCTACACAGGCGACATTGAGAAAAGTCAGTCTCTGTATAAAAATCAGGCAGAGTATTAAATGCTGCTTGGCATTTTACAAGACGCTTTGGGCATGCGCTTTTGCCATTTTATGAATTCGATGGGCACTGCAAACAATTTCTTATGTGATTGTGGAGCTTGAAACCCCTCAACTTTTTTTTTTGTTGTAAATTTGATTTTATTAAGTTTTACAAGTGTGAGTCATGATACAACAATAAGAAAACCAGTACATATCTTATAATAGTAGAACAAAACCATAAAACTCCATGTATTCCGTGTTTGTCCGGCAGACACGATCTCCATACATAAAGTTCGAGTGTAAACATGACTTCCCCCCGCCCCTGTTGCCCACCCCCCTCCCTCTCCGTGGTCAGGCAGCGTTTAGTTCAGTTCTTGCAGCATTCATTGTGTGATGATCAGAGTTAGTATGTGTTGTCGGGATCTTCCTCAATCATGAGAGTACATATTAGTGGGGGCGGACTCTGTTTTATTTAGGTCTCGTTTTCTGTTCTTGGGGTGGTCAGTTTATGGCTGAGGAGTCCATTGGGTAGGTATATGCTCCATCCAGAGGGCTTCAATCTGCGACGATCTTCCGTGTAGTGACGCTGTGATATGTTCCATTATGCAAATATTAGTGGCAACGTTGATCCATTCACTTTTCGTAGGGGTTATGGGGGCTTTCCATTTCATTACCAACGTTGCTCTTGCCGCTAATAGCAGTTGTGGGGCTATATCCTTTATTTTGATCCAGTCATCCTCATCCTTCTCAAGGCCGAAGAGTATGAGGTAGGGATTAGCTGTTCTGATAATACCGTCGACCTCTTTGATCCAGCCCAAAACTTCAGACCAGAAGACTTTTATTCGGGGGCACCCCCACCACATGTGCCAATAGTCTGCTTTCTCCCCACATCCCCGCCAACATTCTGGCTTGACTGTTTGGAACATTTTGGATAACCTGACTGGATCGTATTGCCATCTATGCAGCAACTTGATTGCATGGAGCTTGTATTGGTTTGAGATGGATATTTGTGTGGCCGCTTGGCATATGGTGTCCCATAGATCCGGCCTGATCTGTTCAGCGAAATCCTTTTCCCATCTACCTTTCAGTGCGTCCGTGTTCACTCCCTCCCCTCCTATCAGTGCCCTGTACATGTCAGATATTAGGCCCTTCATTTCAGTTCTTGAGTCGAGTATTTTCTCAAAGGGAGTGAGATCTCTCATTAATTTGGGCTTCCACATAGGTCTCGTCAAAACGCCTTTAATTTGTATATATTGAAAAGTGGATAGTGGGCCTATTCCGAGGGCTTCCGTTAATTCTGGGAGAGGGATAAAGGAGTCTTTTCTTTGTAGTTGCCCAACTCTTTCCAATCCTGCCTCATTCCATGCTTGGAATCGTCCTACATTTGGAATGTGGTCGTTGATTCCGGGAGACCATAAATGGCTTAAGGGGGCTGGCCAGGTGATAATGTTTTGCATGTTCTTTCCATGTGTCCAAATGTCCCAGATGGTGTTCAGTATGGGGTGATCTTTGAGTTTTCTTCGAATTCTTTTCTTTGGAGCCCAGAGCCATTCCGATACCGTGGCTGGTGAGAAATAATGATTGTCCATATTAACCCAATGGATGTCTGTATGATTACGTAGATGTGGGATTAGTACTCTGAGTTGGGATGCTTCGTAGTATTTTTGTAGGTTAGGGAGTCCGACCCCTCCCTTGTCTTTGGGGAGTGTTAAGATCTTATATGGGATCCTCGCTTTCTTCCCTTGCCATAAAAATCGGAGCATGGCCCTTTTGGTCTCAATAAAGAAACTGACCGGGATCCTGATGGGTAACATTTGGAAGGGGTATAGGAATCGAGGGAGGGATACCATCTTTATTGCATTAAGTCGACCAAGCCAAGATATTGTGAGCTTATCCCATCTTGCCAGGTCCAACCGGAACTGGTTTAGAAGGGTGGGGAAGTTAGCTTCGTATAGGTCACTCAGCTTTTTCGTAATTTGTATCCCCAGGTACTGTAGTTTTGCGTGTTCAATTTTAAGACCCAGTGGAGAGAATTTGGTGATATTTTCATCTTCTGAGCCTTGACGGGGAGAGAGTGTTGACTTGGTTTTGTTTACTTTGAACCCTGATAGTCTACCGTATTCTTCCAAAAGACAGAGGGCTCGAGGGATGGAAGAAAGGGGGTTAGTAATGTGGAGGAGGATGTCATCTGCATAGAGGGCAATTTTGTATTCCGTCGACCTCAATCGAATACCCTCTAGGATGGGGTCGGCCCTCATCGTTATTGCCAGGGGTTCTAGTGAGAGTGCAAAGAGAATTGCCGAGAGGGGACATCCCTGTCTAGTCCTACGTTGTAAGTTGAACCATCTAGAATATTCACCATTCACGAATATTGAGGCTTTAGAGTCCGAGTATACTGCCTGTATTGCTTTCCTAAACCTAGTGCCCAATCCCACTTTACATAATACTGCTTTTAGGAATCCCCATTCCACCCTTTCAAAGGCATTTTCTGCATCGATAGAGAGTAGGACCGGGTTATTATCCAGGGTCTGGGATGTATGGATAAGATGGAGGGTTTTGCGCATCGTGTCAGCCCCCTGTCTCCCGAGTATAAATCCAACCTGATCTGGGTGTATGAGTTGCGGGATTAGTGTTTCCAACCTTGCAGCCAGGATTCTAGTATAGATTTTTGCATCCAGGTTAAGCAGGGAGATGGGGCGGTACGAGGCACATTTCGTGGGATCCCTCCCTGCCTTGGGGATCACTGTGATCAGTGCTCTGGTAAAGGAGTCCGGGGGTTTCCCCGTATCCATTATCTCATTGAAAAGGTTCGTTAGGAAGGGAGACAGTATTGCAATGAAGGTTTTATAAAATCCGGCAGTGTAGCCGTCTTCTCCCGGGGATTTGCCTAGAGTTGGTCTCTTTATGGCAGCTTGGACTTCCGATTCTGTGATAGGGGATTCTAACAGTTCGGCATCTTGTTGTGGTATGCGGGGGACATTTATTGAGGACAGGTACGTTTCTGTATCTATTTGTTCGGGGTTCACTTCAGAAGAATAGAGTGCCTCGTAAAAGTTGGCGAAGGATTCTGGAATAGTGGTGTGAGCGTGTGATGTTTGGGAGGTATCCTCAGAGATTTCTAATACTCTTGGTTCAGCTCTCTGCTCTCGAAGCCTGGCAGTGAGAAGCGCATCTGCCTTGTCTCCCTTTTCGTAAAATTTTTGTTTCAAAAACCTTAATTTGCGCACCACTTGTTCGTATTCTAAAAGTTTCAGTTTGTTTCTTTTCTCTCTAGCTCTACTCATTTTTGTGGGATCTAATTCTGCGTCTGGTTTGGATTTGCTCTCCAGTTGGTGGATTTCTGTTCGTAGCCTCTGTTCAATAAGATTACGCTCCCTCTTTTTTGAGGAGCCTTCTCTTATCAGAATCCCCCTCCAGGTGGCCTTTCCTGCCTCCCAAACGGTCTGTTTGGACACCTCACCATTGTCATTTGTTTCGAAGAATTGGGAGATTTCCATCTCCATTTCGGCTCTGAAAACAGCGTCTTTCCAGAGGCTCTCATTGCAGCGCCATTTGCCACTCTTGGTCGTCACATTCGCCCACTGAATGTCCGTGAGGACCATGTCGTGGTCCGACCATGTGATCGGGGTTATGTCTGCTTTAGACATAACCTCAGCGAGCTCTCTGGATAGATATATGTAGTCAATTCGGATATACGTATTGTGTGGGGCGGAATAGAAGGTGTATCCTTGTTCTTCGGGATGATGTGCCCTCCATGCGTCTATCATATTATACATTTCCATCATTTGCGCAAGCTCAGTTAGCTCAAGTCTGTTCTGTTGGCTCGTATTGGGGTTCCCAGGTTTTTGATCTTTGGCCGGGTTCGCCCATTGATTAAAGTCTCCGCCTAAAATAATGTGCCCGGTGGCTTCTAGTAATATCTTGGGGATCGTTCTGGAGAGGAATATCGATTGTCCCGTGTTCGGGGAATACAGGGTCGCAATCGTTACGTTCACCTTACCTATTTGCCCATTTACGAGCAGAGCTCGTCCTTCTACATCAGACCATGTCTTGGTAGGAGAGAATACTATGCCTTTTCTAATAAGGATTCCCACCCCTCCTTTTCTCAGTGGGCCAGACCCCCAGCCGTCATTCCCAACTCGTTTCCCAAGGATCCATCTTTCTTTTCCTTTTATATATTTCGTTTCCTGCAGGAAGAGGATGTCTATTTCAGCTCTACGGAATTCTCTGGCAACAAGGGACCGTTTCGTCGGTGAATTGAGTCCTTTTACATTGAGTGTCCCGACTCTCAAGGAGACATTTTTCCTTGTGTTAGTGTCTGTTGTCATTGCTCTTTCTCATGAGAAACAGTCTCTTCGTGTGTAATTGGTAATGCTTTTTACTTGTGGGTTGCTCGCTGCTATGATTGTTTTGGTTCACTATGTTCGCTGCCTTGACCCTCCTCGGCCCGATGGCCTTTCCCTCACCCTCCCTCCATCCCTTCCCCAATCCTAATTGAAGGCGTCCGATCGAACCCGGCATGTTGCTCCAGGTCGGCATCGGACCACTTTGGGGGGCCGTTACTTCACGCCCCTTAACCAAATAAGTCATCTTTGTCCAGAGTGAACCCCTCTTTGGTTCCCCCCTAATTTTTGTCATTAGAGTCAGGGAAATGTGCATGTGCTCGTATCGCCTCATTACATCATTCGCATATTTAATTGGAACTGTCTTACCAGTATCGCTTGGATTCAGTTATCTGCTTCTGGGGAGATATTGCCTCTCCGGAATTTTTGTGAACCCTTTACTTTCTTTCTCCTGGGGCCTTGGATTCGCCATTCTCGTCCATCTCCATGTGTCTCTCCTCGGCCAGCCTCCTCTCCCTGAGTGCCAAGGAGGTTAGATATGCATGTTTGTATTTCTTTCTCGGATCTCAGCCTGAATCTGGTTCCCTCATATTCGAACGAAAGCGAGAAGGGGTAGCCCCATCTGTATCGAACATTCTTTTCTTTGAGCTTCTTTGTGAGCGGACCGCACATTTTCCTGAGAGCCAGGGTCAGGGAGGAAAGGTCTTAGTAAATTGAGATTTGTGCTCCCCCTAGCGTGATCGCTTCGCTCCTCCTGGCTTTTTCGAGAATTCTAGCTTTGTCTCTGAAGCGGTGAAATCGGGCAAGAAACGATCGTGGTCCACCCGTGGGGCCACCTGCTCTATGTACTTGTTCCGTTATTGGTTCATCCACTTCATCATCTGCTGTGAGGAGTTTAATAATGTTGTGAAGTGTTTCCTTGAGGTCCGCCTCCGTTTCCTCCTCTTTCTCAGGAATTCCAAAAATGCGTATATTGTTCCTTCTTTCTCTATTTTCCAAATCATCCAATTTGAGTCTGAACTCATCTTCTTTTAATTCCAGGTCCGTCATTCTCTGATCGAGTTGCATCTCTAGCGTGTCGATTGAGGTCTGGTTGTTTTCAACCCCTTCAAGCCTGTCCTCCATGCTGTCGAGTCTTTGGGTGATCCTGTCTATTTTGCCTCCTATGTTGGTGCCCAAGTTCTTTATTTCACCCAGAAGGGCAGCAATATCTCCTTTCGTTGCCGCTGCTAGTTCATTTCCTGTAGTGATGTTGTTTGCCATTGCTGGTTCAGTTAGGGCGGGAAGAGTGGGGGGCGTAGGCGAAGTGCAGGAGTTTGTGCTTGAAGTTCATAGGGTCTTTGATGGTGATGTCGTGATTCCTCCGAAGCGACAGGCAGAGGAGGCACACGCCCCTGTTTTGGGGGCCTTACCCTTTGTACTGGTCCGTTACAGGGCACATAGGCTGATTCCCTCTTAGCAGTGGTGAGTTGGTTGCAGGGTTAGGTTTGGATATTTGAGGTATACTGCTGGGAGGATGGCGGGAAGTGTGTACTTGGTTCTTGTGATTGGAGGAGGCACACGCCCTGTGTCCAGGGGCCTTGCCCTCCGTCTGGTGTGGTTTCTGTTTCGCAAGTGAGGTGTACTCCGGAGGATTCTCGGGACTGGAGATATCTCGTGCGTGTTCTCAGGAGAGTCGCAGTACTGTTTGGTTCATTATTCGCCGTCCATGTGGCGGGGGGTTCACGTGCCAAGGTTTGGGGCCTCACCCCCGGTTTACCTCTGGTGTTGCGAGGGTCTCCCCGTTTTACACTTCGGCGTTGAGATGTTCCAAGGGGGGCGTTTTGTGTCGAGGTTCGGGGTGAGGACTCTTTGTTGTGGCTCAAAAGTGTTGGTGGGGGTTGTCCCGTTCACCTCTGCTAATAGTGGGTCCAAGGTGGTTTGTAATTTTGGTGGGTTTCACGGATCACTTTCTGGAGTGTGCGTGGTTTACCGGTGGGACTCTTTTAAAGGGTGCAGGAGGCCGTCCATTACCTTCTAGAAGTCCAGTCCGTGGTGGGATGGTTGTCTCCACGTACCCGTTTGCCATGGGTGCGCCTCGCTTCTGGGGTGAAGCCGAGCGTGTTGCGTGGTCTCTCCACGTTTGGCTCCTGGGTGGTCTGTTGGTCACTTGGGGCAGGGGCCTCCTCTCGGGTCAGCGCAGAGTGTTTCAGCTCCGTTATGTCCCCAAATCTTTTCTGGAGGCCCGGGATCCCTCTGGAGCGTCAGGATCCGGGCAGGTTTGCACCGGAGAGTCGCGGGGGGGGGCTGTGGGGGGGGCCAAGGTGAGGCATCGAGTCCCAGACCACTCGCGAGGAGTGGGTCCGCGGTCGCTATCCGATGCGGTCCGGGGGCGGGGGGGTGCAGATGTCGAGTGGCCTTGCACTGTCTGTTTTCGGCTGCTGGTAGGGGAGCGGGCAGTGAACAGATCTCGCCTCGCGTTGTGGGTCCTTCGCGGGTGCTAGGCAGGGGAGGTCTCTTGAGCGGGGGTTCGGGTGGGTCCAAGGCTGGGGCACCCACCTGTTTATATCAGGTATCCGCTCAGGGCCGTGGTCATCGGCGGTCACGTAGGCTCCGTTTGCGGATTCGTAGTGTGGGCTTTCTCGGCAATGCCCTGCAGCACACGTGTGCCGGGTTGGTTTCGCTTTCTCTCTGGTTCAGACGGCCACGGCTTGGGACTCAGATTTTGTCGGGGTCCCAGGTCCGTTTTCGCTCGGAATTTTTCCCAGTGCTGGGGGAGGTATTCCCACTGCAGCCTCACACTTTTTCTCCGGTGGGGGGTCCAAAAAGTGGGGGCTCAGTCCATCTTTTGGGGCAGCTGCAGCGGAGCTCACGCAGAGTTCATGGATGTCTCTGCGCCCCCTGGTGGCCACTGAAACCCCTCAACTTTAATAACAAACCCAGGGAAATGAAATTAAGAAAAAGGCCCAGATTAGTATTGGCGGCAGAACCATTGCCACTTGGTGAGACTGAAGATTTTGAGGGTGTATGTTAATACATTGCCAGAATTTAACATTAAGTTTCCTAATAATTGAACTGCAGACATTGGAGCAAGGGAGTTATTGGAGCAAGGAAGAGCAAAGGGCAGTCCCACTGGCTCTGCAAGATCTGTGCTGACTTGACGGAAGCAGAAACCCTAAATCCTCTTTACATATGGGGGACCGACGTTTCAAGGAAGGGGTTCATGGTAATTTGTCAGAGATGTGAATCGTTGAAAAAATCTCCATAATAATTGCTATATTTACCGTTGGGATGAATTGTAGGAAGAGACGGGGTGAATGGTTGTGAAGGCTGCTGTTGGGTCATTGTTTCGATGTATGACGAGTTTCCCCATTTCTCGTATTTGTCTTTGATTTTATTGTACATAGCAGTGCCACTCGACTAAACCCAGTCCAATCAAAGAGCGCAATCCCACGAAATGTTATCAAATAATGGGGAGCACTTTATAAGTCACAATATATGGAATGGATTCATATATTGCTGATTATCGTTAAACCAAGAAACTATTATTTCAGTGTAAGCGTCTGGATCATGTGCCTAGGATTGCCATCAGCCCTAGACAGCGAAGGGTGAAGTATCATGGGAGTTGTAGTCCAAAATATCTGGAAAGCTACAGGTTGCAGACCCTATTCTAGTGCAAAATAGTCCATCCCAGATGGGTCTGTTGCACACAAATCCAAGCAGCCGATTACCCATGCCATAATGTAACTAATTACAATTTTCAAGTGGTTGGCCCATTCAAGCACTATGCACAAGGCCTATATCCTGTTACTATGGATCTGCAAGTATCCGGGGCTCTGTAGACATCTATTTTCCTTGTTTGTTTTTTACTATATGTTATGCTATGTTATGGGGCATTTGTATAGCACCTTATGTACCATTGGTATGATCTCAAAGCGTTGTGGGTTATGCGCCCTCGGGGACCGTTGTCCGTATCAGTGGAGAGAGTGGTTTAGCATATAATGCTTGGGTGCACTTGGTATGTGTGCAGCCAGAGTGGTTTGCACTGGTTGGCTGCATTCTAATGCTATGTGTGGTGTGGTGGGTGTGAGAGATCAGTGTATTGTACGCAGCAAGGAGGGTGGTCACTGAGTTTGCATTCTGGCTGCCGTGGGGCATGTGTAAGGTATTGTGTGCAGCTAGGCCGATTAGTTTTTCATTGGGTATAGCTGCGTTCTACCAGGTTGTGGAGGTGTTCTATGAGGGATGTCGGTGTGTGTGCAGCTAGGCCGAATCGATCGAGGGGTGTAGCTGAATTCTATTGTTTGATGATGTAAAGTGGAGAGTGAACATATTGGTAGAAATAGTTGCCTGTGGTTATCGGTGAGTGGCCCCCCCTTCTTGGGTTGCTTTCGGAGTTCAGTGCGCCGTCCATGTCTTGACCTGGTGGTTCGTGGTAGTGGATTTCAGAGAGAGGTAAACTTGCAGTTGTGTTATTTTGATTGGGTAGTCCTTTCCCAGATGCTCTGGAGTGGGACTTGCAGGGTCCATTTTTCTGGGTCACTGGTGTAATTTTAAGCTGGGTTGCTGAGTGTTTGCTGGGTTATTGCATGATTCTCTGGAGAGTCTAGCCAAGCATAGTTACTTCTGTGCCACCGGTGCAGGATTCTAGGTTCTAATTCTTATGTAGGTAGGCATGGGTCGCATTTATTGATGATATAACACCAGGTATGCTTTTGGTGGTCGAGCTGGGTGATGCAGCCCACAGCTGCACAGACCATAAATCCTTTGGTTGATAGACCGATTTTAATGCCCTGACTGTTCCTGCTTTTGGGGTGAAGTACTTGATTAGGCGGTTAGCCGTCTTCTGTCTTCCATGGCTCTTCTATAGAAGAATGTTCCTATTGGGCCTTTGGCTCTCCAGAGGTTTTGGACTGCAACTCCCATCAGCGCTAGCTAGCATGGTCCATGGTGAGGGATTAGGGGAGCAGAAGTTCCAAACATCGGGAAAGCCGCAGGTTTCAGACAACTGAAGGGTAAAAACCAGATGCAACAATAAGAAGTAAATGAAATAACCTATGTACTTAGGACAATGGCGTAGATAACAATTGACAAAAGAGTATATATTTATTCATGAATGCAGCATATAATGACAGATTTTTTTTTTTTCAAACATCACAGTGTGCAATTGATCCCTGACCAACGGTAACACATTATAAGTTATCCATACAAGAAAGACATTCGGCATCACACATTACAACACATTGCAAAACCTAATTAAGAAGGCATTTATATAATTTAATTCAAGCACATTTGTGTCAATTCATGTTTTGTGAGGGTAAAAGAAGGACTCAGGATTGCAACCCCTTACTTAGCTGATTGAACGTTAGCCACGCGACCACTGTGTGTTACTTTGACTCGCTGCTCTAAGGAAATTCAAAATGGCCGTCGGACATTATATGACCTAAATGTCACGAGCGAGAACTCTGAGAATGTGCTGGTCAAATAGGAAGAGATTGAAAGCCCCCAAACTGATCCCTTACGGAAGGAAAAAGTAGGCACACACAATACCAATGGAAACGTGGAAACTTGAGGGCAAACTTTAAACGGAAAGATCGACCAGTGCAAAGTGTTACGCAAAAGTTGCTGAAAACTTTTCTTCCATGTGCAGTTGTTATTGTTTGTTAACCATGGCCAGACCAGGCAGAGGTTGCACTTCAGAAACAAGTAGACAGACTACAAGTGTACTGCCACGACAATTCCATCCAAATTACCACTACTAAAACAGATCCTAGCTTTCCGTAGGAGGCGGGCTTGGTTTAGGTGGAGGATGAATGGGTCAGAGCCGGAACCAGTCAAGCAGTACAATTATTTCTGGACCGCTCTTAGGGTGAACTTAAAATCACAGAGAGTGAGCGGTGCATTCACAGGTCCCTCATGTGAGTCAACCAATAATAGGCCATTCCATAGGATCTCTGTGAGCGGAATATGCACAAAAGATTCTGCCGGCCGTCTGTTCTCCTTGAGGCCTCGATATGGGATCAGTGCAACAGTGGGGCTTGCCCCCTCTTTACGGAGGTTCACCTGCTCAACATCGCAGACTTTAACCCTGTGCTCCCTACAGACCGGAACCTTGGATCCATTCTGTGCTCCCACTTCTCTTAGCGGCCTGCGCAAGCATTCACAATCCTCCTGTATAGCGCCCCTTCTGTATGACCCACTCCTGCCCATCTCTACTGTGCACTCTTCTGTGTTAAGCCCCCCCCCCCGTTGCTCCTAGTTTTTGCTAGTGCTTACCCACTGCATCTCTGGATTGTCACCTCTCCCCCCTTCATTTCTCAGGGCCTCATTACACGGTAGGTGGTAAGGGTTTACCGGGACCAGTAAGGGCATCTGTACCGGTAAACCCTTACCGCCTTACTACGAGGTCCCTTTGCAGGACCTGACCTTAACGGCTGGATTTACCAGCCGTTAAGGAACGGGCCCGCTAAGGGACCTTGGTGCTAATTACGGTACCACAATTTGCGGTACCGTAATTAGCGCCTTCCCCATTCCCATTGAGCCCTATGGAGGCAAAAATGAGAATGGGGAAGTGCCTTGGTGAATGGGGAATTACCGCCCCCGCTCACCTTGGAGTAGGGCGGTAATTCTGCCATCCACCAAGGCGGACACGGTAAAATACCGGCGGCAAAGCACCATGGTTACCGCCTACCATGTAATGAGGCCCTCAGTCTTTTTGTCCCAGTGCTTTCCGAAGCTGGGTTTGCCCTCAATAAATACCCACATAATGGTAAAGTGGGGCTGCTAAGCCTATGTTGATGTTGGAACCTTTGGAATTCCTTTGATATAAGAGAGACCATCGAACAGGGATGGAGCCAGCCTTACAATACTGTGGCAGACGAGGGGGGAGTGGGGTGGTCCTTGGTGGTCACTTTACGTGTTTCTCTCTTTGGCAGTCTTTCTACCATAGTAAGCCAGGAGGCGGACCTTTGGTACACGAACTTGCACTGACTCCTATAACTATGTAAGAGGATTCAATTCAACACTACAGCTAAGTCAATGCCTAGTCTGGGATACTGAATGGAAACCCTTATTGATATATCTTTATGTCCAGTTCATGAGCTCTGGATGACTACCCCTATATAACACCCCCCTCTTAGAATCCCCCTGACTCCACTGAGCCAAGAAGTAGGTTTTTTATGCAAATTAAAAAGTGTATTTGAGAATTTAAACAATATATATATATATATATATATATATCACATTTTATAAATTATTAATATCTGATAGTACACTTAGACATATGTTGATCAACAATGGTAATCTGGCACTAGCACACTTCTTTACAATCAATGAGGAATTAGTATAGGATGGATAAAGTAGCAAAAATACTTTTATGATTTCAAGGGAAAAGCAGTGAGGAATAAAATGCAGTACAGAAATACTTGATGTGATTTTAGCAAAAGATAATATAATCACTTTTTCTCTGGCAATTCACCCCCCTCCCCTATGCAATGTAAGAAATGGAAGGAGATGGAAAGAGGAGCACACAGTTCTCAGGAATGCAATCAAAGACAATACGAAATTCAGTTCCCCCCCAGCAAGCTTAGAGGAAACAGGTAGGAGTTTGAAA
Organism: Ambystoma mexicanum; assembly: GCF_040938575.1. Lineage (NCBI taxonomy): Eukaryota > Metazoa > Chordata > Amphibia > Caudata > Ambystomatidae > Ambystoma > Ambystoma mexicanum. The sequence goes on along the minus strand of NC_090921.1, from coordinate 9,993,297 downwards.
CACAGGCCCAAAATGTGATGGCAATGGATGGGAAAATGTGCCAACTGATTTTAATTCCCTCTAGAGATTCAGGGTGAGTGGGAGATACGTGTTGGTATTAGTTCAGGCTCACTTTAGCAATGCTCTATGAGTTATTATTTCTATTTAACAAAAGAAAGAATGGAGCTGCTATTTTGACAAGTGGAGAAATTGAGCCAAAATCGCAAATCGTGGTAAATTCGCGAGTGCGTGAATCGTAATTGTGGCAAAAGTATAAGGAGTCGGTTCTAGGCTTGTTGGAAAGCCTAGATTCTAAGCTTTCAGAGGAAAGTTAAATTTCGTTCCTAGCCCAAACGGTTCCAGAGATACGGATGATTAAATAAAGGTAGTTTTTCGGATTTAAAGTAAACTCAAAATGACAGGTGACAGCTTGCAGCTGCAGAATTGACAGGTGACAGTTGTGCAGCTTTACAAATGACAGATGACACGATTTCTAGGAGGCTGTTCTACTTAGGTTAAAATAGTTTGGATTAGATTATTTTAACTAAGAGATTGGTTCTGCACAGTTCTGCTAGGTACTGATATGATATGATATGATATGATATGATATGGTATTTGTAACGCGCCTATACACATGTGTTTCAAGGCGCGACGAGGCAGGGAGGGGGGGACAAGGGGAGACAGACAACGATCTTACTAGGCCAGGTGTCATTCAGATCGCGCAAGTGCAGGGGTGGGGGAGGGGGAAAAAGTGCAAGGGGAAGGGGAGGGGGGGAAGTGCAGTACAAGGTAAGTGGCGTAACGTAATAAATAAATAAATAGGGCCAGCTGGTGGCAAGTGTGAGGTAAGTGCAGAACAAGTGCTGGGGGGGGGGCTGTAGGGATACAGAGACAGTCCCGCAGTGCAAAGGGGTTCCAGGGCATCAGTGCAAGTGGAGAGTGGCAGGGCCCAGGGCCCAGGCCGTTTAGAGTGGTCCAGTTGCAGGATCAGTGCAGTTTCAGTGAGGAATTAAATTAGCTGTTCAGCAGGGGAGAGGGAGAGAGAAAGCAGAAGCAAAGAGGAAGGTTTTGAGGTGCTTCCGGAACCGGAGATGGTTCTCCTCAAGTTTCAGGGAGGCAGGAAGGCTGTTCCAGAGGGAGGCCCCTGCCGCGGAGAGAGATCTACCCCCAGCTCGTTGCTTCGAGAAGCGGCTAACCCTGAGGGAATTGGAGGCGGATGAGCGAAGGGCTCGGGAAGGAAGATATTTGGGAAGAGAGAGTTGAAGGTATTTAGGACCCAGGCCCCAGAAGGCCTTGTGGACAATGCAGAGGGTTTTGAACTTTATCCTCGCAGCCACTGGGAGCCAGTGTAGAGATTTCAGTCCTGGAGAGATACGGTCCCTGGGCTTGAGGCCAAGGACAAGTCTCGCAGTTCTGTTCTGGATGAGTTGCAGAGGGCGGAGAGTGGAGGCAGGCAGATTAAGATAGAGGCTGTTACAGTAGTCCAGCTTCGAGAGAACCAGGGCTCGGGAGACAGTGAGCTTCTGGGGGAAGGAGAGGAAGGGAAGAATACCTCTGAGGAGGTGCAGCTGGTAGTGTGACCTCTTGGCGACGTCAGAAATATGAGGAGAGAAGGAGAGTGTGGAGTCGAAGATGACCCCAAGGTTTTTTGCCTTGTAGGTAGGAGCAGGGAGGGGGCCAAGGGAGGCAGGCCAGAGAGCTACAGGGAAGGAGGGAGTGGGAGTACCGATGAGTAGGATCTCAGTCTTACTGGCATTAAGGCAGAGGTCATTGGCGGCACACCATTCTTGGATAGCAGACAGACAGTCAGAGATGAGGGAAGGAGAGGGGGAGGCTGAGGGTAGCCTGAAGATGAGTTGGGTATCGTCCGCATAGCACTGGAAATTAGGGCAGAGAGCGGCGATGCGGTGGGCAAGGAGTGCCAGATACTGGTTGAACAGCCAGGGAGAGAGATTAGATCCCTGGGGGACACCACAGGTGGAGAAAAAGATGTCGGAGAGGAAGGACCCTAGTTGGACCTGGGAGGGTCGATTTGAAAGGAAAGAGGTCAACCACGCCAGAGCCTGACCAGTGACACCCAGGTTTTCACGGAGACGGTTGAGCAGGATGGCATGGTTGACAGTGTCAAAGGCAGAGGAGAGATCGAGCAGAATGAGAGCACACGGAGTGTTGGAATCGAGGTTCAAGAGCAGGTCTTCACGGATGTTCAGGAGAGCAGTTTCCGTGCTTCTGGCAGCTCTGAAGCCAGATTGATGGTCATGAAGACTACCAACAGATTCAGCATGGAGGTTAAGCTGGGAGATGGCCAGTTTCTCCAGGAGCTTGCCCAGGAAGGGAGTGATGGAGATAGGGCGATAGTTAGCCGGACAGGAGGGGTCGGAAGAGGGTTTCTTGAGAAGAGGGTGCACAAGGGAGTGCTTGAGGGGGGAAGGGAAGACTCCAGAGGCGAAGGAGTGGTTGCAAAAGTCAGCCAGGGCAGGAGCCAGGGAGTCGATGTGGTCCTTGATAGTTTTGGAGGAACAGGGGTGAACCTGTTTAGACGAGACTTTCATAGATCGGACTTGTCTGGAAACCTCGTCAGCAGAGAAAGGTGGAAAGGCAGAGAAAGAGGGAGGAGGGGTGACCGCAGAAGGGCCAGAGGAAGGGTCGGGTAGGGAGGGAGGGAGGTGAAAGGAGGAGAGCGAGGACAGGATGTCCTGAGTTTTAGAGATGAAGTGAGAGGCCAGTGCAGTGCAGAGTGCCTGGGAGGGGACAGGAGAGGTAGAGACTGCAACAGGGTTGGCCAGCTCCTTGCAGATTTTAAAGAGTTCGGCGGAGTTGTTTGATGCCGCAGAGATGCGGGCTTGGATAAGGGCTCTCTTCTTGGTGAGAACGGGGAGCCGGTACTGCCTTTGGAGCAGGCGGCAGGCCAGTTTGTCAGAGGATGAACATGAAGCACGCCATTTCCTCTCTGCAACCCTGCACTTGCGTTTTAGGGTGGCGAGATCCAAGTCATACCAGGAGTTACATTTGGCTTTGGGCTTCAGGCGGATTCTCATGACGGGGGCAAGGATATCAAGAGTAACAGATATAGCAGAGTGGAGCATGGAGAGGGCTGTGTCAGGGTGGGAGTCAGCTGAAGGGGCAGGGGGGGGCGAGAAGGTAGCAGCAAAAGCCTCAACTGACACACGCATCATGGGTCGGATGACCGAGAAGGTGGGTGGCAGTGAAGAGGGTGGCTTTGCCTGTGGGGTAGGCAGGGTGAGGTGGGAGGATAGGAGAAAGTGATCACTCCAGGAGAGAGGAGTGGAGAGAGGGACGGAGAGGGGAAGGTCAGAAGAGATCAGAGCATCAAGAGTGTGCCCAGCAGAGTGAGTAGGCCCAGATGGGAGAATAGAGAGTGAGAGAGAGTCGCAGAGGTCACGAAAGAGACCAGTGGGGGGACTGGAGGCATCAAGGTGGATGTTAAAGTCGCCAAGAAAGAGGAGTTGAGTGGTTGAGGACAGGAGTGCGGAGGAGAGGTCAGCCCACTCAGAGAGGAAGGAGGAAATTTGACCAGGTGGCCGATAGATAGTAGCCACGGTAAGGGAATGGCTAGGAGAGAGAGAGAGTCGGCAGACAAGGCATTCAAAAGAGGAGTAGGTCTGCGTAGGAGTGACAGTGGCAGGAATCCACTCAGGGAAGATAAGGGCAACACCACCCCTGCACGGTTGGGCCTGGGCACGGAGAGGATCTTGTAACCATCAGGTAGGAGTGTGTCAAAGCTGGTGGCAGAGCTGACTGTGAACCATGTCTCAGTGAGACAAAGGACGTCGAGGTCCAGTTCCTCAAGAAGGTGACAGATATTGGAGGAGTGCTTGATGGCAGAGCGAGTGTTTAGTGTGGCAATGTGGAGAAGGCTGCCATCCTTGAAGAACTTCCGGGGAGGGGTACAGATCAGAGGTACGCCCTGCGGAGGTATTGAAGAAGGAGGTGAAGAAGGAGCACGAGAGGGGGCAGGGAGGGAGGGTAGAGGCAAGGTAGCCAAGGATAGAGGAGGGGGGACAGCAGGAGAGGAGAGGAAGTTGATGAGGTGTGGGAAGCGTCTATCGAAGAGGTGAAGGTTGGCCTGAGGGCCTTGGACCAAGACGGTCCCATTAGCGTAGACATTAAGGATGGCCTTGGAGGAGCGGAAGGGGGCCAAGAGGACATCCCAACGGGTGCCACCATTAATGGGACAGGAGGAGAAAGGAGAGAGCACAGAGACCATATGAAGGGTCCATAGGTCAGGCGAAGGCACGAAAAAGAGGATGTCAGTGAGAGTTTCCTTAGAGCAGGCATTAGTGTAGGTGTCAGCGATAGGGAGGCCTGGGTTGGAGACCAGGATGTCCTTTTTAAACTTTTTCCTACCAGATTTAGTGAGGAGAGCAGGATAGTCAATGGAGAAGCAGTTAGAGAAGATAGGCGAGACGGAGAGCACCATGGAGTAGGAGGGAGGGAGGGGGGGGAGACAGACGAAATGAGAGCACGCAGACAGGAAGTGAGCGGCAAGCACAAGTTACCACAATTAGAGCAAGCAAAACAGTAATGCGTATTAGGTACCGGGCCACCTAAGTTTGAGAATCCTGCGAGGGGAGAAAAAGCACCCTAGTAAACCACAACTGTGAATACAGTGAGGCAATGCCCCATGCGGATGTAACCAGGAGTAGGAGGGGTGGGCCGGGGAACGGAGAACAGGTGGAACTGGCGCCTGGCATCCCCTGCGGACACCTGCAGACACAAAGAGAGCCGCACTGTAGGAGTCGCCCTTGGCCTGGGGCCCTTAGCCGCGGGTGCTGCCGGGCAGAGGGCTGCCCAGGAGGGGGGAGGTTATAGGCAGAGGGAGAGGAGGGAGGGGTTGGGCGGGCAGGGAGGCGGGGAGGGAGAGGAAGACCAGGAAGTGGGAGGGGGGAGCAGGAGCAGGCACAAACACCGCGCTAGGAGCGCGAGGTACAATTCAACTTTTTTTAAATTTTTTTTAAAAGAAACAAAACACACTCACGGAGGCCCAGGCAGGGCTTCCCAGGCCTGCTGATCCCCTCAGGCCACCGGCGACCGCTCTCCACGCTCAGCTGGGGAAAAGAAGCGAGCGCGGGGAACGGCCGTCGAGTAGGCCAGAGGGGAGGCAGGCACACAGCCAATCAGAGGGGGGGTGGGCGGGCAGGGAGGCGGGGAGGGAGAGGAAGACCAGGAAGTGGGAGGGGGGAGCAGGAGCAGGCACAAACACCGCGCTAGGAGCGCGAGGTACAATTCAACTTTTTTTTATTTTTTTTAAAAGAAACAAAACACACTCACAGAGGCCCAGGCAGGGCTTCCCAGGCCTGCTGATCCCCTCAGGCCACCGGCGACCGCTCTCCACGCTCAGCTGGGGAAAAGAAGCGAGCGCGGGGAACGGCCGTCGAGTAGGCCAGAGGGGAGGCAGGCACACAGCCAATCAGAGGGGGGGGGTGGGCGGGCAGGGAGGCGGGGAGGGAGAGGAAGACCAGGAAGTGGGAGGGGGGAGCAGGAGCAGGCACAAACACCGCGCTAGGAGCGCGAGGTACAATTCAACTTTTTTTTTTTTTTTTTAAAGAAACAAAACACACTCACGGAGGCCCAGGCAGGGCTTCCCAGGCCTGCTGATCCCCTCAGGCCACCGGCGACCGCTCTCCACGCTCAGCTGGGGAAAAAGAGTATAAATATATATACAATAATACAATATAAATTATTATACTATATTATAATACAATATAAATTTGAAATAGGCCTCGCCACGGATCTGGTCAGGTTTTGGACTGGACTCCGGTTCTGGTCTCGGCACTTCACAGTGATCTGGGTCAGCTCTCTGGTTCTGCTCACAGCGGTCTGGGTCACTCTGGATCTCTGGTCTGGTCTCTGGCAATTGTTCTTGGCAAAAGAATTCAAACAGCTCGCCCGGCTGTGAATAGTCTGCAAATGATTTTGAGGATGCTGAGGCCTGCTGAGAAGAGTTCTCAGTTTGTGGGTTTAGGCCCTTGCTTTAAGTTCTGAAGTAAAGTTCTGGTCTTTGGAGATTGATGGATTTGAAGTCTGGATCTCTGGATGTGAAGTCGTCGGTCAGCATGCTCCGCAGCAAATGGAATTGAATCTCTCTACCTATCCCAGCAGTCTCTTTTTATGTGTTTTGAAAATGGGTGTGTGCGTTGGTCATAACTAAACCTACCCCTCTCACTTGTCATTGGCCCAATTCTCCCCTCTCTCATGATTGGGGGAAGGAAATGTGAGTCAGAGTGATTGTAGTGATACACGAAATTGCAACCTTGCCAATCAGGGCTTTAGATGACAGCATTAGCCGCTGAAAGCCAATAGTGTATTCAAAGTATGTGCTAAAAATGCTGACAGTAGTCTGTTGTAGCACTTCCATTATGCAGTAGTGAGCTACAAGGAATATGCAGGCCTAGTATGAGATAGGTCAAATTAAACATTGTTGATAGACAGGCAGGGAGGGCCCCTAGCCATGTAGCTAATAGGTTTTTGGAGTGTTTGGAACATCATGGCACCTATATAGCGCTTAGATAGCCAGTCTTAAGCGCTATAAACACTAAGCTATGAGTGCATGCCTTTTAGAGCTTGCAGATGGGGTTAATACATCCCTGCTTCCCTTAGAATATTCAGCCTCACTAACGTTAGCCCTGGCCCCAAGCTAATCTTCCTTTTCTCTGGGAAGGTACTGATAAGACATTCCTCAGCCAGCGCAGATGGGAACAAGGGAGGGGGTAGGAGCGAGCAGGGAGCATCTCAGAGAGAGCTGGGTTTTTTCCATGAGCCAGTTGCACAGGGAAAGTTCTGGAACTGTGCGTCATGGTGACTGACAGCAAGAAGTTATAAAATATCCATGCACACATGGATCAGGGGGAGATCGCCTGTGGACTTGATTCGTGCAGAAACAGGTGCCCGGCATTGGCTCATACGGTGTCCTTCAGCATTGTCCTCTGAGCGGGGCTTGTTTACAGCTAGCTTATGAGGGCCCAAGGTCTCCCCAGTGCTGATTAAAGGGACGTAAGACTGTGTTTCTCTATGTTTCTCTATATTTCTCTATGTTTCTCTATGTTTATCTAAGTTCCATGTTTCACTATATTTTGCATTGCTCTAAGTGTTATGCTTTCTAATATTCTGTAACTTGAATCCCAAATGTATATGAAATTCACTGCTTAGAATAAATATGCTAATAACACTTTGAGGGTGTCATTTGTCACTTGCATGAGATCACTGCTCAGCACAATAGAACCTGTATTTTGGGCTGAATTGGGTATTTTTGCTCTCAAAGGGCTGGCCCCGAGGAAGATTTTGCCCAATATCAAGACATTTGGTGGCAGCGGTGGGATTGTGAAGAGCAGTGCCATGCTGACATGACAAATGGTGTGAGAGAACACAGTGTAGAGTGGGGAGCAGGCTGTCGCATTTCCTTGATGGTCTCACTGCAGCTCTGAGACTTCAAAAGGCAGCAATGTTGTGTCGGCTTGCCGTGGCCGATAGCTTGTGTGGTTAAGACTCCCTTCATGGGATTGGTGCCAGGGAGTACAAGGCAATAAACGAGCGGGAAATGGCTTTGTTTAAAGCACTCCGATGAATGGTTAAGAAAGATGTATGCTCAATTAGAAAAGAATTTTATCATGTGGTTTCCCAAGTTTAAAGTTGTAATTTGGAATGCATAGTGAGACGGAGTTCTCATCTCTATTCTGTCATGAGGGCAGGAAAAAAAAAAAATAATAATTGCAGGGATTTGACATGCAAATTGTGAATAGTGATTTAACCATTGACTCAGCCCCAGTGTGCTAGCGAGTGGGGGCTGTAATGTTCGGAGGCGAAGGTTCGTCTTTTTTGATGTATGCTTTTGAAGGGTTGGCATTCCTGAATAATGAGGAAGGGGAATGAGCCATGCTTAGGAGAATGAGTAACATCTGTGCTGAGAGCCTAAAGAGTTTTTTTTCTTTCTTTTGGCAACTGTAAAATTCCATGTGCTAATGGTGGCAAATTCTGTTTAAAGGAAACACACTAAAATGGTTATATTGCATTTTAGGCTGTGCCATGCTTTTATTGGGTGAGAGACTCACTTAAAAGGAAAGTGAGTGAATGTTATTTGGATTTTCGATTTTTGTGTACTGATTTGAAATTGCAGAACCAGCTTGCAATGGTTGGGGGGAAAAACAATTTATATTTTTCTAAATTGCCCCTGGAGTATTTTTGACTGTCCCCATGCTATGCCATGGATTTGTGCTGTTGCCTCAAAAGTGATGTATGCTTTGAAAATAGTGACCTGTTGACTGTGATACATGGGGAAAAATGTTGTTGACACATTAAACAGCCCACAAGCAATAGAGTGTGGGTTGTTCTTGCAGAAAAAAAACGTGCAGGGAGCTGCACTAAATATGGCATTTTTATTTTTTAAATGCACTGAACTGAGTGGTTATAGTTTGGCAATGGTACAACAGAATGAAACATCTGTGTGTGATAAGATAGCACAAAGATTTAATGGGTTGTGAGTTCTCTTGAAAGATCGCACATTACAAGAAAAAAAAGACGCTTTGACATTTTGCAAAATTACATGGAGTAGAAAAAGGACAAGAAAAGTGCCGCTTTTGAAAACAAGAGTCTTGCTGTGTGTGCAGAGCTTGTGCCTTGAAGCTGTCTTGGGCGAGGTGCGTGAAGGCAAACAAAAGCAGAAACAGTACAAGAAAGAGTTAATCTGGATGAATTGTCTGAAACGAGTGAAGCCGCCACAGTATAAGAGTTATAGGCAAAAGAGATAAGCTGCGTGCTAATGGCGCTGCCAGGTGCACACGAAAGATAAACATGCCTGCATTCCTGAGGAAGGGGGAGCAAAAACAGAGAGCTGTTCAAAAAGTAAAGAATTTGCCTAGTAAACTGTGGTACGGAGCAAAGGCTTCATGCAGGATGGCAGACGGGCACATCACATCTGAACATTTACCTATGCATCTGTGAATGGGCCAAGAAAAGACAGCTGCCCATTCCAACAGATATTACTGTGCAAACCGCATTCCCATGTGATGTGATGTGAAGTGAAGTAAAGCGCTATTGCTGTGCAAGCTGCATTCCAATGCTCCATGTGATGTGAACTGAAGTAAAGCGCTGTGCACTGGAGAAGAAACCTCTAGGCGCTTTGAGAAGAGAAAATACACATCTGGCAAACTGCAAGCTACATTGCCAGGGGATGGAGTAACTGACAAAGACATTATGGCCTTCCAGATGGAAGCAAAACTGACAAAAGTGCTTAGCCGTTTTGCAAGAGACAACATGCAGAGCGGGGCTTTGAAGTAAAACATGAACACTGCACATTAGCCATGATCCAGAAGCCACACGGCTTAGTGCAAGAATGAATGATTTGTTGAAGCAACAAAAGAAACTGACTCAGACTATCGCACTCAAAGGAGTGGTTCAAAAACAGCAAACGCCCTTTGAAAAAAAAAATGATGACAAGTGAAAAAAACCAGAGGCTTGAAAAGACACTGCTAAGAAAAGAAAGATAAATACTGAAAGACTTTACCTTTGAAAAATGGAGTGATGCCAGCAGGGCAACCTAAACCAAGATCATGGGACACTGGAAGCAAGTTGGCGCCTGGCATTGGTGATCGCTTTGGTGAAAAAGAAAAGCATTGTGCGACCTGGGTACTTACTATATGGCTTTGTAAAAGCACAGATCAGTCTGAGGTACCATTGACCAGCTATGATTGCATTGCACAAATGAGTTTGTGATTAGGCAGTTACACCCCGTATGGTTGAGTGTAAATAAGCCCCCAGAAACATGCAGAAAGGTGATAAATAATTGCAGTAGCAATGACAAAGTGTGTAGTTACCTGATGAGACTTTTTGAAGATGGGGGTGGTATTATGGGAAGGGGTGGATAACGCTGATATTGAAGTTTTGATGACATCCTAACATTTCTGTTTGTATTTTGCCTAGGCAAAGCACGACAAGACATTTCATAATATAGGAA